>NW_020536999.1:57671355-57741697 GCF_003426905.1 Ctenocephalides felis
GTGCTGATTAGTTTGATCGAGACAGGTCCAGCCATTTTAAAGATACAGGATTAAAAGTGCCAAAAATGCCAGTTTTTGAGAGAACAGAGCGACCAATTTGCATGATTTAAAAAGCATTTTACTAAGAATACAATCCATGTTCTATTTGGAATTTTATACAAGGAAAACTAGTAGTTGTACTTTTTTCAACAATGATAATGCGCTTCAAGTTACTTTAGCAATGGGGAAAAGATCTATTGTTATTTGAAAATATGTTTTGATCTATATTTTCAAGAGAAGATAAAATTGAAATCAGAATATTTCAGGTAAGTTTAAGTAACTTGATTACCTGCATTATTGTATTAATTAACTGATAGTAAATTAATTTAGTGATAATTTACTGAGAGTAATTGTATGTGTTTTTATACTCATATGGTGTGCACTACTTTCTTTATAAAAATTTACGTTTCCAAAAATGGTCAAAATCTCATGATTATATATAAAAATGTTTTCGCATATTTAATACTTAAACAGTGATTTTAAAAAATACTAGTACATATATATATATATATATATATATATATATATATCTATATATATGTATGTATTTGGCATTCCATAACAGCTTGTAGAAAAAGTATATTTAATTATAACATTCACTAACAAAGAGAACCTAAGGTTTTCTTGCTTAATAGTCAAACCGAATAGTTTAAAATATAGGCCCGTAAAAAGTGCTCTAACCACAATTTAATTTGTTCGTAAAAATATTTATATTATGTAAGTTCAGGGATTTTTATCTTCAAATATTGTAAAGAAAGTTTCATTATATTTTAATTAATAATAGAAATCTAAAGATGCAAAATTATGCATTTTGTTATTATGTACAAATGAAATTTGGAATTATATGAATGAAATTAACAGCATTAAATACACATCGAATTAAAATTTAAGATAGACATGCAATCAATATTTTGTAACCAACCAATATTTTTCTATCATATTGTAAATTACAGTTTTTAGTTTTTAAATGTGTTATTTTTGTAATGATTTTTTCTTATAAATTTTGTCTCCTACTAACCAGCGTTTCTCAAACTTATTTGTACCATCGCCCCCTTTGAAGATCAAAATTTTTGTATCGCCCCCCTACGTTGCACGATACCGATAAATATGGAAAATTATGAAACTCCCGTTTTCTAATATTTTTCTTATGTAATAACAGTTTGGCTACAAAAGCACCAATGATATTTTATGTTTTTATTAAATTTAAGCCATCGCCTTGAAGTTGTAGATTCATATTGTTGAGCAATGCATAAAGGTCTGTGAGATATGCTATATCATTTTTTGATGATATCAGGTTTTTACACAACTGTGTGTCCTTATTTTCTAAAAACTCTACAACAGAGTCAAACAGATTGTAAAAGCGGGTCAGACAATTTCCTTTTGCTAGCCAATTTTTTGGTAAAAAGCTAAAAAATGATATCAAAATCATTTAAACATCATGGAAACACGACCAAACTTATAAAGTACCAATTAATCGTTGGGGTACAAATTATGGTAAACTTTAAAATGTAAAGTAAATAAAATTACAAATGCTTCCTAACCCAACGTCAACAACCAACATTTTTCGCGTGGCCTTTCATCGCCCCCCCTGGAGATTAATATCGCCCACCAGGGGGCGATATCGCCCACTTTGAGAAAGACTGTACTAAACCATCTTAATTGACACGCCAAACAGATTCAATTACAGAAAGTAAGTCTAGGTACGATCTTCAATACGATCTCAGTCTTCTAATCTTAATTAATATTAATTTGCAAAATCACTTAGGTAATTCTAATTTCTTTAATTGAATGACTTTATTCCATTTAATCTTCTAGTCTGAAAATTTCAATATAACATGATTCATTCTATAATGCTTTTGCACTTAGCGCCACGGAGAAATTAAACGATTTCAGCCAAGTCTTGGGAATGCAGAAATTGAAGGTTATACAATTAATTAACAAACAATTTTCCTTGATATTTTCTTATACAAAATGTAAGTGTCATATGAAAAAAATAAGTTGAACAACATATTTCAATATAAAATTAGATATTCTGTCCAGATTCTATTTTTATAATTTTTAAAACAAAATTATTTCCATTAATTTGCGTTAATTTGATTTTGCTCATACGAATATTATTAACGATATAATAAAACGTACAAAAACCATTTTTTCATTCATTTTGATTATTTTATATTACATATTGATCATTATTAATCACTTAAGCACTTTTTCTTTATATATTTAACTAAACTAAAATATTCTAACGGCAGCTGTTCAGCATATGGAAAAAAATTTGTTAAACTACGTGCCAAGAATCGCTTATAATCTCTACCACCATTAATCTCTTATCAGGGTTTTGTCGTCTTGATTGCTTCATTAGGATGAGCATACATAAATGATCACCAAGTAGATATTTAGATACTATATTTAGTAAATTTAATAATACTCCATCATGACAAATAAAGCTTTATGTTTTATTAGGCGTAAAGGATCTACCTCGAGGTACAAATTAAGCAAAAATGTTAATCAAAATTGACATTATTAAAAATTGTTTCTTGTAACACTAATAGGTGTGTACCTATTGGTACGGAGTCCACTAAATTGACTTGATGCGACATTTATTCTAAAAAAATCTATTAATTTATACTCAGATTGAGATGAACATGATATAAGGCTTCGCATAAAAATAAAATTCGAAAATTGTTAAAACGAATCTACACGGTAATCATATTTTTCGGTAACATATTCTTTTACATATTATTTAGATGTTCTGTGTGTATTTTTTGCAAGTAATTTCATTACAAGGCTTGAAAACATTACAGCTTCTAACTTTATTATTCGTTTCACCAACTTTTTCAAAATCTTGATACAGGATTAGACTCATTACAGTGAACAAATTATTTTAATCAAATTAATTACCGTAAAATACGAAGTAAACCTTGCGTTGATATCAATCATATTTATATTTCATGTTCTTTTTAAACCAAAAATGCATATCTCTAAATAATTTGAAATAATTTCAAGTACCTAAAACTTGGGGCTAAGGGGAATTTAATTAAGATATAATTTAATGTAGATATTTTCGAAAACTCTTGTGCAACAATATAAAAAATTAGTTTTGTATGGCATCGTGCTTTAAGGCAAATTGCTGGAACTACCTGAACCATGATAAATAATATTCAAATAATAAAATTTAGTTATACATTTGTTTTGGAAATTGAAAAAGCAGATTTTATAAAGATCTTTCCCCAAGAGCAATCGTCCTATTAACACAAGCAGAAAGTTTTTTGAATCATTTAAGGGGGGCGATACATGTAATCGCCTTAATTTTTACCATTTTTTGAGGACTTTTTAAACTGGGAAGGAATGATTGAATCTGTTTGAACTTTTTTAGGGTTATTTTTTATATATTAAAATACACAAAAAAAATATTTTTTTAATTTTTTTTTTTCAAATGGCTGCCGTAAAAATAAATCTGCCAAGACTCATCTCGGAAAACGCCATCAATTTGCGGGCGTTCTCACTTTTCGTACGGTAATCTGAATTTAAAAAAAATAGTTTGTACGTGTTCATAAAACATATATCTTCTAGTTAAACCAAAAAAAATTAAAAAAGTCACAAAATCGTAAATTGGCACACCTTAGAAAAAAAAGTTCGATTTTTCACCTTTTTTTCAATGGTTTTTTTTGGTAAAGGGTTAATTTTTGAAATTTTTTTGGAATGTTTGAGGTTTAACTAGAAGCTATTACTGTAAAGTAGATGTGTGCAAAATTTCATTGGAATCGGTTGAGAACTTTTTGAGTTATCCCGCCCGCAAATTTCAAAAATGTCGTTTTGAGAAAAACGCGTTTAAAGTTTTGACACAGAAATAGATAAGAGTACAATAGCACTCAAGCGTCGAGTTGAGGCGTGGCACTTAAATGAGTTTTTATTGTATAAATAATGATAATTTTGTTTTGAATATTTACAGGCATATTTTTGAGATGTTATTGTAACAATTTATGCAAAAAAAAAATCGATTTTTTTTTCTTGTTACATGTATCGCCCCCCTTAAATCGGATGCTCAGTTCTCTCAAAAACTGCCATTTTTTGCATATTTAACTACGTATCTCAATAACGGCTAAACCTATCTTTACTAAAATCTATCAAGTCTTCTCCCTACCATTACGAATTAAATATTTACGAATTAATTGGATCATTCAAATCAGATGTTCCGTTATTTCAAAAATACGATTACCAATTTCTGCACTCTTTGCTCCGGTTTATCGAAAAGGCTGCGCCTACCTTTGCCAAGAACTAATCGGCCCATCTCTCTATCAATACGAAAGGAATATTTTTTGAACCATCCAAATCCGTTGATCCATGCGCCCAAAAAATTGTGTTCATACATACACGCACATGCATTTTTTCTAAGGTATGCCAAAATGTTCAGCAACTTTCAAATCGTGAGGTTATGCAAAAATTTTCAATTTTGATTTTTGAACGATAAAAATAACTTGAGAAGTTAAAAAACAACCACAAAAACACTATAATCCATAGAAATGAATTTGTTATTATAAGTCAGTGTATCGTCAGTATTATCGTTTGCGCAATCGTGTATGATGTAAATCACAAAGTTATTCCAATTTAACCTAACTAGCTTGACGCTCCTTGAATTAGCCGAGATTTAGTCCGAAGCGAGCTTAAAGCTCCTCAGTGGCGTCACATATCCGACCGAGCGTTGCATATGAAAAGCACAATCGCACACCGAAGACATCAAGGAACAGTGGCTTCTATAGTAATATGAACCCGTGCTCTGCCAGTGGCTCTTGGGTCCATGCACGTGGTGAAATACGAGTTTAGTTTTGATATATATGTCTACTGTAACGTAGAAGCAGTCCTTGCCCTGTATAACGAACGACTCTCTGGTCGTAGCACGATTTTATTATAGAATGGAAGCAGGTGTACAATTTTGATTTTATCACATATTTTTGTCACTTTTTTTTGTTGGCTAGAATAGCTCCGGCAGGAAAATGCCCGACACACGGCAGAGATACTGAGTTATATATAATTGTCAGCACAAGGATTCTAATTGTTATTTGATTTGCTGGATTGAAATTAAGTAGAATTTAAGGCATCGTGCCTTAAGGCAAATTGATAGAACTTCCCGTACCAAATTTTTTTTTTTTTAAAAAGATTAACATTTTTGAAAAAAAATTTCTCTGAAAAAATTAGATTTTTGAGAAACTATAAATTTTTGACAAAAATTTATTTAAAAAAAAAAAAACTTTTTGAAGAAAAATTTATTTTGAAATATTTTGGAAATTTTGAACTTTTTTGTCAAAGCAACTGCATAGAGACGAAATATGGAAGCGCGTAAGCGCCACGTCGCCGTCTAACAGATAAACATTGATACGGAACAAATAAGAATGTAAACAAAATTTATACTTATTGTTAAAATATCTGTAAATTATCTGATAATTTGATGTGTATATGTCTAATGATCATTTTTAACCGCCAATTGGCATTTTTTTTTACTTTTTTTACTAAATCTCAGAAACCGCCTTTATGAAAATTTCATCAGTTCTTCATCTTGTTAATACAAGTAAAATGTTTTTCGAAATATTCAAATCGGACGCTCCGTTGTCTTAAAAACTGAGATACCGTTTTTGGCACTTTTTGCCCCATATCTTCGGAACGGCTAGACCTGCCTTCGCTAAAAACTAATCAGCACGCCTCCTTATCAATACGTATCGAATGTTTTTTGAATTATTCAAATCGCTTCATCTGTGTTCCCAAAATCGTCGACGAAAATTTGTATCCGCACACACACATACAGACACACACATACATCCATTTTTTCTAAGTAATGCCAAAATGTTCAGTAGATTTTGAAACGTAAAGATATATAAAAATTTCGATTTTTTTTGCGACTACTATAACTTACCCCAGGGGAAATTAATAAGAAGAATTTGAATTGCTGATTTAAAATTGAAAAAAATTAAATGCTAAGAAAAAAGAAGCAAAGATACAAGATAAAGGAGGATTAATAAAGTCAGTTTATTAAGAAAATTTGATAGTATAGGATGTATCAAAATAGTATATAATACCATAATGATAGTGTTATCTATTAATGAATGTACAAGATATAATAAAAATAGTATGGAATGTCTAGTATATTGTAGTTTGTATGTAACCTGAATGATTGCATTGATATAAATCGGATAGGTGTGGAATTTGTCATTATTATGTTTTTGTATTTATTCAAAATAGTCCAAGTTAATCTACAAAAAACGTTTGGAATTTAAACAGAAATGTTGTAGGTGCTAAATGCGGTTAAATGCTCTAAGTGAGCGGGACCAATAAAAAAACTGCATTATATTGTATTTGTGTCTATTGTGCAGAATAATTTTCTGAATACTTTTCTAAAGTATCAAAACATTTCAATAAAGTTTGCTTAATTCGTATATATCTACGGCTTTATTTCAACTGAACAATTCTGCAATTGCAGCAAACTTAATATGATCGAACTAATTTTCAAAAAACGTTATGCATTTCAATACAAAACAAATTATAATCAAGTAATTAAGACCCTCCAAATAAGAATGATTTTATTTCAATACTAATAAAATATAATAAAAATATGATGAATGAATGAATGAAAAGCTATTCTATTTTCAGAAAATACGTTCCATTTGTATTTAGATTTATCGCGAGGAATCAAATTCTAAATACTCTCCAATAATAATAATCTCGAAGAGTCAAAATATTTCAATAATTTTTATTGAATATATGAAACCACTAGGTTCATATTCTATTTACGGCTGTATTTCAATTGAACAAATCTAAAATTAACTCAGGATTTAATATTTTCAAAATATTTTTCAAAACACTTTAACAATATAACAAAGAACAAATTATAAATTAAGTAAAACAATTATCAAAAATGATACTAGAGTACAGTTTTTAATGAAATGAAGGTACAGTTTGAAATGGAATTTGGAATGAATTTTTGTTTTAAGGATATTGTTTCAACTTTGACATTTAAATCTGTGGAAAACATGAAACACAAAGCTTAAAATGAAAAAGTAGATATAATTATTCGAAGTCTGAGAAAATACACATTTTTTTTAAAAATACCTTCAATATTAACTTTGACAACGTAGTTGGCTTGTGATTCAATCATCACTTAAATAAATTTATAGGCAATGCATTCTTTCTTAATTAACGATTATCGTAATATTAATTTAAATAATTAATAATTTAATAAATGCAATAAAATATCTAGCCCCATGACTAATACATTTACTATAGGTACGATAAAATTTAGCGTCGTCCACGGTGTGGAGGCAATAAAACACAGCACCACTAAAACGAGTTATTTAGACGGACATAAATTTACCGCAAACTTCTAGGTGAATTAATAATAATTTCTCTTAAATACAGCCTAAACTACAAATGACATACGTGACACAAATATACAAATTTTCTAAATAAAGCGTTTATATTGATCGGTTGGTTGGGGCATTTCAGTCCTAACTTATGTCTTAATCTAAATATTAGTAGTAGCAAAAAAAAATTATTAAGCATTAAACAATGATTTCAATAAGATAAATTTGCCATATCAATATATTAAATCCATTATTTTTGATAATATGAAAGAAGTCAATGTAATGTTCGACATGGAAAAGATCAATATACTACTAGCAATGATGAAATGTTTTGATAAGAATTGATAAGAAAACTAGAATATGTTTGAACACAATAGAGTGAATGAGAAGAGAAAGAAATAACCATATAGCAGTAACTACAATGTTGAGACTAGATTCATACCATACTTCGTTTAGTGTTCTTTACAGCATGCATAATAATTAGTTATATAATTAATAGTTTATTTCAAAACTTATTTCAGTCGTCACAGTACAATAAAATTATTAAGAAAATTGTATTTTCTAAACACATTTTATGTATAGGTGCATAAAAAATTTATTACGACTGAGTGAATAATGTATTTAAATTAAATTTAATATTATTATTTAAAGCAAGCTCAAAGCACTAAAGTATGCTCGCATTTCGTTTTAATCAGAGAAAAGACAACTAAGCTCGTCGACTTACAAGGCGAAAAGTACAAGGCGTCTCCACCGTACGCAACGCATTCGCCTACGGCAAATATAATAATCTGGATTCTATAAATGTACACCATATATGTATTATCATATCCGTCATAATCTGTATAATAAGTTAATCATTACTTCCAAGAAATCTCAACACAAGGCAAGTACGTTAAAATCTGCAGAGCAATGTTTGGAGTTTGCAAACTTTGATAGCGCATTACGCTCGCTTTGCTTAGAGAGTCGCCCTAAATATCGGCGCGCATTGCCTAAGCTAACAACATAAGCGTATGTGCCCAAGTTTATATTAGACTATACACGTATCGTCGAACTGGAATTCTAATTACTGATAATGTACGACTGAATGCAAGAAAGTGCTCTTATTGCTCGAATTCTACAATGTTTCATACTCATAAAGTTTCAAACAATTTCGATGGGGAGTCAAATTTAATTATTGAATTACTTGCGACTGTTCTGAAATTCCCGCATGCTTAATTAATAAGTGTCTTCGAAATACGTTAATAAAGAGAAAACTTATGGGAGTTCGATATATCACAATTGAAAACGGTTTATATTGAAATAATATAAAGGTGAAATTGATTATAAATGATATGCCAAGAAATTAATGAAATTTGAATAAGGCACAATAATTAATAAAATATAATTAACTTTAGAAATCTAATCAAAATTTTCCACAAATTTTTTATCAACTCAATCAAATTCAATTTTGCATTAATAGCCTAGCTCTGGTTTAGATGCACATTTCATAAAAAAAACACATTTACGTTCTGTCATAATGGAGCCTGAAAGTAAGTCTACATAATTATTTTATCCCATACTATATAAAATGCGCACGTGAGTCCGTTAATGTAAATAATGATATTGTAAAACGCAATCTAGAAAGTTCTACACTTTATTACCAAAACTTTACGTGAAGCAATAGTACCTACCAATTAGGGTTTATACAAAAAAGTAGTTTTCCAAGAATACCTGTTTTATTTTCATATATTGAAATAAATTATTGCTGGAATGGTATCTATCGTGTAATTCGAGCCAAAAATTAAAAAAAATAAAGTGTTTGAAGCAGTTTTTGACTGAAATTATATACTGTCCCATTTTATTGACAATAAATTTTATATACACATTTAAGTTAACACTTTCGACTCGGGAGTCTGACTGCTCGACGGCGCGCTGCGCTCGGTATATTATAGTGCTATACATATCTCTCAACTCGAATTTTTTTTTGTATCGTTTTTTTTAAATGTGGTAATTATGATTTTAAATACCGTTAGTATGATAATAAAACAGAAAATTTAAAAAAAAAAAATAAAAATATGATACTAACCATGTTATTGTTTAAAAAATCGTTTTTACACAGATGTTTATTAAAATTAAATAATAAAAATTATATCAAACATATTCTGAATAAAAACTAAATAAAACAATTAAAAAAAACAATATTCTTGGAGAGTAGATACGGTTATCGTGTGCATATTATCGTGGCCAATAATACCGTTATTTTTTTTTTATTACGCTTATATATACGTGAATGTGTTTATGTATGTATAATATGCATATGTATAATACATTACATTGTATATATATAATTAATATATAAAATGAAATCTCTAGTAACATTTATATCTAAAAAATAATGGTGTTTATGAGCTATTAAATTAATTTTATCATATTTATTTATGAAAATAATTAAAAATTAATCAATTAATGAACTTAATAGTGAATTAATTTTATAAATATGAAAAAAATCACATGTTGTAAGTTTAGTTTGCGACGACACGATTTGCCGCCGAAGCGGCGACATCCGAGTGGAACGGTAAAACGTATCATGCCGCGGGAGTGGCGGTATCCAAGCGGAAAGGTAAAACGACCATGCCGCCGGAGCGGCGGCATCCGAGTCGAAGGGTTAATTTTAGTTCAAAAATATTTAAACTTAATCTTTTGAGTAAATTTACAACATGTATAAATATTCTTTTTAATTTTTTGTTTAATGAAATATGATTAATAATGATATGAACTTGTAAAATATATATACAAAACTAGATGACTAGCCGATAAAAGTTTGAAAGCAGGTTTTTTAAAACCCACACAACCTACTACCAATCATTCGATATAACAATTACAGAAATAATGGATAAAATGAAAGGAACAAGCTATTGAAGTTGATATATAAATATTAATTCGACGCTTGATAGAGATAATTAAAAAGAATGACTAAATCACAACAATACAATTTATCGAATTTCATTAAAAAGTTAGTATTCTTTATCAGTATAAATATAAAATTAAACATTGTTGACCAACTATAATAGTTTTCATTAATAACGCAATATCATTCAATTTATTGTATTAACATAAACTAGACAGAGGAGAAAAAAGTCTTCATTAATAACACAATATCATTAAATTTATAGTATTAAGATAAACTAGACAGCAGAGGAAAGAAAATCTTTGATTTGTAATACTATCACAACATAGACCTGCTTTCAGACACAATATTATTTAATATTATTATTTGTATTTAGGCATATTGCAAGTAATAAAATTATAAATACGAGCCGACAAAAATACTACTAAGTTCGTATCTATCGGCGGTGGTATTTGAACAAATCTAAACGTAAATCCGAGGGTTATGTAGTTGAAAACGTTGTTTGAATTATTTAAATCGGTTGATCTCGAAAACGTGGACAAAAAATTGTGGACACACAAAACACACACACACACATACATCCATTTTTTTCTAAGGTATGCCAAATTGTTCAAAAACCTTCTAAACGTGAAACTATGCAAAAAGTTTCGATTTTATGACGATTACTATAACATACCCTACGGAAATTTTTGCGATAAATCTTTTTATATAATGTTTGAAGTTATTTTTGGTAAATCAAATATACCTTCAAAATAGAGTAGTAAGTGCTTTATATGATTCTAGTCAGTAAACAATTTCAAATTCCTCGTGTATTAACAGGATATTTGAGAACGCTTCGCGCTCCACAGCGTAAATTCACAATCCATTTCCCAACAAATAAAGCCTGACCAGTTGAGACCAGCCTCTATTATTGCATCTTAGAGTTAGTTCCTTAGAACTTTTCTATGTCGTTGGCAAGTAGCAAACGCGCTAACATCGGGATTAAACGCACGAATGGTCCCGTCGTATAGTTATAAGTGTTCTCATGGACGCTCGTTCGCTATCCTGGCTTCCGGCGATTAATAACGACCACCGGAAAGAACTGGCGACCCGTCGCCCCTCGCCCGGAAACTCGTAGCGGTGATGCGACATTAATCCGCCGGCCGATGCGAAACGAGGACCACGGAGAGCTAACGATAGTAATAGATCCAATAGGAAAATTTTTCAATTTATCTAAAAATATCTGTGCATCTTTCATATAAAATTTTTGCTACACACGCTTTATTACAAAATCCTACAATTTCACAAAGGTTAGGACGAAGCACAGAGATCCAATTTGACTCTGAGAATATATATTGTGAAAACCAAACAAAATCGACAAAAAACACGTATCAAACAAACAACTATCTGACTAAGGAATGTAATACCGGTATACCGCTATACCGGAATACCAGTATACTGCCCGATATTTACCCTAAAAATGCATACATATTAAACTCGAGATTAAATTTCTCGGGACAAATTTATCTTTAAATTCCATAATGGCATAAACAAACATATCTTTTAGTGATTCTCTGGTATAAACAAAAGTCAAAATATTATCTCAACTCGTCATTGAACTGAATATTTAATGCTTTACAAAGGGCTTCATATCGTGTTGCCACAAATAGAATAGATAATGATGTTTATTTAATCTTATGTAAAAATGTAACGGTTTTTTTAAGTGACATGTGCGCTAAAACATTTTATATCATAAATGCTCGCATTTAACAAAATAAAGATTATGACTTCATAATTTTTTTTCTTTCCTAACTTTACACATACTAATAATAATAATTACTAAATACTTTTGCATTTTATTACAATCATAAAATATTATTTTACGTAAAACGTATCACAGTTTGAAAATAATAGAAGATCATTATATTGGTTTAAGAAAAGATACTTAACAATTATAGTATGTTATTATTTATCTTGATGAAGTATTGTGTCTTAAATTAGTACAGAAAAATTACTTTTTCAAAATCTTTAAAATATTGGAAATTATGCTATTTTGCACATCGGATACAGACAATACAATTTATTATAATAATGTAAAATGATCTTTGATGAGTTTTTAGTCATTCTTACTCATACGTTTGATTCTGGTTTAAAGTACTCGATATACTCGATACTGAAGATGAAGATGAGTTAATTGAATTGTATATAATTTTGTTAAATTATTATTAAAAAAAAAAAACTTATATTTTATTGTTTAGTTGAATATAGTTGTAGTTGTATATATAATTTTTTATATTTGTACTGTTGACTTTCAATTTTGTTTATATTTGTTTGAAATAATAAATGATTATTTCTGAAAACTTCACCTACAAAAACAGCGAATTTTACTTAAAAAAATAAAATTTGATTTTAATATATATTGATTTTTTGACATGAGATTTAAAGAATTTGTAATCAAAATTCAAATCTGTAAACTGAGATTCAGAGGTAATTTAGGAAAGCCCTGTTCGTTTTGTAGAGATTCATAAATTCTCGAATAAATTTTTCGACTAATTTCTCATTGTGTATTTTATATGTTTGTTCATATATTGTACATATGAACACAAATTATGTACAGAAATTTAGATAATCAACACTGTATTTCACATGTACATAACATAATTGATCGATATAATAAAAAAAAACTCGAGAATGACAAATCTAGTTTTTTGTTGATATTAGTTGAACAAAAACAATGTGGAATTAAAACAAATGTTTTGTTTATTTTCTTTATTACAAGCTCCCAGTTTATTAGGGGTCAGGATGGCGAGCAACCCCGATTAACGATGAAAGCAGGTTTATTTTCGTTTAATGAGGATCGACGAAGATTTAGCAAAATTTTAATTAATTAATTAATTAATTGGTAAAACATTTGCAGATATCATTAAATTATTTCAATTTAATTCAAGTAATTACACATTTAAGCGACAGTTGACTACTTATTTAAATCCCAACAGCCACAGTTTGTAATTTGATACTGCTTTGGAGTAATCAAAATAAATAATTTGAATCAATAATATTATTGGTATTGGTGATAAGTATATATTAATTATTATAATTAATTAATTATTTATTTTAATTTATTTATATTGATTTATATATTTATTGATATTTATTAATTAACAATCGTGACATGAAATAATAATGTAGGTACATTGATAATAAATTTATTAAAAATAACAACCAAACGTAAAAATAATAAAGTAGGTAAAATTTTGCCCGAAGGCAAATTCCATGAACTCGTTATATGAAAATGATCAATTTTTTATTTTATTTTGAATCAATAAATATTTGATTTGTAAGTGATCTACCTCTCTACTTGCTCACCTGTTTATGTAACTACCTGTCTACTTCTGTACCTTTGTACTTGCCTAAATTTCTACCTATACCCATGTCCATATCTCAACTTGTCTATATATCTATATGACTATCTTCCTATTTTCTACTTGATTAAATTTAACTAGATTTATTAAACAATTAATTATAATATTAACATATTTATATTTAAGGTTTCACATAATATATTAATTTTATATAACAATATATCCATATAAAAATATGGACATTTCATGTAATAAACTCTTGGCATTGCTGTAACCACCTTATTTTAACATTTTATTTTATCGTAAAACATTATGAAACATCATATTAAGGATTCTGAAGATATGATATATTATGGAAGCACCAATGAAAATTGTGCAAATTTTATGAAGTTTGCAAAAAGTAACTTTGTAATAAAGAATATGTTTAAATTAATTTTTTTTAAGAAATATGACTAAAAGTGAAATTCGTATATAAAATGCACGTCAATAATGAGATTTGTCTTAAGAGATTATGATTAGTGCCTGAATATATTATTAAACTTAAGAGAATTTAACGATTTCAAAATATTCTTAAGTGAATAGAATGTATATATTTCAAAGAAGATTGTTTCAAGTCCGATGCCCCTAACGTATATGTGATCTGCTCCCGAGGTATATTATCCGTATAATGCTACCATATTCTATTTCAATGTTTCTAGAGGTGGCAGAATGGCTTTCCTAAGTACCTCTTAATATTAATGGCCATATTATACGAGTTACTTTGTTCGAATATAAGTCAAGATGTGTTACAATGATTTGAAAAAAACCTAATAAATCACATCTCATATCTTGATCGAGTTCAACGGATGTTCATTAACATACCGAGTAACTTTTTTATTACTTGCTCAGCAACTTAACAATTTGCATAATTACTTTACAATAGCTCTGTACAATATTAATTTGTTTTACATGTGATGATTCAATTTTAAACTGATCAGAGCTATAAATATTAATATAAAAATTTATTTTTGGAATATAATATACTATATCTTATATCCTCGATTTAATAAGTGCTAGTTTATATACATTATTATAAAATATTGAGAATCATTAATTCACGAATGTTAAAAGTATATACGTAATATATTTACATAATGTACACGAATATGGCTGTATTGTAATATAAAAAAATAAATGCCCTAAGCTACAGGCAAATATAATACTAGAACAGGAATATGGCAGTTTTGTAATATAAAACATAAATGGCCTAAGCTACAGGCAAATATAATACAATTAGAGCAATTAATTCCCATTGCATTTAACCCCACAATAATACTACTATTAACAAGTCTACGAGCAGTGGGTTAAAGCTAAAATCTCATAAAAGTATCTACTTGAAAGCCAATCAAAAGTGTTACTAAATAAAATTTTATCGCACACTAACAATGAACGGTAATGGAGTATAAAATAGTCTTAAGCAGTAGTAAAATAATAAATGCAGAACTTTTAAATAAAGCGCTTCGAGCTTTGAGATTCGCAATTCGGAACAATTGGTATTGTAAGAAATTGTATTGTAGCTTTAGTAAAAGAGAATTTTTAATACTTTAATTTTTATTTAGTATGGTTATATGTACATACATATAAGCATAATAATTTATGATTCATAAAATAACTTTATTCTTTATATATCTCAAAATCCTATGGATTTTTATTGAATTTGATTTTATTGATTAATTTAATTCTATTCTAATTATAATAAATAAAATTATTATATAGTTGAATATTTATGGTTTAATACCACATTTTATAATAATGGTGTGGTATCATTTGGCAACATTTAAATTATAATATACCAAAATAATTGCACAAAATAGCATACATAACATAACGCAATAACTTTTTTAATATATAAAACAGGAACTATGCGGACAATTCACATCAAAAATAGTTCGCCAGTTTCAAAAACCATCCCAGTGGCAGTACTATATGCAAACCCATGTAGAATACACATGTACGTATGTAATATATATTTTTGCAATGGGCCATATGTTAAAAGTACGAGAGGAAAATGTGAAATGAACAGATGCCCCACAATGTAGATAGAGCAATGAAATAAACAACGGAAGAGAAAAATAACTGAGTACGACGTCCATGGCAAAAGTCTAAGGTAACCAGGTACATTGTACTCCAAAGTACTTACTATGATTACTACAATTATTATATTGCAAGAAAATATTTGAAATAAAAGAAAACACAATGAAAATTGCACCAAGAAACACGTGCAATCTAGAATATGAACAGGTGGGAAAATGAGATGGGAGGAAATTGTTTTATACTTAAAAAAGTAATTCAGGAAAACACTCCAGCAAAAACATGAAATTATAGTATGCTTATATAGCATAAAATTTGAAATAAATTTAATTAAAAAATAAACCTAAATATCTGAAAATTCTGATCAAAATATTGTACAGTACTTTCATGTATTGTTAACAATTTCTGCTCATTTTTGGCTGACTTCTGCTCATTTCAGCAACAAATAAATGACTTCAGTATATATATATATATATATATATATATATTTATTTATTTATTATTCATATGTATATATTAATATATATATGTTTATATATAGAAATATATCTGAAGATAAAAGTTTTTGAAAGACTTCAAGAAAAGACGTCAAGAGCAGAAAATCAGGAACCTAAAGTAGGCGGTCAATTAACTGGCAAACATTTTAAATATATTAGTTAAGATCACAATTATCACCAAATATTTTGATTTATAAGAACAGTACCCTTTTTGAATAAGATCCATATATTAAAATCAAACACACGGCTTTAATAAATTTTATTCGAAAAAAGGTAAATAGCGCGATAAAAAAAGACCATAATGATTAGAAATCAGCAAGTAGGTACTGATGATGGATGATAAAACTTTGTCGAAATTAGTTCGGAGATGATCATATATTAGATCTATATTATGTTAAATGACAAATTAGAAAAACAAAAATAAATTTAATGAAGAATATGCATATGAATGGAATGGCACATTTTGTGCAACACACTGGTCGAATATAAGACTAAAACGCATTAAATATAGATATCAAATAAGAATAGAAAATAAAGAAATAATTGTTAATTTTTTGACAATAAGCTCAAAAAACTAATTATTATTATTACAAATTGTCATTTATTAAAAGGAATTAACTTTCTATATAAGTATCGGAGACGTAAACCAAAAAGGATCATTCTCATTATAAAATATTAGGTACTGATGAGGGATATTACAAAAAACTTTTCGATTACCAAAGATAAATAAAATTTGGATCTATATTGTAAAGAATGGCAAAATCAAATAACGAAAATAAGTTGGATAGAAAATATGAATATAAATCACACATTTTGTGAGAAACACATTGGTTAGGTCACAAAATAAAAAAACATTAAAATTAGAAATAAATATAAAAATAAAAATAAAAATAAATTAAACAAGTTGTTAATTTTTTGGCATGAGCTCCGAGAACTAG
Organism: Ctenocephalides felis; assembly: GCF_003426905.1. Lineage (NCBI taxonomy): Eukaryota > Metazoa > Arthropoda > Insecta > Siphonaptera > Pulicidae > Ctenocephalides > Ctenocephalides felis. The sequence goes on from NW_020536999.1 coordinate 57,688,480, forward strand.
TTAATTTTATTACAAATCATCGCTTAAAAAAAGAAAACTTTTTTAAATAAAAACAATACATATGTATCGGAGAAGTGAGCAATAAATTTTATTTAAAGAAGTTTGAAAAGTGCGATACAAAAGTCAAAACGAACCATCATAATTAGAACGAAGCAAGTACTGATGATATAGAATGAAAAAAACTAATGTCGATTATCAACGATATATAAAATTTTGATCTACATTGTGAAAAATAGTAAAATAGAATAACTAAAATGAATTGTTTGGAGAATAAAATATGAATGATACATTTTTTGACAATTACATTGGTCGGGGCACAGGATAAAAAAGCGTTAAAAATTGATAACTGGAAAGAATAAAAATGAATTAAAAAATTGTTAATCTGATATAATTAGCTAGAACTATTTATTGCTATCATAATTATGAACACCATTACCACCACAATTATATTGTTACATTTATCTACTATATCAACTACCTCTCGTGAATAAACAATTAACTTTCAAACTTTAATCCCACAAACAAACAACATTTTTTTGAAAAATCATTGAAAGCCATCGCTAATAACTGCCAACCACTGGACCTTTTCATTTTATATCCTATCACATTACTACAAAATTATTCTAGAGTGCAGATTCTCCACCTCAATTCAAACCGAAGTCCTTTCGATAATGCTTTTAGTCCATGACAGGTATTTGCACTTTAAATGTTTCGCTTCTCGATCGAAATTTTCTCTACGTATAGTAGATTTATATATATATATATATATATATATATGTGTGTGTGTGTGTAAGTTACATATGAAAAACCCCAAACACTATATACAAATGCTGAACATTGAAAATAACAAACATATGCAAACAATATAAATATCATTTAAACATTATTTTACCAAATAACACTTTTTAGTGATGGCTTTAATGTTAACTTAAAGTGTTAATGATTACGATTAAATGATATAAATTTTGTGTTTAGCTATTTATAATTCCTTCGACATATTTGCCTGTCAGACTTTTGAGAACAAATTAACTTAGTTAAATTATCTACGCAAAAACTAATTGCTGACGATTAACTACGAATGTTTAACTCACGGCAAAATAATTGATATTGTGATCTTTCTAAAATCTAACAGTTACTATTAAAAGAAATCGAACAATAAACTTTTCTTGGCTCTTTAAAAGCAATGCGCTTTACTGAATGCAATAATTGGGATATATTTAAACAAACATGATATATCTTCTCTCTTTGGACCCTTTGTCAAAATCTGTATAGATTGTCAGCTGTTATGGCAACTGTCTCTTCCGTACCCTGGCAATAATTCCAATAACAAAAAGCAATATAAAACAATGCTCACAGAACACATTAATGACCTCAAACTTAAATAGATTTTTTCAATTCCACGATTTTATATTCCGAAAATAACTTATTTAAAATAAGATTTATTGAAGGATGCCTAATATCATTACACAATGATATAAGCCATAAATAAAAGAACCGACAACAATTCGCTTTGCAATGACTATAAAATAATATTTGACCATTTTTCAAAGCACCATCGAATGTGAATGAAGCGTGCATTTTATTATTTTATTATTTTACCAAAAACGTATGGTTACCAGTCTTTTTACACTTTCACAAAAAAATTTATAAACAATTCATTCATTATTTAGACGTCAAGAACTTTGTGCACAATAGAATGTAACAAAAAAATTGTCAAAAATCATAAGTTTTAAATGTTCGAATTATTAATAGCTTGGTTTATTACTGTGTAATAGTGTAGTGTATTTTCGTGTAATAAATTTTTTGTAAGTATTTATATATATAAGTCTATAATTTTATATAATTTACCTTCTACATTATTTATGAAATCTTTTAGTTGTTTTTGGAATGACGGTTTTGACGAAGACCGAAACGATTGGTTAAATGAAGTAACTGCATTAGTTGTTTTACTTGCTGTTACTGCCCGAATTAAAATAACTTATCAAAATTTGTACATATATATATATATATATATATATATATATATATATATATAAACAGATTACTGTATTAAACATTATTAGATTTTTGTTTTCTGATTGAATTTACAAAGCTGCGTAATCTTTAGTAAGTGCTTAATTTAAGTTTCTTATTATAAAACGTGTTCGTAAAATATTGGATTTTTAATCAGACCTCACTCCATTTATCTCCGCACACACTCGCATGCAACTGCAATGTTAGATTCTAACCTATGTCAAGGATTTTAGTCGTCGGTACTTTATATCGTAAGGACGATATAAGGCCAGATCTTATCCCTATGCACTTTATTGTACCCTTAATCCCTTGTACGATTCAAACTCGACTAATCGCAAAGCACTAAACGCCCTCGTATTGCACGAATTGATTATTCAACGGTCCAAATAGAAACGTTCTCTGTTAAGCTCGAACGAGCCAATAACTCGTGATTTAATATAAGAATGGTAGGAAACAGCCACAGACTATACATTATAGAGGAAATATATACCTACTGGTGGAAAGGCACTGGCATTTTTATTTCTATATATGTACACACATGCGCATACACATATATACGTAGATACATACATATACACATTTTATATATTATATTTAATATTTAGGAAACCTTGGAAGGCATAACATCAATTAAAAATGATCTTAGAGAATCTTATTTTACACGTTTTGAAGATATATTTTGTGTGAGCGGTACAGTTAACTGCTTAAATAACTGGACATAATTTTATATTCAATACTCAACATTTTTGTACATGACTGAAAAAATTAAACTAGTTGGTATTGGTATTTTGCTTTGAGGCAAGTTACATGAACTTGCCGATATGTGAAAATAATCGACTTAATAAAAAATAAATTAATTTATGAGTGACTAAAAGTATTCTGAGTGGTATTCTGATATTACACACAATTGAAAACGAACGAACACGTTAACTCGGAGTATTTTCTAAAAGCACATTTTCACAAATCAATATTTATAATTTAATCAGTTTCCGTAGGATTTTAATGGTTTATTATGTTCATTAAGACCAAGTACTCTTTTGTTATACCAAGTAAATCGTCTAATTTTAACTTTAACAAACGTCAAAAAACTACTCATTTTCTCTACCTTTGATGAATTTTTAAAATTAAACTATCTGTCCTAAGGCCGTAATGTTTCAGTAAGTTCTTTAAGACCATGATATATATCGCCAAACAAAATTAAATAAAATTCGACTCATTTTTTTTTCAATTAGTTAATTATAAGAAAACGGCTCAGTAGATTTTCAGCTAAAGCCAATCAGTATCATTTCCAACTAATATCTTTCGAACAGTTTTTGATTTTTTAAAATCGATTCGGTAGTATGCGCTTAAATATGGACAAAAAATAGCGTCTCGGATTTTTTATGAAAATATAAACTTCTACTTCGGGAAAGTTGACTTCGGAAAGAAAACAATCGTGTAATTTTATTTTGTTTTCTCAGAAACTAAATTTTCAATTCGAGTAAATCATTTGCAGTTAAGTTTTTTTTTTTTAAGAAATACTTGAATATTAAAATAAACTAGTGGTGTATGGCATCGTACCTTAAAGCAAATTGCTGGATCTTTTCTTACCGTAACAAAATAGTCGAACATTTTAAACGTTTTTAGCCTAAATTAAAATTAAAATTCGAGTCATTTTGGATATCCTAAAACTTTATTTTTTCGGAAATTAAAAAAAATGCCTTTCCCAAAAACTAACCCTTTCTTCACACTGTCAACACAAGATGTTTTTAAATCACTTTAATCAGATGATCCGTTCTCTCAATAACTCCTATTTTTCCATTTTTTGCTATGTATCTCCAAAACGGGTGGAACTGCCTTTAAAAACTAATCGGCACGTCTCCCCGTCAATAATACAAACCGAATATTTTTGAATAATTCTAATCGGATGCTACGTTCTCCCCAAAATTTCTAATCTCTGCATTTTTTGCTCCATATCTTTAGAAGTGTTGGACCTCTCTTTGCAAAAAACTAATCGACACGTCTCCACGTCAAACACAATATTTTTAGAATCATATTAATCAGATGTCCAATTTTCGCAAAAATCAAATTTCTATTTTTGCACTTTTGTTTCAGTATCTGCGAAATGGTTGGACCTGTTTTTGCCAAAAACTGAACAGCACGTCTTCCTATCAATAGGAAACTATTGTTTTTTGAATTATTCCGAAGAACTTACCCTACGGAAAGTAAATTATCAAAATATTGTTCTATACTGGTTTACTTTCCTTTGCCATAAATTATAATATTGACTAATACCATATACCAAATTATCTATGTTCATTAAATTGTTCATGTGAAGCCTTAAACAACGCTATCCTCTATTCATGCGGAAGCGGCGAGGCATATTTTAAACTATACCGCAAATTTATGCACTGGCAAATATTCATACTCAAAATATTCCAGGCGAATCCATAACATTAGGTAAAGCAAACATCAATGGAGCCCATTTTCCGTACTCGCTCCTGAATATATCGAATGTTTGTGTATTCGATTGCGCTCGATTTGTGTTAAATCAGCGTGTGCACAAGCGCCCGATAAACATTTCGGGACAACGCAGTGGCGTCCGATAACGTAATGACATAACATTTTAATAACAATAGCCGGAGGGGCTGGGGGGCGCTGGTAGCGCGTCATATGCATAAACTGACGAGGTGTTTTGTGTACGCGATCAAATTTGCTGCTCTGCTGTTGCCGCCGGAAATAATAGATACAGAGCTGTTCATTGTGAAAATGTCGAACATTATCAATCTTTAAATTATTAACACTAAACCTATCGACAATTCTTTTATACCTATACCGACCGCGCGCGGTCAAATTGACCTACAATTAAAAAAAAAGACCTACAATTAAAATAAAAACTTTATTAATTCATTCAGATAATAATTGATTCATTGTTTAATGTATATAAAATTAAAAAAAAATTATTAAGTTTCAACAAAATTATGACAAATACGACGCAAATATATTTGTTGTTTCGTTTTTTCGTTTCGTTTCAATTTCAATTTTATTTGACAAATTTTTCGTCCACGCAATTTATGGACAGTGTTGGTAATTTTTTTTTAATTTTGAACTGTACGTAATAACTAAAACCAAAGTTTCATGCCTAAAAATGCTTTTCATGGAGACATGCTAATTAGTTTTTGGCAAAGACATGTCCAGTCATTTCATAGATACTGAGCAAAAAGTACAAGAAATAGAAATTCGATTTTTGCGGGAACGGATCATCCGAGTAAAATGATTCTAAAAATATTCGGTTTGTATTGACGAGGAAACGTACCGATTAATTTTTTGCAAATGCAATTTCAGACTTACAATTTTAGGCAATTAGTTTCGGAGATATGGAGCAAAAAGTGAAAAAATAGCTATTATTTAGAGAACGGAACATCTGATTAAAGTAATTTAAAAAACATTTTGCTTGTGTTGACAGTGTATAGAAATGATTAATTTTTGGAAAATCAATTTTGTTTTTAACTTTCTATAGGGCAAGTTATAGTAATCGCAAAAAAATCGAAATTGAAATTTTTTATATCTTTTTACGTTTCAGAGGTTTCTGAACATTTTGGCATACCTTAGAAAAAATGGATGTATGTGTGTGTGTGGATACTTTTACTCGTCTCTCTATACACAATTTACGCATTTATCCAACCAGGATCAAAATGTTGAAATATGCCTAAATTTTCCGCCTACAAGTTTTCGACTTCATATTACATTTCTGTTTCTTCTGGTTTGCCTCATTTTTACCAAACAATGAACTACTACAAAATCTAATAGTCTTCGGAACACTTTTCCTGCTTTCTCCTATTTCCATTGAATAATGTTTGAAACTTGGCACAAGGTTTTTTTCGTAATATTTTTATATACCTTTCATTATATATAATTCATTAGTTTTAGAACCAAACTAACCAATTGAAGAATTGAACAATATCTCCTATTGTCATTTCCCAAATAGGAATACGCGCTTAATGCACAATCTTACATCATCCAGAACTTTATGCTAAATTTATCTGATTCATTTGGTATATTTTGTATGAATCTGCATCTACATTTCGTTGAAAACAACTCCTCAAATAACATAATTTAACATAGGTCAAATTGACCTGCCGCGCTAGTTAGGCCACATGAGAACTTTTTTAGAAAAAAAAAATTAATTAAAATTAAAGAATATAGAAAAAATTATTAGTAAGTTCTTAAAATTATCATATAGTTTGATAATAGTATTTCAACGTTTAAAAATATCTAAGTTATACACAAAGTTTGAAATGGTCATTTTGACAGGCGTTGATAGGTTTAGTGTTAATTATAATCAGTCATAGATTTGTTCCAAATATATAAATTTTTGAACGCAAAATATATGTTACTAGTTGATAACTAGAAAAATTTTGGCAATAATTAATTATTCAAACATAAAAATAAATGAAACAAAATTGAACACAAATTGACAGTGCTATTAATTGAAGAGCCGCTGGATTTCGAAATTTTGTAAACAATAATTTAATATATAGGATGTAATTGATAGTCAGAGTTGTTTAGTAAAATGTAGTCTTTTTTTATACCAAAAGATAATCAATAAATTATTAAATCGTGCCTAGAACAATAGTGAGCAATAATAGTATTTTCATCTCAAAAATCATGTTTTTACTTTCTACCTAATTATCACTCTGGTCCAGCTACCATTTACATTTCACGGTCGCATTAGTGGTCCAAAAGCTTATCCAAATAAATTTCAATATATGTAATCAAGTGCAATATTGTGACGTATTTTGATCTATTTGGAAGCAATTTTTACTTGCATTTGAGTAAAATCTGTATATCATTTTCCTATCTATTCGCAACTTTTCTCAGTCGTTTTGTGTAACACATACTACGGGTGTTACGGCCCATTCGAACATATTGCAAACGAAAAAATCGTTCCGAGGACAAAGACCCGCCGAATAAGGAATTGAAAGCGTCGTGATGTCGGAATGATTTTGCAAAATCCCATAAGCTATACTGAAAATATTGATATAAATGAAGACTTTTTATATAGGAATTGGCGCTCTATATAATCAAGGCACTGCCGAATTTATACACGAAATCGATAGGAAATATTTTTAGATAGAAATATTTGTATGGTACAGAAATCCAGATTGTATAAAACTTTACTAATATATTTCAGAGTTCTGTCAATTACGGCCTTTAAAAAAAATAATCCTGAATATGTATTTAAAATAAAATTCCGCTTTTGGACAAAAGCTCTTCTTGATGTTCGAAGCGAAAACAATAACTTTACTACATTTTTCTAATTTATTAAGTCTCTGTATTCTACTTATTTTCAATTTTATACCAAATCTTATGCGATCGGTAAATTTTATTTGTATCAAGTGTTTTTAGTAAGCTCGAATAAACGTGAATTATTTAGTTTTTAATGACTTATAATAAGCGACAAGAAAGGATTCAGTGTTTCTCTAATCTATAATATGTGAATGTCACAACGATATCATTAAAAACTATATTTGACTTGATAGAAATAATTTTATTTTTTTTTACAGCGATATTCATTTTGGCGCTTATGTCACTTTAAAAAACCGTTACATTTTTATATAAGAAAATTATAACTATTAGTCCGATTTTATTTATAGAGACACGATATGAAGCTTCTTGGAAAGAAATAATTGTTCAAATTACGGACAAGTCTAGATAATACTTTGGCAGTTGTTTATACAATAGAACGATCTAAATAGACATCTGTTATGAGTCTGAAGTTAAAATAGTTCAAAGAAACTCAAATTCAAGTGAGACATAAATCAACTGAAAGTACCGCAAGAAACCGAAAATACCGATATATTTAAAGTAAACCGGTTTTCAAATATACCTAACTACCGGTATTAAATTGCCTAACTATAACTATAAAACATATTATAATTAATTGCAGATAAATGTTGACTTAAAAAGATTTGTAGTCTTAAGGCCATATTAAGGGCTATTACTATTGAATCTATTTTCTTCAAGGAACCTTCAATTGGATTTAGTAAACCATCAAAAACTAATTCATTAAGCAAACCATCAAGAGCCCCTTGGAAAAAATAATTATTCTTACAAAAATAATTACTTTGACACTTGTTTATACAATAGAACGATCTAAACAGGCATCTGTTGCAAGGGATTATTTGTTTTAAAGTTGAGATGGTTCCAAGAAAATTGAATTCAAGTGAGCACTTATGTTTCAATACAAAAAATACCGATGTTTTTAAGATAAGAAATATTGGTATGATACCGTCGAAAAATTAGACGGTATACCGGTTTTTAGATACACCTGTATACCGGTATTGCATTCCCTAAGTACAATTATACAATATATTACAATTAATTGCAAGTAAGTATTTGCTTAACAAGAACACAAAATCACATCAAGAGTCAATCTCATATTATTGGAACTAATTGTTCAAAAAATCTTCAATTGAAATAAGTCCAATCATTAAAACATATAATTTACAACTTATGATACATTAAATGCATTTAGATGACACCGTATTAATGATAAACTAGTTGGTTTGGTATTTAGCCTTGAGGCAAGTTACATGAACTTCCCGATATATTTAAATAATCGACTTAATCAATAAAAAATAAATTAATTTATGAGTCATTAAAAGTATTCCGAGTGGATTTATTACACATAATTGAAAACGAACGAACTCGGAGTATTTTCTAAAAGCAAATTTTCAAAAATCAAAAATTTTTATAATTGAACCAGTTTTCAGGACTTTAATGATTTATTATGTTCAAGACCAAGTACTCTATCATTGTACCAAGTAAATAGTCTAATTTTAATTTTAACAAATGTCAAAAGAGCTACTCATTTTCTCAAACTTTGATGAATTTTTAAAATCAAACTATTTGTCTTAAGGCCGTAATATTTCAGTAAGTTCTATAAGACCATGGTATATATCGCTAAAAAAAATTCCATAAAAATCGGCTTAAATTTTTTTTTCAACGGTTAATTACAAGAAAACGGCTCGGTAGATTTTCACCTAAAACTGATCAGTATCATTCCCAACTAATATCTTTCGAACAGTTTTTGATTTTTTAAAATCGGTTCGGTAGGATGAGCTTAAATGTGGACGAAAAGTTTAACACTTTTTTTCAAATTACAAAGAAACGGCTTGGCTGATCGTCGCACAAAACTGACAAACGATAGTCTTCCCCGAAATACATCAAATGGCTTTTAAATTTCTGAAATCGGTTCAGGCGCTTTTGAGAAAACGTCGATCAAAAGTCTAATTTTGACAAATGTCAAAAAAACTATGCCAATTTTTGCAAACTTTGACGAATTTTTAAAGCTAAACGAGTTGTCGTAGGGCCGTGATATTTTAGTATGACCTAGAAAACTATGGTATCTACCGTCAAAAAAAAATCATAAAAATCGTCGAATTTTTTTTTAAAAAACGTTATTACAAGAAAACGGCCCGGCCGATCTTTACCAAAAACTAATCAGCACGATTCCCAACCAATATCTATCAAATGGTTTTTGAATTTTCAGAATCGATTCAGAATTGCGGGCTAAAACGTGGGCGAAAAATTTTTCACTTTTCTGCAATTTACAAAGAAACGGCCCGGTCGATCGCCGCACAAAACTCAGAGACGATAGTCCTCATCGAGATACATCAAATGGCTTTTAAATTTTTGAAATCGCTCCAGCCGTTTTGGAGAAAACGTCGATTTACGGCAAAAAATCTGTTCACACACACACACACACACACATACTTTTTCCAAATTTGGTCTCATTCGATTCAGAATGGCTTGAAACGTCGAGAAAACATAAAATTAGCCATTCGGATTTTTTGATGAAAACATAAACTTCTCCTTCGGGAAGTTAAAAAATAGAAAAAATCTGCATTAAATAATATTTCTATAAAAAAATAGTTAAGAACACAAACAACGAACGCTTTGAGATTCGAGCACAAAAAGTGCTTTTTTGCTAATAATATTTAAAATTTTAAATCGAAAACAGTATGTCGAATACCTATATTATTAAAATTTTTATGGTAGTTGAATTTTTTTTATTATAATTACGAAAACGTTGCTGCATTGAATATGCATTTGTTTCATTTGCTAAGCATTTGTATGAATATTTAATTTGATATTTTACCAAAATCAAAGTCATTAAAGTAAAAATTTGTAGGTAATTTGGTTATAACAAGGTTAATATTTTGGTTGACTTTCTGAATAAATAAGGAAGATTTTATAATTGTTATAATGTCTTCTACCTTTAACTTAAATAATGATGTTGATATTCGTAACACTACACTACATCAAATAATCTCCATTTACTCAAGTTAACTTTTATATTTCTTTTCAAATATTATATGTTTTGTTTTTTAATCTTACTCAATGTTTTTTCATATATTTTTTTCTGTATTATGCCTATTTGTGTTTTTGTGCAATATGTGTTATACTATATTGTATTTTATCAGTATTATATGTATTATTTGCATCTTTAAGTCCTCTTGGAACTATTCTGTGAGCTATGTGTTTAAAAAAAAAAAAAAATTAAAAAAATAATTATATTGTATTACCTGTAATTGAATCGAGCATTTAATAAACACTATATAATAGAATGAAAATAGTATGCTACCAGAAGCTATTTATATTATATCCAGTATATTTCTATCCGTTCATCTGAAAATGTTTCCCCGAAACTGCACAATTCCGGAATTAACCATTATAGAGATGACACATGTTCTTTCTTCCCGAGTACTTATGAATATCTTAAAGTTTAACGACGTCGGGAAGATAATGTTTTACAAAATTGTCATAAAGTCGTGTCGAAAAACTTCCGTGGTAATTATCATTTGTAAATCTGAAACTTTAAAGCTAGACAGTTTGTATTATATGATATGTTGGAATATACTACTAGAAGTTCTTCCTCGAGATTTTTACATTATACGAGCGAATTTTGTAACTTATTTTATGATTAGGACTTTTATAAAATATCAAATATTCATAATCAAATTTTCAACTTGATTTTACTACGGTAATTATTGTACACTTTTAATAATTGTGTAAAAACTTATAGCTTCAACATTTTAACTCTAATTTAAAAGCAACTATGGTTCAAGATAGAAAATGAGTATTAATTACACGACTAATTAAAAATAACAAACATTTTCATAAGAATGCTTGTCAACAGCTTCTGACTGTAATTAAAATCTTTAATTATGAAATATTTCGACGAACTATGAAAGTAAAATATAATTAAGGGAAAAAGATAATTATCATTATATAACAATATAACGGTATAGTAATATCGTTATGGTAGATAAAAATGGGAAACAGAAGTATATGATCAGGTAAATAAAATTAAAATAAACTGAAGCTCATTTATATTATACCTTCAATATTATATCAGATAGATGTATTTCACTATATAATGTATTCAATCGACTAACTATTATTTAAGTAAAATATTTATATATTAATTTATCATTATTGTTTGTTAGTTTGTAATGTAAATGTAAGTTTTTTTACAGTACTTTATAAGGCATGATCTGTTTCAGCATTTCTTCTAAAATATTAATTGCGTAAGGTTAATAATATTGTATCAGTTCAAGAATAATAGTTCTATCAATATAATACAATTCAGTTTCAATTCGAAAAAGTTAATTTATAGGGTAGAGCGGAGCTTAAAGGCCCACGAGTGAAAAGTAAACAAGTAAAGTTAGGAATTTTATAACAATATTTGAAAGTAGAGGGCAAAAGATGTATAACCAACTATCACCTAGATCCTTACAATGTCGATATCAAGAGAAAACGACAATGTTTGAAAATCCACAACAAAAGTATTTTCTTTCGTTGTTAGTTTTCTTGGCTGTGAGCACTTTTGTTTAGTTTATGAGACCAGAATATAATTTTCAGGTATGCTTTATTTATTTCTTTTATAGGAATTATTGTTATTTGCAAGTTATATTCAACAGTTTTTTTTATATAACTTATAAAGCTTACATGTGGGTGGGGTAAGAAGATCCACCTGAGTTTTTATCCTGGCAAAAGTGTGAACAATAAAAAATAGTGAATAAAAAAAATTAAGTAAAAAAGGCAATTCTACAATAGATAAGTTGAATTATTTAAATTTTGCCTATGAGTATTTCTAACAAAGTACCTGATCAAGGTTATATACATCTGTGTTATCTCTAAAACAATGTAACCATGATATTTATATTTTGCATTGGTTGAATAATGTGGCTATTATTTCGTAAAATACCTTTAAAATAAAAATAAGACATAAGACTATTTGCTGTCTGGCTGTCCCATCTTGCCCCCCTATGTGGTAAAAAGGACCAGGTAACAAATTTTTGAAAAAAAGCAAAAAATACTTTTCTACAATGATGAATTAACTAGGAGTTTCTTCACTGAACATAGTTAGATAGTTGTTTGTTTGATATGTGTTATTTGTTGTGATATAATCAGTTCGGGTTTCACAATATAATTGCTCAAAATCTAATTAGACCTTTGTGCCCCCCCTACCCTATTTAAGTTGAAGAATAATTGCTCTATCAATATATTTGAATAGAATGTAATTATGCAATTCGACAACTGTATAATTTTAATTAAAGTCTGATCAGCTGTCCCATTGAATGTACAGAATTATGCAAAATTTGCAGAGAAAATGTGACAAAAGAACAAAGTCTAAAAAATGCAATGGACAGACAAAATGATAATTTTTACTAAACTTTTTTTCTTAAATTACAGTACCTAAGTATTTTTAATCTAGCGTGACACTGATGTGCATTAGCTTTATCGTTCTTGCAAAAGATAATTTATCCATAATATACGGCAACTGTTTCATACTTATACATTAATTTTTGACATTAAAACTTTTTTATAATAATGATAATAGTTCGCCCGAAGTTAAAACATGCAGAAACTTCGATCTAGTACATATTCCGTCGGAATATTAAACCGTCATGCGTCCGCTTCGAAAATTCTTATGAGAGAGTTCACATAGTTCGTCTGTTATTATAAAATTTGTATTTTAATAACGATTATTTGAGAAATGCAAAGGAATTGAATTATTTATTATAAATTTCTTCAATATTTGATAAATATATGGAAGGAAAAATAGCTTTCCTTGAAGGGTCTGAATTATTCTGAATTGTTTACATAAAAAGCGATAAACTGTTATAAATAAGGGTATATTATAATGTAAGACAGTATAAAATTAACAACTTTGTTTTTTTTCTGTTATGGTGTCCTAGAACTCAACGCCAAGCCAAAGCGCTACTCATCATAATTATCATGATAAAAAAATAGAGAAAAAACTTTCGCAGTTTGAAAATTATGAGCTTTTAAATGCATTAGTAAAAATATGACTATATTTGACCATAGTCAAAAATAATGATTTACTAAAGATTTAAAAAATTATGAAATTTTGTTAAACTATGAATTTAAAAAATTCTAAATTGATCGACTTTTAGGGGACCTACTTTGAAAAATGCACTGAAGAGTATTGGCCAGTTTCGTCAAAAATTGGTGCATTTAATCACGATTGTAAAATAGTGATATGCTTCAAGTTTTGTAATAAAAAAAAATCGAGTAAAGAAATAAGAATAACAAAAAAACATTATGTCACACAAACAACACTCCGAATATTTAATATTGAACTCTAAAACTTGCTCTATTCCTTTTTGAGATTGAATACTTTCAGTAATTTGAGTTTTTACACAGAAACAAACTATTGTAGGACAAAATATTGTAATTATTATCGGTTTCTAGGGCAAAATATTGCAATTATTATCGACAAGTTTTCAAACCATAAATGAGGCCAAAAAATAAATGATTTATAACACTTTTGGGAATTTCCTCCCTAGGACCTTTACTAAAACATGAAACAGTATTAATATAAATAGTTTCCAGATATACATAAATTGCGCAAAATACGTTTTGATACACTAGAGATATATATAATTTTACGTTATATCCCTGTTATAACAATTGTGTTTCTAAGTATTTTCTAAAAAAAGGTTTATTCCCTTTACTCAAATCGAATTTTCACGAATAGTTATACTTCAAGAGCTTTTTGGTTTCATAAAAAGTGACATTCCCAAATTACGGTTATATTTAATTGATAATTTCTGTATTTTATAAATTAAATGTTTAACTATTTTATGATAATGCTGTGGTTTATTGAAGTAAAAAATGTAAAATATTCAGAATTCCTCGACGCCTTTATATAATTATTCTATAAATATATACCAAAGAGGACCATCCCACAAATCGGGACATATTAAGATATGGTGAGGATATGATGAGTTTTATATTAAACAATGTTGCAAAGTTATATCTGTAGTTAAATGACTCTAAAAGTTGTTTCACGTTTACAAAAAACCATATAAATAAAATGGGGTTTCCATTTTATTTATATAATAAAAAACCAAGTAAAATAATGGGAAGATAAATGGCAAGTATCATGTTAACTAATTGGAGATAAAATAAAAACATTTTTAAAATAACATTTTTCGACCCGGTTTATAATGGCGTACAGGTATATTTTGGATGTACCACTTTGATTGCCAACTTCCAATGTATGCAGCTATATGCACTTTCTTTAATTTTATACGGGCATTTTGTGTTATTTTTGCAATCATTTGGTAAAGCTTTAATAATTTTAGATTGACGTCAAAATTACATATTGATTAAATATAATCAACATGCCTTAGAAAGTATGAAACTCTAAATAAATTCTCGAGTTCGTCATATTAAAAAAATCTCTTACATCAATTAATTTCCATTTACCTTTTAATCCCGACGAATATTAAAGTCGAAGCAGCAAATCCAATTAATTCCTTCATTAAAGTATAATAATGAAGTAAAATCACTTACCATTGATCACGGGGGTCCGGCAGCGATCGATGCACCGAGATGAGGTCGCTGGCGTACTGATTAAAAGCGTTTTTCACCCATCCGTCATCAACGGCTTTCTTCATCTCGGCGCTCATATTAGCCGGCAATTGCACCGGCTTGCCCATCTCGCCGGGGGCGTCCAGGTTGGGATTCTCGGCGGGGGCGGGCAGAACACCTCCGTCACCTGGAAGAGAATATAAATAGTCATAAGCATTGTTAAGGATTATACTGAAATGCTTTTATTATCATTTTTGTTCAGAATTCGTTTCAAATACTTTTAAAATTGTTATATTATTTACTACACCAGATATTACTGCATATTAAGTTTTTTTTACAATAACCTCAGTAAATTCGTATTTTTCAATTCTTTCATTATCTATTTATTATTTCAATGCGAAATGATACTGATCATTGCACAATATTTTTATCTTGGTTTTAAATTCATTTACCTTTCCAAAGAAATGAACAAGGTTTACAGCTCTCATCCGAATTAAACGAATTATAGATTTTTTTCTAATTTTGTAATTGTGTTAGTATTTACTAGAGTTTGTCGGTTTTTAAAAACCGCTTTTGTTCTTATAATATAAGACAAATAAGAGGTGCATGGCGTGCCTTAAGGCAAATTGCTAGAACTTTTCGTACCGATATAATATTTTTAACAGAGAATATTTTACTTTTTTTATTGGACCTGCCCAAAAATTTAATCACTTCTTCCTTCAGTAAATGAATTTAATATGTTTTTTGAATCATTTAAACCAGATGCTCCGTTGACTCAAAAACTAAATCGACATTTCTTGCACTTTTGCCCTGCCTTTGTCAAAAAACTAATCAGCAAACTAAATATTTGTATAGAAGAAAAAATATTTATAAATTAAATCTATATAACATTCGCAATTCTTATACGATAACCCCTAATATCATAAATTTCTATTCGCGTATGTGTATCACCTATACCTAAACGATACCTAAACATTACATTTTACTTGGTAATACGCCTTATAACTACTATATCATACGTTCCTTTACCACCACACCGTATACGCTCAATCCTTATATCTATATATATATACTTATATCTAAACCGCCTAACATTTATTATCTTACGCCTACAATTTCGCTTACATACTATTTTCACCCTTACCGGGAATCGAACCCGGGTCCGCCCCGTGATAGGCTACGACCTTAACCACACGACCACCGTATCGCTACAATCAACCGTCTTTTTTCGTGTGTCGTCGCGTCACATTAGTATTAGTTACTCAATTAATTAGAAAATGAACCAAAGAAACAACAGTGTGTATCATAATGTATTTTCAGTGGGGAGACCCGATAGAGTAGTGGTTAAGATGCGTGACTGTCACGCAGAGGAACCGGGTTCAATTCCCGGTATAGGCAATAGATAGGTAGAGAATACATAGGGCGTAAGGTAGAAATATAACACATTAATATTAAATAGGTATGTAGGGTGTCTGATATATATATATATATATATAACTCACTGTATAATAGATAATAGTTAAATTATCTATGATATATAATAGTATAGTATAATAATAGTAACATTATCTTATCCCAAATTTAGTCTTATATTAAATAAGTTTTATATCATAATAAATAAGCGTAGGTATTAATAAAGTTAATATCCAAATCAATTTATGTTATTAGTGGATATAAATTATGTACTCAATGATTTCCTTATACTTATAATTGATCAGGTTTTCACAATATTATTGCCCTAAGTCAAATTGGACCTTTGTGCCCCGCCCTACCATATATTTAACTCCCGTAGGGCAAGTTATAGTAATTGCAAAAAAAATCGAAAATGAAAATTTTTATAAATCTTTACGTTTCAAAAGTTTCTGAACATTTTGGCATACCTTAGAAAAAATAGGTGTTTGTGTGTTTGTGTGTGTGTGTGTGTGTATGTGTGTGTGCGTGTGTGTGTGCGGAAAACAAATTTTCGTCGACGATTTCGGGAACACCGATCAACCGATTTAAATAATTCAAAAAACATTCGATTCATATTGATAAGGAGACGTGCTGATTAGGTTTTGGCGAAGGCAGGTCTAGCCGTTCCGAAGATACGGGGCAAAAAGTGCCAAAAACGGTAACTCAGTTTTTGAGAGAACGGAGCGTCCGATTTCCGAAAATCATTTTACTTGTATTGACAAGATGAAGAATTGATCAAATTTTCATGAAGGCAGGTCTAGCGGTTTCGGAGATCTAAGAAAAAAAGTAAAAAAAATGCCATTTGGCAGTCAAAAATGAACATTAGACATATGCACATCAAATTATCAGATATTTTATAGAGATTTTAACAATAAGTATAAATTTTGTTTGCTTTCCTATGGGTTCCGTACCAATGTTTATCCGTTAGACGGCGACGCGGCGCTTACGCGCTTTTACATTTTGCCTCTATGCAGTTAAAGCAGTACGATTGCTTTGAAAAAAGTTCAGAATTTCCAAAATATGTCAAAATAAAGAAAACATTTTTTTTTCCAAAAATAGTAATTTTTTGTCAAAGTCCTAGTTTCTCAAAAATCTAATTTTTTCGAAGTAAAATTTTTTCAAAAATGTTAATCGTTTTTAAAAAAATAATAATATTTGATACGGGAAGTTCCAGCAATTCGCCTTAAGGCACGATGCCATGCGCCCCACTAGTTTTTATTATCTTAATGAGTATCAAAACTCTATCCAAGTAAATATACAAATATAAATTATACTAATTTAGTATTAGCACGACCGTACCCTGTGTCTCTCATATATTGCTATACATATTTGTAACACCTATTTATTACCCGAATGAATGTGGAAAAACTGAAAATAAATGGAACACATATATAAAATATGTTTTCTTCTGTATCTAAAAGATATTTGTCGATTCATCCTATCTGAACTTAAAGTCAATGTGCTTTCCATGTTAATATGTTTTGTCTAGCCCATCAAATATAAAAGCAAAGTCTATCCATTACTCAAGATTGCGCAAAATATACATTACGACCTTTTTGTTGATTCAACGTGGTTTGTAAATATGAATTGTAAAATGAGATGCCCGTTACCTGGCCAAATATCATTTAACGGAGCCCCATAATGGGGATGGTCAACGGCGGCCGACAATAAGTAAAACATAATAAAGAGCGGAGTCAGGCCAACAAAGTGAACATGGGGTTGACAACATGTAGGGGAAACCCGAAAATGGATAAAACTCGCATCTGGTCATTATTGTATTATTAAATTACAACCGGACTACGGATGTTTAAGCACATGTTAAAAACAAGCAAAGAGATAGAAAGGCGAGGAGAATTAGGAAGTTTGAGAGATTTGCATTCTACATGTTGCTTATACGACTTGTTTAATTAAAATTTATGTTTCGACAATTCATAATGCTTATGTAAAAACTAGCAATAAGTAATCTTTGACATTTTAGTCTAATTCACCACATTTAATACCACTGGGCCGCATATATGCTCTACTGTTAATATTTCTTACATGTGCGCTGTTATGCAAATATTAGATCATTTCTAAAAATATTGTTATGAATAACTTACTTAGTGAAGTGGGTATATATAGATATAATAAATAATACAAATAGTTTAGTATATTGACTAATGTGTAATAAAAAATATGCAGTGCTAAATCAATCTATAACGCTATAAAAACAGACTATGATAAATAGAAGAAAACAAATATGAAAATAAAAGCCAACCCTTAAAGAAACATAACCCTGAAGTGATTTTTGTTTGAAGTGATTTTTGTTTGTTTTGTTTAAAGACAAGACGGCAGTTGAGGTGTTTACAGAATAAAATTTAAGTTTTGCCATTTGATGTTTTTTTTTCTTTTTAACTTCCCGTGGGTTAAGTTATAGTAAAAGCAAAAAAATCTGAAATAAATTTTTGTTTTGAATCTTGACATTTCAAAGGTTTCTGAGAAGGTCAAGAAATTTTAAGATACAAATAAAAATTAAATAAACTGACATTTGTCGGTCAAATATACTCTAATAGTTATAATTATTGATTCTAATACAACTATTGGTACATATGTATTCAGGTAAACAGGTAAGCAGGTAGATAGATCAACAGGTGAACATGTAGAAAAGTTGGCAGTAGGCAGGTAGACTGGTAGACTGATGAAGACGTGAATAGGTAGACAGATAAACAGGTAAATAGGAAGGCAAGTAGACAGGTAGATTGAGAAAATCTAAAGATATACATGTAAAAATATAACATACAAACACATATCGGTTCAAGTTTCTTGAGGCTGCCAGAAGGCAAAATGCCACTTACAACTAATTAAAACTTAGTACTACATACCAGAATAGATGAATATTATATATTTCCTTATATCTGAACTTTTAATTATTGCAGATACCAAAAACGTAAGTCAAATAAAATAAATCTAAAATCCTAGTTTCAAATGAATGTAACGATGTTGAATATTAAATTTGTACAAAACCTAATTCATACAAAAATTAATTGCAATACAAAAGATTAGAATCAAATTTTATTCATGTATGTAATTTCAACTAACAGTAACAAATCTAAAAAAATAGCAACTAAATCATCCTTAACAATTTCTCAAAAAACGATGTGTTCTAAATAAAATTTCATTCCAAACCTTTCTTATTTTCACGCAGATCTTTTAAATTAAAAAATCTGCAACTCGATTATATGAAGGCTAAGTTAATAGCTAAGTTATTTAAATACCAATATTGTACTACAGAAATTATGGAAGTTAAACTATTAATTCAAAAATCTAAATTTGCTAAATTTTAAATCTGAAATGCTATCATTAATTCAATTGGTAGTAGTTCTATTGGTAGATTTGAAAAAATAGTAAATGACAAAATATAACCCCTCTACTAAAGTTTGTGAACAAATATCTACTGAATATATTCCTTCTACAGTTATTTTTTCCTAATAGCAATCAATTTATTTTCCCGTCAAATTCAATTCCAGGAAGAATGCAAAACTCCTTTGTTTTATCTCCTTGAATCACATATTCTGCTGACATTATACTTATATCATTCCCATGTAACCTGTTAGTGTGTAATACCACGTGAAATTAATCCCAAAAATGTGACATAGGAACCCCTTCGTGGCATCGTGGCCCGCTCGGTTAACGCATAATCGCGGGCGCTGCTTTAATTTACCGCCCAAGGTACCTACAGAATACCGGCAGCAGAAATAGCTTGGGAACAGATTCACAAGGATAATACACACGCATTATGTAGTGAAAAATACAAATATATTTTGTTTTTGTTTTTTTTTTGTATTAAATATAAAAATATATTAAGATATAAATATGAACACACATATTACACTCAGTTTTTTGCACAGACTTTAGTTTGTAAAATTACAGACGTTTCGAGACCGTAATTTGTCTCATCTTCAATGTAAATTTTTTAGTGAAAAATATATACTCGTATATTAACATCTTATAAAATAATAATTATAAATTATGTTAAAGTATAATAAACTATCAACTTTTTGTTACAAGGCTTGATAATACACTTACAATGTATTTAGTAGAGTATATATTTCAACCGTTTATAAGAGTAGTCAAAATATCAAATTTTAATCGTTATATACAATGAATGCTATAATATCCACGTCAAATATTATGCTCATATTTTACGCAAGGAGCCCGTCCAAGCTAATTAATAACTACGGAAAAAGATAATAGGAAAATACTTAAAGAATCAATTAGTCATTACCTTTTTGACAGATGTAATATATACAAAAATTAAATTTAAAATAATTGTTATATAAAATTAAATTCAAAATAATTGACTCCAAAATATGAATGATATAGCATTTAAGTGATTCTCATCACTGTGAAAATGAATGCTATAGAATTCACGACTGCAAACGTGTTAATATTCGTTCAATTCATAATACAAAACTAAACATAAGAACTATATTCATCAGTTTTATTTATTTTAAGCGTTTTAAAAGTGTGGTGTCTAAATAAATTAATGTAAGTCTAATGACTAATTATAAATAAAAAACATTAAAGTCATAGATATGTTAATTCATTGTTATTATATAACTAACTTATATTTAAAATATTCGTTTATAAATAAAAATTAACATTTATTAGTTTTAGATGTTAAATCAACGATTTCAGTTATTTTCACAATGTGTATTGGAATATAATAAACCCAAAAAAATGAACGTTATTAATTAGACCAATCAATAACTTTTGTGGTTATTTTTAATCTATACTAATTTTTCCTTTTGAGTGTTTCAGCTATTCGTTTAGGAGAAAGAATGCTACTGAAAAAAAAAACATCATGAAAGTTTCATACATAAAAAGTTAAAAATTTTGTTATAATAATATAATATTTGCTATTAAAAAAAAATTTCAAAATATAAAATCTTGTGATTATTGTTAGAGATTTTGAAAATTGACAAATACTAATATAATAATTTTTTTTTTATTCCTACAGTTTTACTTGTCCATTTCAGAATTAAAAATTGGTCGTATTTTCGCAAAATATCTTTTCAAGTATAATATGTAATTGATTGAACAATATATAGAATTCCTGAAGGAGAACTTTGTTCTCGCAAAGAACACCTGTTTACTTATTTTATGTTTTCTCGATGTTTTAAATCATTCTGAATCGAATGACACCACATTCGGAAGAAGTTAGTGTGTATGTGTATGTCAGCCAATTTTTGACCTTTCGACGTCGTTTTCTCAAAAACGGCTGGACCTATTTAAGTCTATGAGTTTTGCGCGGCCAGGCCGTTTCTTTGTAATTAACAGAAAAATTCAGAACTTTTCGTACACGTTTTAGGACACAATCTTGAATCGATTTTAAAAATTCAAAAACTGTTCGAAAGATATTGGCTGGGAATCGCGTTGTTCAGTTTTTGGTAAAAATCGGGCGGACCGTTCCTTCGCAATGAAATGCTGGTTTTTTGGACAATTTAGATGAAACTTTGTATAACGATATAATTCATAGTCTAAAATATCATTAAATATTATAGGCCTTCGGTTAAATTATAAAAAGTTATCATAGTTTGTAATTGCGGCCTGCGCTTAAGCGATTTTAATCAGAATCTATCTTTGTCTATCCTTATGTAGGATACGTATTTCGTAGATAGTTACTGATCACAGTTGACGTCGGCACTTTGAAAAATACGTACTTTGAAACGGAAATGGATCAAATGAAAAGTGCTAAACAAATTAATGTACAATTATAGATACTATAAGTATTTTAGAAAGGACACAATTAGGCATTGATTAATTTTTAGTGAAAGCAAAAATTTTATCTTCGAAAAAAACAGTTTACCTAACTATCAAAATCTCAATTATCACGTTAATTGTGTACATACCGGGAACTTAATGCAATTTGCCTCTTGCCTTTGCACGATGCCATGCACCCCACTAGTTAATTCTTAGATCAGAAAAGCTGAAAAACTACGCAAATATCCAACGCTTTACAAAAGCAACCTAAAAGATGTTCAATAACAAGATGTTTTGTTCATTGAAGATTCACGGAAGTACATCTAATGTTTTTTCTCCCTGAAACACTCTCAATATTGAACACATTTCTCCTCGGAGCGAACGTACGAGGGATTTGCATTCGCAGGCTTAGAGTGTTTATGAATGTCAAGTCGAACAAATGCACGACGAACGGGACTACGACTACGTGTAATATCGAATGCGAAATGAAAAGCGTCTCGTAATGGAAATGAATGTAACGTATAATATGTACTACGGAACGCTGAACTGCATGTCATTTTTCCACGTGGAAAATTTGCAATAAGGCAGGATTATGTTTTACACTGAAAAACGTTCTTTGAAATGCGAAAGCGAGCGCGATTCACGAAATGGAACAGATCTCTTAAAAAACAACATTTCAATGACATCACAATTTTGCGATAATATTTGTACATAGAGTTCCAGAAATAATTAAAAATACTAGTGTTTTTTGGGGTATAGAAATAAATATTTTTCTGGTAAAATATATGTTACATTGCACTGTCATACTATAAATGAATCAGGTTTCATAAAAAAATTGATGATTAGACTAGTTTATGAGAATTACCACCGGGAATTAGCTTAAATTAGTTATTTCCTTATATTTGTTACATACATGAATATAGCAAATTAGGATATTTATGTATTACTCTATTTTTGAACTTCGTAAGTAAGAGTATTCGCAAAAAATTGAAAATGAACATTTTTGCATATCTTTACTATTGATTAATGCGCAATACCACTTACACCTAGTCTGCTTTGGAATAGATCTAAAAACTTTACAGCAAACTATAAGAATATTTAACCAATATATTTTTATAATTATTAGTATATTTAAGTATTTTATAGATGACTCAACTTGATTTAAAGGCAGCTAATGTATTGCAGTTTTTATCACTAATTACAATTTCATATGTTGGACTGACATATTCCGTAAAATTTGAATTTTTAAAAAAATATTTAAAAGTTGAGGCTAAAAGAAGTGTAACCAAATATCGCCACAAATCGGGCGATTTGGCTACGACGAAATAAAAGGCCACATTACCAATTTCGTAACGAAAGTATTTTTATGTTGTTAGTCTTTTTGTTTTGCAATTTTTAAGTATACGTTATTTAATTGTTTTATAAGATGTATGGTTATTTTTAAGCTAAATTTAATAGTTCTTTTATATAACCTACAGAATAGCCTACAAGTGGTTCTGTATCAAAATTTTTATTCAGTTGAAATGTTAACAATAAGAAACTAGTGGAGAAAAATATAAAATGAGTTAAAAACGGCATTTTTCATACAATAAACTACCTAAAATTAATATTTATTTCAACTCTGATGATAAATTCTTCGGACAAAGTTTTATATCAAGGATGTATCGAGTGAGATCTTTATAAAGAATGCGCTCATAAAATATATATTTCAAGCAAAAGTTGGATTCCCTTTATTTGTGATAGTTAAAATTTAATACATATTTATAAAGATATATATATATATATATATATATATAAAGTCTGATTATGATAAATTAAACACAAACACCAACCAAATCAGGATGTTTTGATAGTAGTAACATATTAAGAATATGATTTTTAATTTTGCTAAAAATTAAACTGCATCGCATTGATAAAAAATATAACTATTGTTTCATAAAACCTCTTTGAAACTAAAAATAAATTGGCGATTCCTTTTAACCCCTGATTGTCCCTTTCACCCAGCCCAGAGAATAAAAAGGAAAAGGTAACCTTTTTTTTTGAAAATAGCAAAAGAAAAATAGTTTTGTAATGATGAATTAGCTGTGAATTTTACTTAACATAATTAGATAGTTGTTTGATATGTGTTATTTGTTTTGAGGTAGTTAGTTTGGTTTTCATAGTATAATTTGATAAAAGGCACCTTTGTGCCCTTCTATATCCTATTCATTGCTTTATCTAACAAGTTTTACTGTCAAGAAACTAAGAAGATTAGATCCATTGGACTTAGTATAGTTATATATTTAGTATAGTGCTTGTAATTATTCTCACATATTTATATTTATTATTTGCTGGCAATTATTGTCACATATTTATATTTATTATACTGACTTGAAATACTACCAATGGGTAGTATTTTAAAATCTTATTTAATAACTATTCACAACAATTATTGATTGCCTTCTCAGGCAGTTGTAGTTTAGACGAAAATAAAAAAAATCTAACTAGATTTAGTTTAACATGTGATATCACTATTAAATGTTCGATAATAAAAAAATGCTCACAAAAATCCAGAACGTTTTTTGATATGTTTACTTGGAACCTATTGGCAGAAAAAACAAAAATAAATATGTCAACACTATATATATATATATATATATATATATATATATTTATATATATCATTATTTCTATGTATATTTATGGTCGAACAGGGTAGCAGTGTTTATTCAGACATAATAATTAATACTCGCGCTGTTTTCGCATGGTCGGATGACAAAAACGAAAACTATAATACGAGAACGTTATTGATCATTTGTTTTGTTTCCGCAGACGTGACGTAAACATTTCTTTAGAAACGAGCCAATTATATATACTGGCAATTATGTGTTTCATGCCATATGAACAAAAGCTCCGACAAGGGTAGGTAGCAAATGAAAAAATAATTCTTATCGAGAAAACTATATATTCATTGAGAGCGAATCGGTCTGGCTATTTTTGTTCAATCATTCAGAGTACGATAGTTTCAAAAATAGATATAAATGAAACTTCTCTTATATTTGTAGGACTAAGGCTATTATTACTTGTAAATATGTTTCCAATCCGAATATATCAAAGATTAAATTAGAATATATTAGAAAATATTGGAAATATATTAGAATTACCATAAAAAAAATTATTTTTTTCTAATATTATTATTTTGTATATTTCTTCAAGAAAAAACATAAACGAGTTCCAATACAATTACACTTACAATTTTAGTGGTTGTGAATTGTCAAATAACAGAACGACACTCGAAACATATCTAAACTAGAAAATATAGTATAATTAAATTTCAAATAGTAAAACAAATAAAATGTATAAAATTATATAAGATAAAGACTACATACTCTTGTTAGAAGATGTTTTCATAGATAAACCAGTGGGGTGTATGGCATCGTGCTTTGAGGCAAATTGCTGAAACTTTCCGTACCGTAATTAAAAATCTTGGTTTGGAACCCAAAAAAAATTACACAAAATCTGTACACATTAGCAAAATCTCTATAAAATATCTGATAATTTGATGTACATAAACATTTTTCACCGCCAAATAACATTTTTTAACTTATTTTTATTCAGAGTTCTTAACCGCTGGACCTGTCTTCCCAAAAATTTAATCAGTTCTTCATCTTATCAATACAAGTAAACTGTTTTTGAATTATTAAAATCGGACGCTCCGTTCTCTTAACAACTGAGTTACCGTTTTGAGCACTTTTTGCCCTGTATCTTCGGAACGGCTAGACCTGCCTTTGCCAAAAACTAATCAGCACATCTCCTTATCAATACAAATCGAATGTTTTTTAAATTATTCAAATCGGTTGATCGGTGTTCCCGAAATCGTCAACGAAAATTTGTATCGAGGAAAATTAGACTATTACACCCTATTTGATTATGAAATAGTATTATCTTGACCAAAGTAATTCTTTATTTTTTATTTAATTGAAGCAATCAGAATTTAAAGGTCCTACGTTGTGTTATAAAAGTACTTTTTAATTACTTGTTATTTTTGAAGAAAATAATAAATAAATGTAGTGTAAATAGCATCCTTACTCATTAGTTAATGTAATTTATAATAGAACATGTCCATTTATATTCAAAATCAGATTAACTATGAATGCTTTCTTTGCTCTGTAAAATCTAATGCTATTTATGTCATAAAATTTATACAGAACTATTTTATCAGACTTAAAATATGACATTGGTAATAATTTATCAATAACCAATGTTGCCCGCAAGTTTTAGAAACCTAAGTCTTCAAGACTGTTTATGAAACCTAAAATGTGATTATTATATTTTCCAAGTGAACAAAACAGAGTGTCGCCCTCGTTCAAAACTCAAGATGAAATTAGCGTTTTCAAACAATTTCTTCCGCGAACAATAAAAAAATATTTATAGCAAATTAAAAAGTTTACTTTAGAAAGCACCCCATGAAAAATATTCGCTAATGGCGATTGTAAACAAAGGGTCGAAGAGCGTTTTAATTAAGTGTTTGTTCAATGTTCCGATAACGAAAAATGTAATTTCGTTAAGATTGAATGCCAATAAATGTAATGTTTATGTAACGATGGAGGATGATCAAATTGATGTATTTTAATCGAATTCTTCTTCGCCATGTTATGCTAATGAGGAATAACAAACTCGATATTCCACGCTCGAAATTTATATTCGGGTTATTTATGTGAAATAATTAATTTATTATGTATAATAGAGGCAATTCAGTGCTTTAAACTAATAAGAACTAAAGGTTTTCAAATACAGGATTACATCTACGGATTACACAAAACAATATGTATGTCAAAATGATCATTTAAGTTAAAATTTCAATGTCAAAAAAACATTAACAGCATCAAAAAATATTTGATGTACTAAATTAAAGCATTTTAAATTCAAGCATTGAATTGTTCTATTTATTATTTTTTATTGTTTAAACCTTTGCCAGGATAAAGATTCAGTTGGTCCTTTTTACAAAACCCACCCGCAAACTTTTATAGAGGCTATATAATAAAAATTGCTTAAACTAGCAAAAATTATCATTATATTTCATAAAACAATTAGACACCGCATACTTAAGAACAGTGATATCAAGCCGGAACGCGCCGGAACGTCGTTCCGGCAAATCATTTTTGGGAAGGAACGGCAAGAAAAAATATAAAAAAATTGCTACATACACAAAATGATTTAATAAGTAAATTTTATAAATTATTATTCAACTAATTTTTATTAAATGTTCTTATTACTGTAATAAACATACATATATGTGCACACAATGGGTTTTGTAATAATTTTTGTTTCTTTCCTTTTCGAACGGAACCGGAAAAAAACATGAGAAACGATCTTTGAACCGGTTTATGTACCAGTTTTTGAATTTTAGCTTTCCGACAAAAAGATATTAGCACAACACCACTGGTTTTATCAAAGTCGTTTTTAATTTAGTTACAAATTGAGGTGTATGAACTAAAATATTAATTACAACACAGTAGTGTATTTCAATTTTCACATATGTTACTTTAAGACCGAAAAGTGTCTGATGCCCGATTATTTCGGATATAAGTTGAACTTATTTCGGACATAGCGGGCGTTAGTCGAATAAAATAAATAATTTAAGACATTCATATAATGGAAATTGATTGTAGCAAAAAAAGCAATTCTATAAATATAAAAGCATAAGAACTGCAAAAAATGTAATATTTTAATAATTGGATGAATTTTTTGCCATCTAAGTCAAAAATATAAGCCGTTCGATCCCTTGTAAATTTTTACAGTCCAACATTAATTGGTAATTTTTTTTAATCATTGTTTTATTAACATTTATTTATTGGTAAATTAGTTGACAATTTATAGCAAAAGAGTTAACCTGATGTTTCAATAGACTTATTGTCTAAATACAATTTGAGATTTGTATGCATATTCATAGAAACTTTGATCTTTTGAAAATCTGATGAAGGTGCTGTGGAACTGACAATCACTCAATTATTGATTAACCTGGTAGTAGATTAAAAAATTGTACTCCTAGACTAGTAAATCCCAACGTGGGGCACACGCCCCACAGAAAAATAAATTTTTAAATTCAAAGGGGGGAGGCAAATTAAAAAATTACACGACTTTAACTTACTTGCTTTGGGTGATTTGAATGTAATTTGTAAATACTGTTAAAAATTCGTTAAATATATTATGATCATTGTTTAGTTTAAGTGAGCACAGGATGCATGTGCAAATCATATAATTTTTCCATATATATTTCCATAGCATAGGTAAATAAGCATCCCTTTTTAGGTCTAATGCAAACTTTCTCAATATTACGGATTATAGAAAAATTCCAAATTCTGTATGTATTAGTCTGTATATTTATAAATTGCCATCCCTTCTAGACAGCGGCATAATAATTTTTATATTATATTTTTAAATTTAGAATTTTTAGAATTCAGTAAGTTGCAAGCCTAAGAACATCTTAAGAAAATCAGCTCGCACAAGTTACTCAAACATTTAATAAAATTTATAGTTTTATGTCTATTGTTGCACAGTGCACACAATCGTTTAAAAGTGCTGTAATTAATTTTCTATGAAGTGATAACGGCAAAGGCAGCAGTGAGGTGTAATCGATGCCTTAACGGATATTTTGGATATTTTAGATATTTAATACCGAGATAAAAACTCTCATAGAAAAAATAATATTTATAAATTAAATCTTATATTCATTCGCATTTTTTATACGCTAACACCTATATCATATTATAGTATTTCGTGTATTTTTATAGCCTTACGTATGCCTATACGTTGTATTCTATACTACACGCCTTACATCTATACTGTACGCTATATTTCATCATATACTCTCGAATCCCTACATTGTATTCCGAACACACCTAACCTATATCTACTATACATCCTATTACCTATAATTTTCCTTACACGATACATTAACCCTACCAAGAATCGAACCCGGCTCCGCCGCGTGGCACGCGACAACCTTAACCACTAAACCACCGTAACGCTACTATCAACCGTCTTTTTTTGCGTGTCGTCCCGCCACCTTAGTATTAATTACCTAATTAATCAGAAAATGAGCCGCGGAAACAACAGTGCGTCCCATATTATATTATTGTTGGGGGTACCCGATAGGGTAATGGTTAAGGTGCGCGACCGCCACGCGAAAGTCCCGGGTTCAATTCCCGGTATAGACAATAGATAGAGATAATACATAGGGCGTAAGGTAAACCTATATAATATAGGTAAATATATAAATTAGATAGTAATATTTATAAGAAGTGAAAAGTATGTAGGTATATAATAAGTTAATGACGTGTAGTTATCTCACGGTATGATTGATAATAGATATCTATCTATGATATACAGTAATATAGTATAGTAAGGTAGGTAATAGGTTATCTATCGTATTATTAGGTTAAGTAAATAAAACGTAGACGAAAATCGGCTTGTTGCATTCATACACATCCATCCATATATACACAGCCACACATACTCATTCTATTTAGAATGGCTTGAAACGTCGAAAAAATTAGCAAATCGGGTTTTGTCGCAAAAACAAACTTCTCTTTCGGAAAGTTAATAAGGAGTATTACCTACTTACACATTTTTCATTGATGTATATATTAAATATACGAGCCTGTATGCTTTAACAATAATATTTTTTAAAAAGCGTTCTAAAATTTTTATTACTATTTTGGATTCCATGTTCAAAGCACAATATAATAATTTTTAAAGCGATATATCGAATTTTTTTTTTTATAAATAAATTTTATGTCAGTTATCATAAACTAAACCGAAATCTGCAATTTGATTGAAAATGTATTCCAAAGAGATTATGCAAGAGTCAGAAGACGAGGAAAGATTGTATGGAAATCTTAAAAAATCTGCAAGTTATTATTAGCAGACTGTGAAATTTATGTAAATCCTTCTCACTAGAGTACGGTGATTTTTGTTTTGTTCCTTTTCATCCGTCGGATTACAAGATTTCATCATTCTATTTAATAAGCGCTAAATTATCGAGAGGCGAATCGGCCGACGAAGGCAGCGCAATATCGCTAATTGAATGTTTCCTGGGTATTTGCATAAGCGTTGTTCGATCGGAACTTATTTGCATTTGCCGGATAATTGACGAAAAGATTTTTGCTGAGATTTCTTGATTATCAAGCGGGCAGTTTTTTCATTTTGGTCTTATTGTATTCTGCCTTTGCGGCAAAATATTATATCTCGGCGAGATGGCTACGTTATTCGCGCGAATGGCGCTTAATTTTGCATAAAATTAAACGAGTTGCCGTCGAACCAATTAAAATATAAGTGCATCCTAAACGTTTAACGGAAACCAAATTATAATTTGATATGCTTTAAGCTGAATGTAATAAATTAATATTTAATAATAATTAGTATCATACAAATTAATGTTCATTATGCACATATGCAGGTAGAAATATTTTATCATTGCTTTAGGAATAGTTGGAAGACTTTTGATAACAGAGAAAATTGTCCCAAAAATAATTATATTTACAAATAAAAGCAAAAATTTTATGACAATTCGATCATTAATTGATATTTAATAAACATTACATTTTATTTCTCAAATTCGTAAAAATTTGGAGAGGGTGCTCATTTCAAGACATACAATATTTGTTAAGAAGCTTCAAAAATAGTTTCACTATATTTCTGTGCATTTCACAGAAATTACGACAATTATTTTGGTAATAGGTTAGAGCAGAGCTTAAAGGTGCGCAGGTAAAAAGGTCCACCACCGATATCTCAAAAACAAGTAAAGTTAAGATTTTTTTTAACAACAATATTTGAAAGTAGAGGGAAAATATGTAAAAGCAGCCATCACCTTGACTCTTACGACATTGCCATTGGAATCTTATATGTTTGAAAATCCATTACAAAAATATTACTTTCGTTGTTAATATTTTTGGTTGTGAGCGCTGTTATTTAGTTTACGATACCTTAATATAATTTTCAAGTATACGTTATTTAATTGTTTTGCAAAATTAACCCTCCGTCGGTCGGATATTTTTTTCACCTTCGAACGGTCACAAAGGTCTGGCTGGACCATCATTCATTTGACATGCATTTATATGGGATAAATGAGTTTTTGGTGTTATAAAAAATATTACATATTATATTATATAAAAAAAAATCAAGAAATATAAAAAAATCGTTTTTTTTGTTAATTTTTCTGTTTTATATCAATGAAAAACAATATTTATTGTTTTCCGGCGCCTTCGAAATGAATGTGAAATTCAAATGAAAACGAAATGAGGTGCGTCGCCTTTGAAATCAAAGTGAAAATATAATTTCACTACATGTTTGCAAAAAAAAATTTCGAAGGCAGTACGGGTAGAAAATTTTTTGATAATGTGTGCATTACTCATCCGATTTTCAGTGTTTGCGATTACCAATAAGTTTGGTAGGTTTTCAAGGAACTCTCGTCATGAAAATACTAACATTCATGTTACAACACATAGCAAAGAATATATACAACGCAGTTTGAATAGAAAATGCCATGAAAAAAGACAAAATACTGGTTTACATATATCAAAAAGCGTATATTTCATACAAAATGTATAGGTGGTCTAGACAGACCTTTCCGACCGTTAGAAGTATAAAAAAGTTAATATCCTTATAATAATCCTTCTGTACATTTTTTAGTCCTGATTTTTTCATTGAACAGCTAATGAAATTTTAGGAAAAGTCAAGAAATTTCAAGTCGATAGGATTACTAGAAGTTTTTTTTTTTTTAATTGAAGTCGAAAAAAGTCTGGCCAGACCACGCCGACCGACG
Organism: Ctenocephalides felis; assembly: GCF_003426905.1. Lineage (NCBI taxonomy): Eukaryota > Metazoa > Arthropoda > Insecta > Siphonaptera > Pulicidae > Ctenocephalides > Ctenocephalides felis. Next base: position 57,720,383 of record NW_020536999.1, read on the forward strand.
GAGGGTTAAGTTAAGTTTTTTGTAAATGTAAAAACTTACATCTGGGCGGAGTAAAAAGGACCAACTCAATATTCATCTTGGCAAAGGCATGGCAATTTAACAAAAGTAAAATGAAATTAATAGTTCTGAACAATTTCGATAGTAGACCTCTCATGGGATCCAAGGCTAATATAAACCAATCAATTTGTAGTTATTTTTTTTAATTATGTTATCACATGCTAAATATTAGTTACACTTTATAATTAGCAATGAAAAATTTGATAGACGATATTTTATGGTAGCACATGAAATTAGAAAAATATATAAAGAACGCCAAATAAACTATAACTAATAGTTTAGTGATATCTAAACAAGTTCAGATTTTTATATCTAATTTCGAATATCACTGACTGATCGGAAGAAAATCAAAATTTGAAACTTAAAAAAATTTGGAATGCCCGAAGTATGTATCATATTGGTTAATAAATAAAGACGCCGACACAAACTCAAACACTTCAGACAATTACAAAAGCCGCTTCGAGAATCATCCAAAGACACTTGCCAGAGAACTACACCACAACACTAACCAGGGCAAGATTAAAAAAGAAACTCATGTTATATTAAATTATGTCGATTATCAAATTCTGACAAAAAATCTCGTTATTCGCGACAAAAAACATAAAACAATTTAAAATATATTTAGCTATCATTAAAACGTGCAAAAATCGAATTGTATTCCGATTAGTCTTTTGGAAGATGTTATAACATTTAAACAAATTTGCTTTCCACATTGAGATGTGCAAAAATCGCAATATATACAGTTCAGTACTTTGGAAGATGGCATAACATTTAGACACTCCCCCATTCCCCATACAGAGCCCAAGAAGCAATTAATTTTAGTTCCCGTAACACTGACACCGATTCTGTATAGGGCCATTCAACAGTTGAAACTTTGCAATTCATACGCTTGTTTAGTTTCGTCAGAGGTTGCCAGTTGAAAGTTTGAGAAAGGGAAGATAAAGCGAGGAATTCCGGCCACAATTAGTGCTAATTGTGAGGCAAATCACTACATACAAGATATGCTCCAAGGGAGAGCAAACCTCAAACCTCGAACCTCAAACGACGACAAACCACACGGGGCATACATAAATCTAATGTACGACACGTTTAACGACGAAACAAGAGCCCGAGAAATCACCAAACAAGATCATCTGTACCTATAATTACTACATTATACGGTGTAATTACCAGAAGATTCCGGAATCTTAACGTATAATTAGGTCGAATCGATGTTTACATTCTACGAGTCTGTTCAAAAGTACCCGGAATTTTCAAAAAAATATTTATTTATTCGTCTACATTAATGTGGTCCCCTTCAAAGTAGTCCCCCCCAGATATAATACACTTATGCCAGCGTTTTTTCCAATTTTCGAAGCACCCTTGATATTCACTTTTTGATATGTCCTTGAGCACTCTCAGCGATTTTCTTCAATCGAGGAAAACCGCCGTCCTTTCATGGGTCTCTTCAACTTTGGGAATAGGAAAAAGTCACACGGAGCCATATCTGGTGAATTTTTGCACTTTGCAACACTTTATTTCATTTTTTACGCAAAATTTAATACAAATTCTTTGACTTTTCAATTCTTCCATTGTAAAAATCGCCGAGCTCAGAAAAACACGTCGAACCTTAGCGACTACCACAGACAAAGTAAACAGTGAATATAGCTGAAAATTTCATCATACTTTAGGGGCATGTATACCAACACAATAAAAAAGAATTTTGACAATCAGACACTCCAGACCCGCGAAATTTAATTATTAGTAATTCCGGGTACTTTTTGAACACACCTCTATATTAGAGACCAAATCGTTTACTAGTAACTTTTTTTTGACAATAAAAACGTGCACTAATTTCTGATTAACTTAGCTCATATAACTGATGATCATAGTCAAAATTTCAATTTAAAATCAACTAGTAAATACCACAATTTCCGTTGATATTTCCTTGTGAATATATTTTCTGTGAAGAATTTATATGAAAAAAAAACTATCACCAAAAAGTGTGTAAGTCTGTATTATTATATAATATTATATTACTGCAGTAATGGCAATTTGCAACTTGACCTGCAAGGAAAACCTGTATAAAACAAAAAGAAAACTACAACAAAACGTCGTTGTATATACAGATACTACTATAACAAAGATTCCATCAATATTCTGTATTATCATATTGTCTTTCAAAAAGCTGGAATTTTGTGACAAGAAAATCGCGAAGCTAAACCAATACTTTAACTGAATTTTTTAGGTTAAAATCCTGAGATAATATGCTGATCCAGAAAAATCTCCAACTCAACATAAACTTGTTGAAAATTTATTTCGCTACCTCAATAGACCATATTCAAATATTAACTCATTAAATTTTGACCCAAAAGAAGATTGAACATAACAGCCACTTGACAAACTCATTAACCCTTAAGTTAACCCAGACTCATTAGAGTGCAAGAAGAAAACAGTATCTAGAACAGCTACTTTGAAATACATGAGAAAGCTCATAATTACTTGCTACATGCAATGACTGATCAATTTTTTGTGTGTTAATTGGCTAATAAATAGGCAATAAGACCACAATAAATTCAGAAATATTGTTTAACAATGAGATGGCATATTCTTATCTTATATATTAAATTAAGATCAGAATATGAAAAATCACGGAAAGAATAGCCATGGTTATTGCAATAGATATATAGATATACCTATGGTATGGTGAAAATTTGTCGGAGTACGAAGGTGTGAGAATTATTTTGCATTTATTTCATTTCATTAATTCTGGTAATGAAAACGATGATAGTGAAGAAAAAAACACTAAAAAAGTATCTAAATGAGTTGAGTACTTAATTTGCACTTTAGTCCGGCGGACTGACTTTTTGAGTATATTTTGTTGACTAAATTGCTTAGATGGACATCGATTCAGCTTTTATAATTGGAATTCTGCTCTTGGTTAATCAATCCAAAGTAACAAATTCATTTCTAAGCCTGAATACACAAAATTAATAAATCCTCTTTTAGCAATTTTCTACTCCTGTTCAACTTCCTTCTGTTCATTACTAAATTACCACATTCAACATATTGATTGCTTTTCATCACTTAATTGATATATCAAAATTCTGAAATCTATTTATCAACCTGCACATTTATTTAAAATTAATAAAACCTCTTTTACGAACTTTTTCCTATTGTTCTATCTTCTAATATTTACCAAAAATTTCCACGTTCTCGTAATGATGATTATGGCTATTTTATGCAAATAGTTCTTACCAATGCATAATAAAACCTCCTCTACCAAATTTCTCTTCCTGTTCTACCTTCTAATCTAATCTAAAGTTAATAAAACTTGTTTTACCAAATTCCTCATCCTGATCTAGCTCCTAAACTTTACCAAATTACCACGTTCTGATAGTGTTGATATTATTACCTCCTGATTGATATATCAAAATAAACAAATTTATTCCCAAACCTGAACATCCAAGAATAATAAAAAATTTCTTCTCCTGAATTATCTACTAATCATCATACAGCCACGTTTTGGTGATGTTGATAATAGCTATTTTATGCCAATGCTTATTACTTCTCGATCTTCCAAGTTTAACTAATAGATGTCTAAACCTGAACATCGAAAATTAAACAACTTCTTTCACCAAATTTCTTCTCCTGGATAATTTCCTAATCTTTATAAAATTAGCACGTTCTGGTGATGTTGATAATGGCTATTTTATGCAAATGCTCATTATCTCTTGATTGTTATATCAAAATGAAGAAATCTATTCCTAAACCTGAACACCTAAAATTAATAGGACCCTTTCTACCAGTTTTTTTTCTCCTTTTTTATCTCCTTCTCTTTACCATTATGTTGATAATGGCCATTTTTGGCAAATGCGTAATATCTCTGGAATGATCTATGAAAGTTAGCAAATCTATTCCTAAATCTGAACGTTTACTGGTAGTAAAACCCTTTTTACCATTTTTTCCTCCTGTTCTACCTTATAATCGTTCTATCAAAATTAATAAATCTATTCCTAAACCTGAACATCTCAAATTGATAAAACCTCTAATTTCGTCTATTCTACCTCTTAATCCTTACCAAATTACCACATTTTGGTGTTGTCGATGATTGCTAATTTACGCAAATTTTTCTTACTAATGCGTGAGCAATGAAAAACAAAATTCAACATTCAACAAAGTAAGTAATCTATTCCTAAATCTGAGCATTTAATATTGATGAAACTTTTTTACCAAATTTCTAATACCGCCTACTCTTCACCAAACACCATATTCTGGTAATGTTACCAAATAGTTCTTAACAATGGAGCTGTTAAAAGCCCGATGTTATTAAAACCTCTATTACCAAATTTCCTAGCTCTACCTCCTAATCCTTACCAAATTTAATCCAACCAGGTGTGTCTGTCAATTATCCTGGTGCGTTTCCGTTCCAGTTCTGCGATGTTGAGAATACGTAGAACGTAGACGAATGAGCAAAGTGTTCGAGTGTGTCAGTGGGTTAGATTTGCGGTCAGCGTCGGGTTTAGCGTTAGTTGCTAACCGTGCGGCTTTGTTCTAACTAGCGCGCCGCGTCGGGATTTATAGTTTAGCGCGCGCAAGTGCAGGTGTAAAAGGGGCCTTGGTCGAGGAACGATCGATTCGGGAACAAACTAAAAGACTCGGCTACAAACGCACAGGTGTGTACGTTCGTTTCTGATTTTAGGAACGATTATGTGGTAGTAGGTATCTTGTGCAAGGACGGCGGTTAAATCACATAAAAAATACATATGATGATCATGCTAGTATTATGGAATACTTGTTGACCTTGCACATCTCTAAGCCCATCGACTAAAAATCATATTTAGTATATATTAATATTGCAATTGAAAGTCATGATTTGCTGAAATAAATTAGCCGTAGCTAATTAGGTAAAATGGCTGTTTTTGTACTGCTTATTGAAGCAAATGTTCTTTGATTTCATACTGTATTCGCAAAAAAGATGAAAAACTAGTGGGGCGCATGGCATCGTGCCTTAAGGCAAATAGCTGGAACTTCCTGCACACACACACACATCCATTTTTTGTAAGGTATGCCAAAATGTTCAGAAACCTTTGAAACGTAAAGATTTATAAAAATTTTCATTTCCGATTTTTTTGCAATTACTATAACTTGCCCTACGGGAAGTTAAATGTATGGTAGGGCGGGGAACAAAGGTCCAATTTGACTTTGGGCAATAATATTGTGAAAACATTATAAGTATAAGGAAATCATTGAGTACATAATTTATATCCACTAATAACATAAATTGATTTACTACTAATACTAATACCTACGCTTATTTATTATAATATAAAACTTATTATAATGTAAGACTAAATTTGGGATATGAAAATGACTATTATTATACTATTATATTATACTATACTATTATATATCATAGATAATTTAACTATTATCTATTATACCGTAAAATACCTATGCCATCAATTTCTCTATCCATACAAATAATCTGTTACATCTAGATTATTATTTGCTAACTTATATATATATATATATATATATATCTCGTATATATATATAATATATATATATATATATATATATATCTCGTATATATATATATATATATATATATGTGTGTGTGTATATATGTGTATATATATGTATAGATATATGTATATATATATTTTATATACATATCAGACACCCTACATACCTATTTAATATCAATGTGTTATATTTCTACCTTACGCCCTATGTTTTATCTCTACCTATCTATTGCCTACACCGGGGATTGAACCCGGTTCCTCTGCGTGACAGTCACGCATCTTAACCACTACTCTATCGGGTCCCCCACTGAAAATATATTATGGCACACACTGTTGTTTCTTTGGTTCATTTTCTAATTAATTGTGTGGTAAAGGAACGTACGATATAGTAGTTATAAGGCGTATAACCACCACGTAAAATGTAATGTTTAGGTATGGTTTAGGTATAAGTGATACACATACGCGAAAAGAAATTCATGATATTAGGGGTTATCGTATAAGAATTGCGAATGTTATATAAATTTAATTTATAGATATTCTTTCTTCTATACAAATATTTAGTTTGCTGGTTAGTTTTTTGACAAAGGTAAGGCAAAAGTGCAAGAAATGTCGATTTAGTTTTAGAGTCAACGGAGTATCTGGTTTAAATTATTCAAAAAACATTTAACATTTGTTTACCGAAGAAAGAAGTGATTAAATTTTTGGGCACGTTGGAAAATTAATGGTAAAATTCAATTGTAAATTATGAACTGCTATTGTGAAACATAATAAATAACTGTCATGATGAATACCGCTTATAAATATTACATTTGCACGGAAATGTTTTATAAAATGTAAAATAATAGGAACTTGAATAAAATGAGTATTTTTTTATATTTCCAAAAAAAACTAAAAAAATACTGTAATTAAAATTGATACATTTAAATGAAGTTCGAAAAAATTCCATATAGTATATTGAAATTCATCATAAAGCAAATATTTACGCAATCACATTTTACATTGATCATGGAATTTTTGAAAAATATTCAACCAAATTTTGCTAAAAATATGCATTCAGAAATAAAGAAATATATTCTTCAGATAATGCAGAATAAAATAATATAAAAATATAAAATAATATATAATAAATATAATATAATGAATGCATATTGGCTTATTGCTATTTTTAAAAGAATTACTATTACTATTGATACTATTTAAAAGAAAACTTACTATTGAAACTATGACAACATGTATATAAATAATAATCGGTAAATATAAATAAAAATCTAGACTTCAATCACTTCTATGGAAATTGAGACATATCATCACACCATTTGACCGTGGCCATACTTAAGGTCTGCCTTTATGGAAAAAAGATGAATATTTCATGCACATATTAAAATCAGACAAAAAATATATAGTTAGTCTTACGCCCATCGTTTTTATATAGTTTATTTTTAAGTTAAAGCGTCACCTCATCTTTACAAAAAATTTTTAGAACACTCGAATTTTCTCATTGTTTTACTAATTTGATCTGGGTAACACACCGTAAAATATTTTGACGCTGGCAATAAATAAAACAGATGTTATGTTACCGGTCTCTTTTGGTAAATAATTGTTAGAATTGGTAGATACGAACTGTCAAAATTGAGACCTTTACACATAAAACTTAACCGCCAAATGGAACAAGCGTCATAATATTAACTTAGTATCAACTTTACGCAAGTGTTATCAAAGTGATAACAGCAAGTTGCATAACTATTTTATCCAAAAAAATATATAGCAATATACCAATACTTTAAATATATACCAATGATACAATAGTTAATTTACATGTGTATCTGCAAAAACATAATAAAAATTATTCTTAAATTGAATTTCAACCCCCGCCGCCTATGGTTAAGGGTGTTCTATACGCAAGTTACGTTGGTGGATGTTCATGTAAGTTTTCGCCCTTGCATTAATTACCGCAGCGATTGCACAAGCGTAAATTGATTTCTGTTTGTTAAACAGGTAATGGTGTTTAGATAAAGAGTTAGTTCTAACAAGGAAACAAATGCGTTCTCAATTATTCATAGATCAGATTGCATAACGCTTTCATTCGTTATCCAATGTAATTAGAATAGAAACATAGTGACGTTAACACCGTGGAATGTTCACACATATGTAAGGTCATGTATGGTAATCGATTAGTTTAATATAATTGATTTGTGTATTATATATGTATATATATATATATATATATATTTGTATATATATAAGTATATATATATATATATATATATATATATAGGTTAGAGCAGGGCTTAAAGGTCCACTGGTAACGATATCTCAAAAACAAGTGTAGTTATGATTTTTTATCAATATTTGAAAGTAGAGGGTAAAAGATGTGTAACCAGACACCACCTTGATTCTTACGTTGCCGCAATAAAGAAATAAACGGCAATGTTCGAAAATCTATAACAAAAGAATTTTCTTTCGTTGTTAGTTTTTTTGGTTGTGAGCGTTGTTATTTAGTTCACGAGACGTTAATATATTTTTTAAGTATGCGTTATTTGTTTTGTAAGACGTATTATTAATTTTAAGCTAAGTTCAACAGTTTTTTTTATATAACTTCTATAAAAGGTTACACGTGGGTGCGGTAGAAGGGACAAACAGAACCTTTACCATGGCAAAGGTGTAAACAATTGAAAAAAGTAAATAATAAAGTGAATTAGGTTAAAGAAGCAAATTTACAATAGATACAATATTATTTATTCCAATTTTACTGATATATGATATATAATATATCTGGCGAAATACCAGTTCAAGGTTATATTGGTTAAATAATGTAGCTATTATTTTTAAAATTTCTTGAAAATTTAATATTGAATCTGTTTACTCCTGGCAGTCCCTCTTGACCCTACATATGTAGTGAAAAAAAAACAGATGACAAATGTTGAAAAACTAGCAAATTTTCTATAATAGGAACTAACTGTAAATTTTACTGAGGATTTTAGAAAAATAGTAAAAAAACACAATTTTATAATTAGGAATTAACTGTGCATTTTACTGAACATAGTTCAATAGTTGCCTATTTGATATGCGTTATATGTTGTGATGTAATTCAATTGATTTACACAGTATAATTACTGAAAATCATGTTAGACTTTTGTGTCCATTTTCTGATAAAATACTCTTATATCTCTAATATCACTATTTTTGTAAAAAAATGTATTCATAAAATTTATATTTCGCATTGGATAACAATGTAGCTATTATTTCGTAAAATCTCTATAAAATGAAAAATAAGACATTGGATCTGTTCGCCCCTTAGCTGTCCATTTTTAGATCGCCTTAAGAGTAATAGAAACAGATGACCAATTTTAGAACAAATAGTAAAAAAACAATACTGTGATTAATAATTAACTGTGAATTTTAATGAACATGGTTCGATAGTTGTTTGTTTGATATGTGTTACATCTTGCGATAGAGTTCAATTGATTTAGACAGTATAATTACTGAAAATCAAATTGGACCTCTGTGCCCTACCCCTACCCTTCTTTTAACAAAATACCAGATCAAGGTTATATACTATGTAATCTTTGTAAAAAAATGCCCAAAAGATTAGTATTTCGCATTGGTTAAATAACATATCTATTATTTTGTAAAATCACTTTAAAATGAAATATAAGATATTGGATCTGCTGCCCTCTGGCTGTTCATTTTTAGCCCTTCTTTAATATGAAATGGGGCAATTGACTAATTTCTAGAAAATAGGTAACAAACATAATTTTATAATTATGTTATTAACTAGGAATGTTAATGAACATAGTCCAGTATGTGCTGTTATGTAGTTTTTTGCTTTTTCTAGTGTAATTACCGAAAGTCAATTTGCACCTTTGTGCCCTGCCCTACACTACTACTAAAAAAATAATTTGATGAGTAATAAAAAAGATGTAATACTCTAATTAATTAATCATATATTATATCATCGAAATTAGGTTTAGAATAAATTAAAATCAAGCTTATTGGAAATAATTAATGTAGAGCATTTACTCGAACGCGACGCATGGAAAATAATTATCCGGCTAACTAACTATGACATGAAGGAATTATTCAAACAATGCAATTGTAGATCAAAGCACGATCAAACGGGTATCATCATTGATTATTGTCAATTTAAAACCGGTACACTGAACCCTACAATTGTTTTGAAATTGGAAATATGAATATTGGTAATTTTATTGAAAGAAGAATGTCAATATGAACTTTTCAACATCATATGAATGTGAATTATCCGAAATATTCAATAGAACCATAGCAACTTTATTAACTTTTTTGAATGAGGAATAGAAATTTTTAAAATAATATCAAGGATAGATAGAAGCTCACATGTCACGCGGGTAAGAAGATTCTCCACCAATATCTCAGAAACAAGTATGGATAAGAATTTTTTAACAACAATATTTGAAAGTAAAGGGAAAAAGTTGGATGACCAACCATCGTTTTAATTCGAGTAACTTTGCTAAAATCGTATTTTATAGTTAAGAATAAAAAGAGAAAAATTTATATTTCAGCACATAGTATGATCTCAGATGTCTTTCATCTTATTTTATATCATATTTTTTCCAGTTTTATAGAATGTTTATATTTTTGCTTATTATCATTGTTTTATTGAAATTATAGTATAAAAATAAAGCTCCTTATTGTACGAGTACTCGTAGTATTCATTCAATTTATGTTACATAAGTATTTTCTTAGGTCATTAGTTTTTTTGATTGTTTAGTCTACGAGACCTTAATATAAATTTCAAGTTAATTGTTAATTGTTTTATAAGCTATACTGTAAATTTTAAATTAGATTCAACAGATGTTTTCATATAATCTCTGCAATATCTTACATGTGGGTAGGGTAAAAAAAAACAACTGAACTTGAACCCTGGCAAAGGTGTAAAGGATAAAATATACAAATATAAAAACAAATTTAATTAAAAAATAACAATTTTACAAAAACAAATTAATAGTTATTCCAACTCTGCTCATGAATATTTTTGATGAAATACCAGATCAAGGTTATATACTGTAAATATTATCTCTGTAAAAAATGTACCTATGAAATGTAAAGTTTACATTGGTTGAACAATCTAGCTAATATTTTGTAAAATTTAGATTGTATTATATTGTTTATCTCCTGCCTATGCCATTTTACCCTGTCTATAGAGAAAAAAAAAACCAGGTAATAAAAATTTGTTTATTCATGCATTTGAGTTAGAACTAGAGATACGCCAAAGATTATTTTTAGGATTATTAACTAAATGGCAAAATACTTCACATTTATTGTTTCTTATTGTTTATAACACTATGTAATGTTTATTTTTGATTTTTAAAAGAAAAGATGCGATAGGATTTCGAAGAACAATTTCTACAATGATGGATTAGCTGGGAGTTTTACTGAACATAGCCAGATAGTTGTTTGTTTGATTTGTGTTATTTATTATGGTATAATTGGTTTGGTTTTTGCAATATAATTACACAGAGTCAAATTGGACAATTGTGCCATGTCCTATCCTATTATATAGAATACTTATAAAATAAAATAATTGTTTACAAAGTGGCATTATGCTTATCATAAAGTTATTACTTTGAGCTGACGTCTTGCATAAATAATGTCAGAAAGAAGTCTGTCTATAAAGATGCGCATTACAAACCGCAGAATATTTTCCTGAATATTCTTTGATGCATAAGAAATGTAATTACTCGAACGAAAAGAAATACAAATTTATCCTTCAATGGCCTAGGGAAAACTATAACCAATTATAAAGAAAATCTACTATTTGCTTCAGAGTTTTACGATGAGAACGCGCAAAGCCTGCCTGCAGCTTTAATGTAAGTCTTTCTCTTCGACGATATTGAATTTTACGAAAAATAAAAACCTAGTCGAGAGGAAAAACTAGAATAAACATGGAATTACAGTATTGGTTTCAAGAATGAAAATACTCGCGGAAAATGCTTGGGCATGATGATATTTAAATTGGTAATTTATTGGAAAATGTGGTGTAAAATTAAATATTAGAGCTATTGGAAAAACAAATATTAGATTTAAAATAACATAGATTCGATATCGTTTCATTTAGTTTTTCACATATCAAATGATTGAATCAAATAATTAAAAATAAATAACGTTTAATGGATATAAATTAATACATGTGAAAACTGTTAATTAACGAGCAAGTCGATATTCCACAATAAATATTTTTAATAATGACAAATCTTTAAAATATTATTGAATTAAAATAATTATTACAAATTGATGTAACAAATGCTTCAAATCTTTTAGTTAATGATTCAAATGATTCTAAACATTCAAGGTAAGTTAACAAAAATGTATCAGATGTTATTAATGGAAAACTTTTTTATTAACCCCGAAAATTATAGAAATTTTGATTTAATAATCTTTATAATTAAGTAGAAACATTCAAATTTTAGAGCAAAATATTGCAAAATATCATTTCTGTTCAGCCCTATTTTATATAGGTTTGAAAATTATTTGTTTTTTATCTTAACTAATGTTTTATAGTGTAAAATGTTTATTAAAATTTGTAAAATATTCATAATGAAAAAATATATATGATTCAAACATGCAAATATAATTGTATTTATTTGTTGGAATAATCATGAGAAGCAATTTTTTAATGAAAACAGTTTATGAAGAAAAGTACTTAGCATTTTCATTAATATCATAAACAAAATATGCTTTAACCCGATTTTATATAGCATAATTAAATAAATAATCAATTTATAAATTGTACATGCTCATATATACACAGATATAGTCATAGATATGTATCAGTATTTATGTAATATATATACATATACATATATATATATATATATATATATATATATATATAAGTTTTAATTTCAGTTGCTAAAGTAATTTTATCAATTCGTGAAAAATTGATTTTACGATATCGTGGGCATTGATTTTTTATAATTGGTCTTATGTTCAATTTCCCTAGCACATATCATAAATTGATTTTTGTGAATTACAATTAATATTTTTTCTATACTATGTTTGCGCAATCTAAAACTAAAATATGATCACATCACATAAAAACAATGTTAATTCATTAATAATCGACATATGTGTGAAAATGTATAAGGATAGTAAAATCCAATTGTATTAATACATTAGCTTCTCGTGATAGAGTAAGTTTACTACAAACCTTTATAGTCTATTTGAGCCAGAAACAAATTTACAAGTTATTGAAGTAAAACTTCTTTAGACGCGAAGCGGGCGTAAATCTTTGAAAATGCAACGGAAGTTGCGTTACGCTCGAACTCTTCGTTATTCGCTCCCGAGATCATTCGTTGTGAGAGCATCGGCGTACATCAACGAAGAGATAGGAATGTCATTGGATTTTATGGCTACATCGTAACAAAAATCTTGATGTAATAAAAAATGCCTGCTTTAAAAAAATATTTTACCCTGTCCCCCGTAAATAATTATAATAAAAATAATAAAGCCGTGTAAGAAACTTAAGTTTGTTGAAATAATTTCTATATTATTCGTGGTTTCTATAAATCTTTGAAGTTATTGAAATAGAAAATATTTTTTAGGCAAAACAGATATTACAGCTGTTCAAAGAATGAGATTATATCGCCAGCGAAAAAGTAAAAAAAATACCATTAGTCAATGAATGTATTTTACTTTTAATTACATGAAGTTCTTCAAACACAATTACATGATGAGTGAAGTTGCGAAAACAATATTTGTTTAAGCCTCGTTTAACATAATCCACAGTGTGAACGAATATTATAGAATTAATTAATCGGCTATTACTTCATTTCTCTAATGAAGGTTGTAATCAGTACAATGACAAACCGACCATGTCATATTTGAAGTATGACTTTAATTACATTATTGCTTTAAAATATTATACATATTTTTAATGCCATTATAAATATATGATTTATAAATTATCATTATATAAATGTGTATAATGGTTGACACTAATAAATATGTGCATCACGAGTGTCACCATATTACTAATAAACGTTACTAAAATGTGTAAAAATCCTGTATTTAACTTAAATTTATTTTTAACTTAAATGCCATCTCGTACTAAGCAAAAAAGTTTTACTTCAATCGCGCGTGAACCTTACGTGCACTCTTTTTATTAAAGAGTCTTGATAGTTGGCCATTGCTAAATTAGGAATGAAATTTAGGAAAGTGGATGCCGGCATATAACAATATGCGAGATAGTTAAGGAATAGTAAATGATTACTCAAACACCTTGCAAACTGAGTTTGATAAACAAAATTACTGCCCAATAATTCAATGTAAACAATTATATAAAAAATAATCAATATCTTACCTTCTTCTGGTCCTCGCCTCTTGGCATCATTCTTATTAGGCGTTGGCAGCTCCTTGCTATGTCCTTTTTCTCTATTATGATGAGGCATAACTACTGGTGCAAATTGTGCAGGTGGTTCAACCACTTGTACTAATTGTTGAGGTTGCTGAGGCATAACTTGATGATGTACAACATTTGGATGTGAACCTCGGTCATCGGCATACATTACAATTGCTACCACGAACCACGCCGCACTCAGGAGTCCAACTGCTTTTAGAAGCATTGAACGTCTTCGTAGTAAGAAACCCATTTTTATTTAAATTTATAACTATTATTTACACACTACTAATTAATCACTTGAAGGATCCGATGATAAATTTGTATATAGTCTTTTGATATTGTTGATATTTTCACTTCTACTAATATCATTTAGATTTCATATCACACTGAAGCAAACGAGTTAAAAATTGTTATTTACTCCTTGAAGTTTCTGCAGCAATTTGTTCCACTTACAAACTTTAAATCACGTCCAGAGTTTTCTGGGGAAGAAGTTTGTGCTTACCAATATCATTTATACTCTTCTAATACTGATGAGTGATATTTCTAATACAGATATGAGTAATTCATTGAAATGTGAAGTTGCTTGTATTGATATGTGGTAGTTTTTATTCAAATACATTAATATGACGTTGTTGTCCTGTTTAAATGCATATAAAATCCTCTTTTTGATATCATTTGTGTTTTGTGATATGTGTCATTTCATACTGATATGTTTCACGTTGACATGTGATCGGTGTATCTGAAACAAAAGGGAACAAAATATTAAAATGTCATTCATATATAGCAAATCTTTATTTTTTTATATTAAAGTATATAGGTAATAGTTATATATAAATGTGTATTCGCATAAAAATGTGTTTATAAAACAAGAAACAAAGTTATGCAAACATATAATAATAATAATGATGAGGAGTACTGCTCTGAGGCAGGTCCGTAAGCTGAGTTAAACTCCAACTCGATTCAAGAAAGAATAGTATGAGATTTTCCATTGCCCTTTAATGCCGCAGTGTCCAAAATAGGCTATGCTCAATTAGAAATATTGATGTATAATTACAAGTGGAAATTGTAATTACTACTGCATGATATCAAGTCCGGAGCGGAGGTTCGACCTCACGACCTTGTTCATACAAAGTAGTGCGTTTTACAGTTACGCCATGGAGCAACTTGAGTTATTTTTCATTCATTTATTATAGACAATTATAAATACCAATTTCGATGAGCCTATGTGATCCATTAAATTTATCATTTAGAGAAATGATCCAATGAGGAGATTTACTTGCAGATAATGAACTGTGTTAGTAGAAGAATACGGTGCTTAAATTAAGTTAGTAGGTCTTCTGGCTATTTTTGAGCCTTCTGGTTGGGGCCTGATTAATGGCTTGCTGGATTTGGATATTGGCCTAATTTCATATGGGTAGAGTGCATATTGCCAGTTACTAATTAATATGTGAAATATTATGAATTACATCACAATTAATATAATGTAATTACATTATAATTAATATAATATTAACAGTATACATTATAATTAATTATACATCATTGTTACATCATAGTACTTCGAAGTAATAGAAACAATGAAATGAAAAATTTTGGGATTAAAATCACATTCACTCCTAACCTTGTGTTGCTTATACTTTTCCCTGTGCTAATATTTAAATTTAAAAAAATTAATAAAACCATTTTAGAACATATTATCTGCATGGATTATGCCTAGCAGAAAATGAAAAAATATCACTATTTAAAATAATTACATATCAAAATTTCAAACCAAATATTTTATTTTACTAAAAACACTACTCTAAAGTGCAAAGAAGGCAAACACATCTGACGTCTGACTGTTGACACGCAACATATGCGTGCGCAATAAATGAGTTAACCAAGTCGGGCACAAAATAATAATAGCCACATTTAAATATTTTTTCTTAATATTAAACTTTCTTTCAATTGTAGTACATATTGGTGTAAAAATCCCTATCGAATGTATGTATTGAATATATAAATAAATGTCCAAAAATCGATTTTGTCAATTGATTGAATATATCCCCAGCACTCTACCAAAATTGATGTATATTTAACTTCCCGTAGGTTAAAGGTTATTGTAATCGTTCAAAAATCGAAAATGAAATTTTTTGCTATTTTTACGTTTTAGAGGTTTCTGAATAGAGCATCTGATTTGAATGATTCAAAAATCATACAAATGATACAAAATACAAAAGGATGTGTGATTAGGTTTTGGCAAAGACAAGCCCAGCTGTTTCAGAGATAAGGAGGAAAAAGTGATTTTTGCTCCGCGATTCAAGTAAAAATAAATTCATTTTACGCTTTTGATTTTCATTCAATTTAAATGTTGACAACATAACTTTAAATGATAGTAGTAGGGTTGACATTTGACATTTGACATTTCGTAACCCGTATGGTTGGCGTACAAGACTACACACACACGTGACCAATGACGAATCAGTAAGCCGTAACGCACTTCCGTTGCATGTTCTCTGATTAACACCCTAAAGTTTTACTTCAAAAAAAAATTATCTATTTTTTTTAAATATCAAAAATGATTTGATTTTTTTAATTTTAGCTAAAATTCTAAAACGTTTAAATATGTTTACTTTTTTATAAACATATTTTAACGTCATCGTTCAATTTATATTTTGTCTATAAACGAATAATGAAAGTTACAATATTTATAACAATCTATTTGAAATTATGCAATATTTCTCGAACATTTCATTAGGCACGGGAGATTTCTGCAATTTGCCTTAAGGCACGATGCCATGGACCACTAGTTGGTATAGTAATTAGTAATAAAATTGATGATTGCATAATAAATGTAGCCAGAAGAGATACATAATTGCGAACATAATAATTCATCAGTATATTTTACATAAGTGCAAATTAATATGGAACCGAAAAGCATGACAGGGTTCAGCTTGTACAGAATACGAGTAAACAAATACATGACATCAAATAGCACATATTGTTCTGGATATTTTACAATGGGCAAATAATAAACAAAGGTCCGTTGTATTGTGCACCCGGCAGCAACATCTAATAAGGATATGTTCACCGAGCGTGTGGGCTTTCATAAAGCATATAGGTCCATTTTCAAACAACGGTAAAACTAAAAGTTTTATGTATAATCTGGACTCCAGGGGATTCTGGTAGTGCAGTTGCTTATAACCGGTAGTTGGTAGCATTAACTTCTTGAACACGGCAAAAGTTATTTAGGAAGTAAACTAAACGGATAACGAATTGTTCCAGAATGCTCATTTGTTTAAAAAGTAACGGGAAGCTAATTACAGACTCTGCTGGTTAACGAGTTCTGCCCTGGATGAAATGAGATATATCATGTGCTGAAAATAGTTTAATTGCATAACACTTTGCAGGTATAATACAATGATGTTGTGAATTTTGAGAACTTGAATTAATTTATTTATGAGTGAGAAGTCAAAAACTCAAATGTAATATGTATTTTAAGTAGAAATAACACTGGCTAGTTTTCTACTATTGTCAATTTCTTGCCATATATGATTTAAATAGATTTTTTTTTAGAATTACTGGATTTCGAGTAAAGACAGTTGTAAATTATATGATGAAAATAAAAAAGAATTAGAAGTTGGTAACCAGAGAGGACCATCCCACAAATCAGGACAATATAAGATTATGGTGTGGATATGGTGAGTTCGATCAATGGCAGGAAAAAATCTGTTCTGGCTCTAATTTTTTTCAATTTTATTTTTTTAATTAATTTAATTTTGCAATCTGTATATACGTGAATTACATTTAGCAGAAAATGCTGTCAAGTTGTTTACAAATTAGTAGATACCCGCAGTGACGTATCTACTAAAGCTAATATAATATAAACAAAAAAGACTAAAAACAAAGGGAAACAACAATAAAATGTAGTGAAATGGAAGTATTATAGATAATTAAACTATATTAGTTCTCCAGGTATTTTACTTTTACGCCTGGCTCTAAATTATACGCATTTAACGAAACCCCAAAGTGGACTTCTATTTCATTCATATACTGAGATAGATTTCTATAATAGTTTTCTAACTGAATAATAAACTAAAACAAAAACAAGTAAAATAATGTAAAGATAAATTGCAAGTAGTATGAAGACTAATTAGAGATAAAATGAAAACATTTTAAAAAACAGCAAAATTTTCTACACGGTTTAATGGCGTTCGAGTATATTTGGGATGGTTCACCTTGGCTACCTACTCATCATATATTTTGGGCCTTTCTTGTTACGAAAACTGTTAAATTTCTCAGTTCTAGTTTTAGTTTATATGTTCATGTTCTAAATCCTCATCATAATATATTCATGATACGTGATGTATTTATGTAAGCAACATTACTATGATCTATCTAATAACTACCATAAAATATTTTGAATTTCAATCGATGTTGAATTGAGAAAATTATGATTAAAAAAATTTTAGTAGTATTATCAAATCAAATTAGTCTATTCATAATAACGATTTATAAGTGTACTTTACAAATTGAAAGTTTATGATACTACATATATATATATATATATATATATATATATATATATTATATATTCAATGCCCAGTCGAGGAATGACTACTTTATCTTGGAAATATATTTTGGACTTAATTTTCCTGTCTATTCATAACAGAGTTGACATAAATATATCTATTAAGGCACATATTCATATTAACATATTAATACATGGTTTTTAATCATTTCAATTGCAACTTTGCAAAAATGGCATTTTTCGAAAGTGTATGAATAGTATTTGAATGGAGTTTTTTTTAATTAACAGTCTGGGTTATATTATTACGCTTTAGAGTTCAACTTTATAAGTATAAAATCATAATACTAAAATATATGCATTATATAAATAAAAACATATTTTATATGCATTCATATAATACAAAATAATATGCACTTTGATGATAGTACATGCAGTACGGTATTCACAGTTTCTATCTGAAATCCAAATTCAACACAGTCATTTATAGTAAATATTATTTACAAAAACCATATTTATTTAGACGTGTATTTCGTTGAAAGATAAAATAGTTACAACAAATTTAGTTAAGGTAAAGGTTGCCGTCGCCAGATACAATATATCGTAGTTTGGTTTTGTTTGTTCTTGTTTTGTGTGAGGAAACGGCATCATCCGCAACATATTTCATGATGTCGGCACATTTTGATATTTCAATTTTTGAGGTGTTTTCGCACGAGTTGCCACGAACACCATAGGTAAACCCCTTAAGGTAACAGATCGTGATTTATATTATATATATATATATATATATATATAATATAATCTTAGAGTTGTTCATAAACATAACTGATATTAATTTAGTTATATTATAGTATAATTGTATTGAATTGAATTATAAATTGTAAATGTTGAATTTGAATCTATATATATATATATATATATATATATATATATATATATATATAATATATATATATATATATACAAACATCGATTCGGGGAAGAATAGTGATTTTCCATAGCCATTCACATCACAGTACCCGAAAAATGGGCTATTTTGAGTTGTACTATATTTTTTATCTTATAATGTCAGCAAAATTTTCTCATGGGTCATGGTAACTTTATTACATAATTTCGTTAAAGACATGCCGAAGAAACACATATATGACTAACATTTTGCTATATTGAAACTTTTTCCTCTTTCTACCAAATCTCGTATATTAAACATGTATGTCTGACAAAGCTCATGCAAACTGTATTAAGATTCAATGTACCAACATATAAAAGATAAAGGGGGCAGATATTGTAACTTATAAAAAAAATGCATGGAATGGTAGAAGAATGAACTTTATCAGACACGATTTTAATTGAAAAGCGAAACAGTGATCTATATTGGAAAAAGAAAGCTTTGAACATATGTCATTAAAATTGAAAGAAACTGAAAAAACTCATCGTCGACGACTCATAGAGAAAAAATACAGTGAACTAACTGAAAGCTCAGGTACAAGACAATCTCATGAAACCATTTGATAAGTCAAATGTATAATACCAAACTATAAGCAAAAAAGTAAAATATAAGATAAACATACTTTTGGATTGAACATCAATAATAGTGATAACATTATTAGTGATATTCAAAAATATTTTTTAATTTTCTTCTGATTTAACATGAACAACAATTTTAACAACAACAACAACATGCTAACCATAGTGTTATTTTAGTAGTAATAATAAAAATGAGAGTTAATAATATTCCTAAAAATAATAATAATAATATTATATAGCAGTGATAAATTTCAAATTGTCAGTTTTGAAAGTATTACTTGGTATTAACCAGTTGTGTGATTAATGAATATACTCGTCATGAAGGATTGGCAAAATTTGTGTATTGAAGAGTATAGTCGTAATATCTATAAAAACAGTTGTTGCTGTTTACTAAAACTATTAATAATTTGCAGATTTACCTACATAATAATTCAATGACTTTAGTCCTACCTGAGTTCAATAGACATGCAATATATGCTTATGTTAACAGAGCAAGTAAAATGTAGTAATAAAGTTTTTCAATTTTGTAAACTGAACCCATACCTTAGCAGGGCAACTTGCTCTTTGATTGACTAATATACTCGTCATGAGGTCAATTCTAACGATAACTAAGGACTTACTGTTTGATGCGCGCGCCACATTCAACTGGTTAATATATGACAAGATAGACATATGGATATTGAGACAAAATACCAATCAAATACTTCTATCTAAGGAGCCTAAAATGCCTTCAAAAATATTCCCCATCTTTATTCTCGTAGGTAAACCTCCGACGGGCAATTCTCATACGTAATAGGTGCACGTAGTGTAGTCTTCTCCTCGTCCCATGTGCTACATATAGCACAGCAATGTATTCATTCTTTTCTGCATAACGCTGTCATAGGAAATATTCTACTCTCGCAATACGAGTATAATATTGTCGCTAGATATCCTTTTCGATGACATCGCGGTCTTGGCAGAAAGCAAGCCTGCGTGAAAATCCAATACTTGTTTTCCGCCGTGTTCTACAATTGCTATATCATACCTAGATATCTGCACTGTTTTCCTTTCCACATACGGGTTATGGAAGTTTTCTCGATACGTTATTCTTATCACATCAAAAGCTAACTCGTGATGTTATTTATTTTCTCGTATACAAACACCACAAAGCATTGTCCTTAAATTCAATTGGAACAATTGTTCCAATTTGGACAAATGTTATATAGAGAAAATTATAAAATTTAACGTTTCGGTAATCCCAATCAATGTACAATCATTAGTAGCTAGTAATAATTTAAAAATTTATAAATATATATTTAATTTTATTAATAATACTAAAATTAATCTATAAGTTAAAGATT
>NW_020536999.1:57742697-57769539 GCF_003426905.1 Ctenocephalides felis
AATTGTTTGAAAACGCTAATTTCATCTTGAGTTTT
The DNA here is from genome assembly GCF_003426905.1 of Ctenocephalides felis. Classification (NCBI taxonomy): domain Eukaryota; kingdom Metazoa; phylum Arthropoda; class Insecta; order Siphonaptera; family Pulicidae; genus Ctenocephalides; species Ctenocephalides felis. Next base: position 57,742,733 of record NW_020536999.1, read on the forward strand.
GAACGAGGGCGACACTCTGTTTCGTTCACTTGGAAAAATAATAATCACATTTTAGGTTTCATAAACAGTCTTTAAGGGGGTTCTGAAACTTGCGGGCAACATTAGTTATTGATAGATTATTGCCAATGTCATCTTTTAAGTTTGATAAAATGGCTCTGTACTAATGTTATGAATTCAAATAGCATTGAGCAAAAAAGTATTTGTAGTTTATCTGATTTAGAATATAAATGGGCATGTTATATTATAAATTACATTAACTAATGTTGTAATAAATGTTGCTCTAATTGTACATAGTTTACTCGTTACCGAGTAAGAATGCTACTTCCTAATATTAAGAAAAAAATAATGAAAAAATATCAAACGTTTTGATGTTTCTCCCTTCATCGTATTATTTTCTACAAAATTAACAAGAAATTAAGAAATACTCTCATAACACAACTTAGGACTCTTATGTTCTGATTGCTTCATTTAAATAAAAAATAAGAAATTACTTTTGTCAAAATGATACTATTTCATAAACAAATAGCCTAAATAGTGTAATAGTATAAATAATGCAAAATGCTGGTTTTATATAAGATACTTAAGTATTAAATTAAAATATTTCCACAGAAACGATTGTTTACTAAATTTTCATGTTTATATGAACATTGACTTCAAACTATTTATTAACAGTACTGGAAAAAGTTAGAAAAAAATATCTTACGCTGTTTGGAAATTATGAGCTTTAAGTGCAATCTAGAGCTTTGGTTTTAATTTTGTTTATTAACTTCCCGTAGGGTAAGTTATAGTAATCGCAAAAAAATCAAAAATAATTTTTTTTATAAATTTTTATATTTCAAAGGTTTCTGAATATTTTGGCATGCTTTCAAAAATCGGATGTGTGTGCCTGTGTGCGGATACTAATTTTTGTCGACGATTTCGGGAACACAGACATATCTTTGTTTCAGGTGTCGTTCTGTTATTTGGTAATTCACAACCACTAAAATTGTAAGTGTAAGTGTAATTGTAATTGTATTGAAACTCATTCATGTTTTTTTGAAGCAATATACAAAATAATATTAGAAACAATTAATTATTTTTGTTATGGTAATTCTAATATATTTCTAATATATTTCTAATATATTCCAATTTAATCTTTGATACATTCGGATTAGAAACATGTTTACAAGTAATAATAGCCTTAGTCGTACAAATATAAGAGAAGATACATTTATGTCTATTTTTGAAACTATTGTATTCTGAATGATTGAACAAAAATAGCCAGACCGATTCGTTCTCAATGAACATATAGTTTTCTCGATAAGAATTATTTTTTCATTTGCTACCTACCCTTGTCGGAGCTTTTGTTCATATGGCATGAAACACATAATTGCCAGTATATATAATTGGCTCGTTTCTAAAGAAATGTTTACGTCACGTCTGCGGAAACAAAACAAATGATCAATAACGTTCTCGTATTATAGTTTTCGTTTTTGTCATCCGACCATGCGAAAACAGCGCGAGTATTAATTATTATGTCTGAATAAACACTGCTACCCTGTTCGACCATAAATATACATAGAATACATACACACACATATATATATATATATATATAATATATATATATATATATATATATATATAGTGCTGATATATTTATTTTTGTTTTTCTGCCAATGTGTTCCAAGTAAATATATCAAAAAACGTTCTGGATTTTTGTTAGCATTTTTTTTAATACCGAACATTTAATAGTGATATAACATGTTAGACTCAAACTAGTTAGATAATGTGATAAAGAGGATATAAAGGAGCACAAAGCTCCAATTTGACTTTTAGCAAGTTATACTGTGAAAACCAAACCATCTACATCAAAACAAATAACACATGTCAAACAACTATCTAACTATGTTTAGTAAAATTCACAGTAATTCATCATTGCAAAATAATGTTTTGCTTTAAACAATTTTTCAAAAAATTGGCACTATTTCCTTTTTACCCTAAGGGCTGCGTAAAAGGGATAGTCAGAGGACAAAAAGAATCGCCAATTTATTATTAATTTCCAAGAGGTTTTATGGAACAATAGTTACATTTTTCTATTAATGCGATGCAGTTTAGGTTGAATAACAATATTATAAATCATCTAAATATATATTTTTAAACAAATAAAAATCTTATAACTATCAAAAATTTTGCTTTGAGAGGTGTTTCTGTAAATTTATTATAATCAGACTCAATATGTATTAATAATCAATTACGAATAAAGGGAATACAACTTCTGATTGAAATCTTTATTTTATGGGCTTTATTTAATTGTTTGGAGATGTATAGTTATTTGTAAGCTAGATTTAAAAGTTTTTTATATAACCTACAGAATATCCTACAAGAAGTTTTGAATCAAAATTTTTATTCAGTTGAAATGTTAACAATAAGAAACTAGTGAATAAAAAACGACATTTTACATAAAATAAATTACATAAAATTAATATTTATTTTAACTGTGATAAATTCTTCTAACAAAGTTTTATATCAAGATTTTATCCAATGCGATTTTTATAAAAAATCATACACTGAACATGGAAAATTATTACTTAAATTGGAACTAGTTGGTATTGGTATTTTGCCTTGAGGCAAGTTACATGAACTTTCCGATATGTTAAAATAATCGACTTAATCAATAAAATATAAATTAATTTATAAGTGATTAAATGTATTTCGAGTAGATTTATTACACATATTTGAATACTAACGAACACGTTAACTCGGAGTATTTTGTAAAAGAAAATTTTCACAAATCAACAATTTTTATAATTGAAACAGTTTTTGCAGGGCTTCAATTGTTTAGTATGTTCATTAAGATCAGGTACTGTATCGTTATACCTAGTAAATCGTCTAATTTTAATTTCAAAAAAACGTTTCATTAAACGTCAAAAAAGTACTCATTTTCTCAAACTTTAATGATTTTTTTAAATTAAACCACTTGTCGTAAGGCCGTAATATTTCAGTAAGTTTTGTAAGACCACGATATATATCGCCAAAAAAAGTTTCATAAAAATTGGCTTACATTTTGTTTCAACAGTTAATTACAAGAAAACGGCTCGGTAAATTTTCACCTAAAACAAATCTGTATCATTCCCAACTAATATCTTTCGAACAGTTTTTGATTTTTTAAAATCGATTCGGTAGTATGAGCTTAAATGTGGACGAAAAGTTTAACACTTTTCTCCAGATTACAAAGAAACGACTCGGCAGATCGTCGCACAAAACTAACAAACGATTGTCCTCATTGAAATACATCGAATGGCTTTTAAATTTCTGAAATCGGTTCAGGCGTTTTTGAGCAAACGTCGATGAAAAGTCCAATTTTGACAAATGCCAAAAAAACGATAGTAATTTTTGCAAACTTTGACGAATTTTTAAAGCTAAACGAGTTGTCGTAGAGCCCCGTAATATTTTAGTATGATCAAGAAGACTATGGTGTTCGATTCCCAACCATTATCTTTCAAACGGTTTTTGAATTTTCAATATCGATTAAGAATTGCGGGATAAAACGTGGACAAAAAATTTTTCACTTTTCTGCGATTTATAAAGAAACGGCTCCGCCGATCGTCATCGAAATACGTCGAATGGCTTCTAAATTTTTTAAATCAGTCGAACCGTTTTTGAGAAAACGTCGATTTACGGCAAAAAATCTGTTCACATACACGCACACACATACACACACACATACACACACATACTTTTTCCAAATTTGGTCTCATTTGATTCAGAATGGCTTGAAACGTCGAGAAAACATAAAATTAGCGAATCGGATTCTTTTATTAAAGCATATAAACTTCTTCTTCGGGAAGTTAAGTGGCAATATGACTACAATGCATTAACTACCTTTAAATCAAGTTAAGTCATTTATAATACTTAAACTTACTCATAATTATAAAAATATATAGGTTGAATATTTTAATAGTTTGCTACAAAGTTCCTAGATAAATTCCATAGCAGAACTAAGTGTAAGTGGTATTGTGCATTAACTTTTCTTAATCAATAGTGAAGATATGCAAAAATTTTCATTTTCGATTTTTGCGAATACTCTAGCTTTTCCTAAGGGAAATTCAGAAATAGAATAATACATAAATATCTTAATTGGCTATATTGGAAAACGTGTATATAACTAATACAAGGAAATAACTAATTCAAGCTAATCCCCGGAGTTAATTCTCATAATCTAGTCTAATCATCATTTATGGATTCAGGATTTATGTATAGTATGACAGTGCAATGTAACATATATTTTACCAGAAAAATATTTATTTCCATACCGTATAACAAAGATGAGTATTTTTAATTAATTCTGGTACTCTATTTACGAATATTATCGCAAAATTGTGATGTCATTGAAATGTTGTTTTTTAAGAGATCTGTTCCATTTCGTGAATCGCGCTCGCTTTCGCATTTCAAAGAACGTTTTTCAGTGTAAAACATAATCCTGCCTTATTGCAAATTTTCCACGTGGAAAAATGACATGCAGTTCAGCGTTCCGTAGTACATATTATACGTTACATTCATTTCCATTACGAGACGCTTTTCATTTCGCATTCGATATTACACGTAGTCGTAGTCCCGTTCCTCGTGCATTTGTTCGACTTGACATTCATAAACACTCTAAGCCTGCGAATGCAAATCCCTCGTACGTTCCCTCCGAGGAGAAATGTGTTCAATATTGAGAGTGTTTCAGGGAGAAAAAACATTAGATGTACTTCCGTGAATCTTCAGTGAACTAAACATCTTGTTATTGAACATCTTTTAGGTGGTTTTCGTAAATTTTTGGTTATTTGCATAGTTTTTCAGCTATTTTGATCTATCATTTAAAACTAGTTGTATGTAGCTTTTTTGCCTTAATGCTTGTAATAATTGAGGTTCACATAGTCAGGTAAACTGTTTATTTCGACTTTTTTTTTCTTTTACTAAAAATTAATCAATGCGATTTTCTCTGTTATTTCTAGCATACTTATAATATCTATAATTGTACATTATTTTGTTTTTTTGTTAATCACTTTTCATTTAATCCATTTCGGGTTCTAAAAAGGTTTTTTTTAAGTGTCAACATCAACCGTAGTCAGTAACTATCTACGAATTACGTATCCTACATATGAGGAAAAGACAGATTCTGATTAGAATCGCTTCAGGGGGTATTCTAGTGTAGAGCGATGAATTTTAGGTCATTTTTAAAGTGCCGTAAAAGAAAGCAATGAATGTTTTTGCTACCCATTTTTTCACCACTTATTTATTAATATTATTAAAATATAATTGTAAAAGCTGGCAGCTGATGAAGTGGGTGGAAATGCAAAAAATAAAAAGATTATTAATTCACAATGATGTCGCAATCGCCCGAACTAGCGATGAATAAAAAAAATGTTTTTTTACAAATTGGCGACTGTTTGGAAAGAAACGTGTTTTTTTTACTATTTTTTGAGTTTCTCGATTTTTTTAAAAATAGTAAAAATTGGAATTTGGGGATAATCTTAGTTCGGGCTATAGATGGGTCTATAAACAAGACTCTCTAAATATTTTAAGTGAATCGGTCGTGTAGAACTCGAGAAATCGTGTCAACAGTACTGAAAAAGTCTGTTCTGAGAAAAACGCATTTAAAGTTTTGCATGTAGCCAAACCAGTATGGAAACCGAGTCAGTAAAATGCCTATATCTCCGAAAATAATTCAAATTTTCAAAAACCTTCTAGTTCCCATATTCTTAGATAGTTAAACTTTGAAAATATGAAATAAAAAAAAATCGATTTTTTTGAATTTCTACAATAGAATACCCCCTTAAGCGCAAGGCGCAATTACAAACTATGATGACTTTTTAGAATTTAACCGCTTATTGTAGGCCTATAATAATTTAGACTATGAAATATATCGTTGTACAAAGATCTATCAAATACGTCAAAAAATTATTTTTCAGCATTTAATTACAAAGAAACATCCTGGCCGATCTTTACCAAAAACTAAACAACGCAATGCCCAACCAATATATTTCGAATATTTGTTGTATTTTTAAAATTGATTGAAGATTTTGGGTTCAAGTATAGACGAAAAATTTTACACTTATCTGCTAATTGCAAAAAAAAAACAAATTTTCGCGCAAAACTGATGAAATTGACAGTCTTTTAAATGTGGTTTTTAAATTTGGAAATGGGTCTAGCTGTTTTTGATAAAACTTTAGGCAAAGGTCAAAAATCGACATACAAAAACACACACACATACACACGCATAATTATTCTAAATTTTGTCTCATTCGATTCCTAATGACTTCACACTTCGAGAACACATAAAATTCATAACAGAATCAAATTCATAAACATAAAATAAAAAATCGGATTTTTCGACACTTTGCGACAAAATCAACTTCTCTTTCGGAAAGTTGATATATAGTTCAATCAATTATAAATTTACTTGAAGATATTTTGAGAAGGTACAACAGATTTCTAATTTGAAAAAAATCTTTTTGTATTTCTAATAACATTTTTTTTAAATATATTTTGCCTGTCAATAATTTTCTATATTAAAAATAGTGCAAGTTGTATACATTTTCTAGTAATTTAAAAGTTCTTAATTTGTTGGATATTTGCATAATTTTCAGCCCTTTTAAATGATCAATCAATGCATAAAGGTGTGATTAAATTCATATTAAAAAAATAATTTAAATCACTTATTTAAATTTTTATTAACAAAATGGACGACAAATGTTAATGATTGAAATGAACAATTTTAATTACTGAATGGAAAAAAAATCTTGTGTGTGATTAAAATTTTAAAATATAGTGTAATTGAATTGGATTCTCATATTTCTTTCCGTAAAGCTCGACAATTATTAGTTTGCCTGTTTGTCTGCTTGTTTGTTGAATGTAGTTTATTGAATATTTTTGAATCATTCAAATCAGTTGATTCATGTTCTCAAAATCGTGGCCAAAAAATTGTATCTATACGAAACACATACACACGCATACATCTATTTTTTCTAAAGTATGTCAAAATATTCAGTAGCCTTTTGAATGTAAAGTTATGCAAAAATGTTTATTCTCGATTTTTTGTGAATACTCTAACTTATTCTAAGGAAAGTAAATAAAGCTCAACATCATATTCTTATAGTGAATACAAAAAATCAAAAACAAAATATATTTCTATTTTTACTACATAATGCGTGAGTATTCTATTATCCTCGTGAATCTGTTCCCCAAGCTATTTCTGCTGCTGGTATTCCGTAGGTACCTTGGGCGGTAAATTAAAGCAGCGCCCGCGATTATGCGTTAACCGAGCGGGCCACGATGCCACGAAGGGGTTCCTATGTCACATTTTTGGGATTAATTTCACGTGGTATTACACACTAACAGGTTACATGGGAATGATATAAGTATAATGTCAGCAGAATATGTGATTCAAGGAGATAAAACAAAGGAGTTTTGCATTCTTCCTGGAATTGAATCCGAAGAGAAAATAAATTGATTGCTATTTGGCAAAAATAACTGTAGAAGGAATATATTCGGTAGATATTTGTTCACGAATTTTAGTAGAAGGGCTTATATTTTATCATTCACTACTTTTTTTCAGATCTACAGAACTACTACCAATTGAATAAATGATAGCATTTTAAGTTTAAATATTCTACATTTTTTAATATTTTGTCTATATTCCATCATTTTTGTAGTGCAGTATTGGTATTCAAATAACTAACCTATTAACTTAACCTTTATTTAATCGAGGGGTTGATTTTGTAATTTGAAAAATCTGCGTAAAAATAAAAAAGATTACCAATGAAATTAAATTTAGAACACATAGTTTTGTGAAAATTTGTTAACGAGGATATAATTAACTTCCCGTAGGGTAAGTTATTATAATGGGCCGAAAATCGAAATTGAAAATTTTTACATTTCTCGACGTTTTGAAGGTTTCTGAACATTTTGGCATACCTCAGAAAAAATGGATGTGTGTGTGTGTGTATGTATGGATACAAATTTCCAGTCACGTTTTTCGGGCGCACGGATCAAATGTTTCAAAAAACATTCGATTCCTATTGGTAGCGAGAAGAGCTGATTAGTTTTTGGCAAAGGCAGGTCCAGCCGTTACGGAAATATGGAGCAAAGAGTGCAGAAAATAGAAATCGAGCTTTTGAGCATCCGATTTGAATGATCTAAATAACATTCAATTAGTAATGATTGGGAGAAGTGATTATTAGTTTTTGGCAATGGCAGGCTCAGCTATTTCGAAGATGCAGAGTTAAATGTGCAAAAAATGGCGGTTTTTGAGAGAACTAAGCGTCCAATTTAAATGATTCAAAGAACTTTCAGCTTGTTTTAACAACATAATTGATTTTGAAAAAAAAATGTATCATTTTTTTTTAAGTTTTTTTTGTATATCGAAAATAATTCATATTTTATTTTCAATTCTGACTATAGTTCTAATATACTTTAAACAAATAATTTCAACTTTGCAATTCAGTTTATATAATTCTTATAACTATTCAACAATGTTACAATATTTATAATAATCTATTTGAAAACATTAAGTATTCCTCAAACATTTCGTTACGGTACGGGAAGTTCCAGCAATTTGCGTTAAGGCACGATTCCATACACCCCACTAGTTACTTTTTTTTTGGAGATTTTTTCATGTAAGTTAAATTTTCATACAAGTTTTCATAAAAGTTTAATTTTAATGTTTTGTATTGCAATTAATTTTTTTTATGAATTAGCTTTTGTACATACTAAATATTTGACATCGATACTTGTTTAAAACTGGGATTTTAGATTTGTTTTGTTTCACTTCTATTTTTGGTTTTGTAAAATAATTGAAACTTTAAGTACTGTTTAGAAAATTATATAATATTGATCGATTCGGGTATGCAGTACATACTTATAGTTAGTTGTAGGTGGCATTTTGTCTTGAGCTTGTTGTATAAACTTGTACCTATATATGTAAATAATCGATTTAATCAACTAAAATTTGATTTTTATATGATCTATCTATATAACTTATTTACCTGTCCACCTGCCTACCTGTTTACCTACTTCGTCTTTAACAGTCTATATCTGCCTACTTGCATACTGCCAACTTTTCTACCTGGTTACCTGTCGATCTGTCTACCTGTTCACCTACTCACTTGCTTACCTGTTTATTATTCTACATATGTACCAATAGTTATATATGTATGAGAATCAATAATAATTATTTTTGAAAATTAGATTTGACCAACGAATGTTAGTTTTTTAATTTTTATTTGTGTCTCTCCAATTTGAAATATCAAGATTTGAAAAATTATTATTTTCGATTTTTTTGCTATTATTATAACTTCACCACGAGAATGTACTTAAAACTTAATAACTGAAAAGAATCTATTCGAAAAATCAAAATCACTACAGGGTTATGTTTTCTTAAGAATTGGCTTCTATTTTCATATTTGTTTCCTTCTATTTACCTTAATATATATTTATAGCGTTATAAATTGATATAGCTCTGCATATTTTTTATTACACATTAGTCAATATACTAAAGAATTTGTATTAACTTACCCACTTTATTAAAATCAGTTCATATTTAGTTAAGCATGTTATTAAGTTATTATTAAGTTTATAACAATAATTTAAAAAAATGGTCTATTTTTTGCATAACAGCATACATAGAAATAAATAATTAGTAGTAGAACTTTAATGCTGCCAAATGAAATTGAATAAGTATAAAAGGTAATAGGATTAAAATATCAAGAATTATTTAATCGGTGATTTTTACTTAAACATTATTAATAATTATCAAAACGTAAATTTTAATCCAAGTCATGTAAGCAACTTGTAGCATGTAAATTTCCCAAACTTCCTAATTCTCCTCGTCTTTCTATCTCTTTGTCCATTTTTAACATGTGCTTAAACATCCGTAGTCCGGTTGTAATTTAATAATACAATAATGACCAGATGCGAGTTTTATCCATTTTCGGGTTTCCCCTACATGTTGTCAACCCCATGTTCACTTTGTTGGCCTGACTCCGCTCTTTATTATGTTTTACTTATTGTCGGCCGCCGTTGACCATCCCCATTATGGGGCTCCGTTAAATGATATTTGGCCAGGTAACGGGCATCTCATTTTACAATTCATATTTACAAACCACGTTGAATCAACATAAGGGTCGTAATGTATATTTTGCGCAATCTTGAGTAATGGATAGACTTTTCCTTTTATATTTGATGGGCTAGACACAACATATTAACGTGGATCGCACATTAACCTTAAGTTCAGATAGGATGAATCGACAAAAATATTTTTTAGATACAGAAGAAAACATATTTTATATATGTGTTCCATTTATTTTCAGTTTTTCCACATTCATTCGGGTAATAAATAGGTGTTACAAATATGTATAGCAATATATGAGAGACAGGGTACGGTCGTGCTAATACTAATTTTTTTTTTTTGAAGATAATAAAAACTAGTGGGGCGCATGGCATCGTGCCTTAAGGCAAATTGCTGGAACTTCCCGTACCAAATATTATTATTTTTTTAAAAACGATTAACATTTTTGAAAAAAAATTACTTCGAAAAAATTAGATTTTTGAGAAACCAGGACTTTGACAAAAAATTACTTTTTTTGGAAAAAAAAAATTATTTTTTGAAAAAAAAATGTTTTCTTTATTTTGACATATTTTGAAAATTCTGAACTTTTTTCAAAGCAATCGTACTGCTTTAACTGCATAGACAAAATGTAAAAGCGCGTAAGCGCCGCGTCGCCGTCTAACGGATAAACATTGGTTCGGAACCCATAGGAATGCAAACAAAATTTATGCTTATTGTTAAAATCTCTATAAAATATCTGATAATTTGATGCGCATATGTCTAATGATCATTTTTGACCGCCAAATGGCATTTTTTTTACTTTTTTCATTAGATCTCCGAAACCGCTAGACTTGCCTTTATGAAAAATTTGATGAGTTCATCTTGTCAATACAAGTAAAATGATTTTTGAATTATTAAAATCGGACGCTCCGTTCTCTCAAAAACTGAGTTACCGTTTTTGGCACTTTTTGCCCCGTATCTTCGGAACGGCTAGACCTGCCTTCGCCAAAACCTAATCAGCACGAATGTTTTTTTGAATTATTTAAATCGGTTGATCGGTGTTCCCGAAATTGTCGACGAAAATTTGTTTTCCGCACACACACACACACACACACACATACACACACACATACACACACACACACACAAACATCCATTTTTTCTAAGGCATGCCAAAATGTTCAGGAACCTTTGAAACGTAAGGATTTATAAAAATTTTCATTTTCGTTTTTTTTTTTGCAATTACTATAACTTGCCCTACGGGAAGTTAAATATATGGTAGGGCGGGGCACAAAAGTCCGATTTGACTTTGGGCAATAATATAGTAAAAACCTAATCAATTATAAGGAAATCATTGTGTACATAATTTATATCCACTAATAACATACATTGACTTTGATATTAATTTTATTAATACCTACGCTTAATAATAGATAATTTAACTATCATCTATTATACCGTGAGATACCTATGTCATCAATTTCTCTATCCATACAAATAGTCTATTACAACTAGATTATTATTTGCTACTAACTTAACTATATATATATATATATGTGTGTGTGTGTTTATATATACCCTGACACCCTACATACCTAATTTAATTAATTTAATATTAATGTGTTATATTTCTACCTTACGCCCTATGTATTATCTCTACCTATCTATTGCCTATACCGGGAATTGAACCCGGTTCCTTTGCGTGACAGTCACGCATCTTAACCACTACTCTATCGGGTACCCCCACTGAAAATATATTATGGAACACACTGTTGTTTCTTTGGCTCATTTTCCAATTAATTGAGTAACTAATACTTATCTGACACGACAACACACGAAAAAAGACGGTTGATTGTAGCGTTACGGTGGTCGAGCGGTTAAGGTCGTAGCCTGTCACGCGGCGGACCGGGGTTCGATTCCCGGTAAGGGTGAAAATAGTATGTAAGCGAAATTGTAGGCGTAAGATAATAAATGTTAGGCGGTTTAGATATAAGTGTAAGGATTGAGCGTATACGGTGTGGTGGTAAAAGAACGTACGACATAGTAGTTATAAGGCGTATAACCACGTAAAATGTAATGTTTAGGTATGGTATGGTATGTATAAATGTAATGTATACCTAATAGGTGATACACATACGCGAAAAGAAATTCATGATATCCAGGGGTTATCGTATAAGAATTGCGGATGTTGTATAGATTTAATTCATAAATATTCTTTCTTCTATACAAATATTTAGTTTGCTGGTTAGTTTTTTGACAAAGGCAGGGCAAAAGTGTATCTTCGAAATGGCTGGGCTTGCCTATGCGGAAAACTAATAACCACTTCTCCCAATCATTACTAATTGAATGTTTTTTAGATCATTCAAATCGGATGCTCCGTTCTCTCAAAAACTCGATTTCTATTGTCTGCACTCTTTGCTCTTTATTTCCGTAACTGCTGGAGCTGTCTTTGCCAAAACCTAATCAGCACATCTCCTTATCGATAGGAATCTAATGTTCTTTGAACCATTCAAATCGGTTGATCCGTGCGCCCGAAAATGTGACTGGAAATTTGTATCCATACATACATACACACACACATTCATTTTTTCTGAGGTATGCCAAAACGTTCAGAAACCTAAACACCTAAAACCAAGAAAACGGTTTTCGAATTCCATAATTTTCGCAAAAAAAAAAACGGTTTTTAAAACCGGTTTTTGAATACCGACAAACCCTAGTAAATACTAACACAACTACAAAATTAGGAAAGTTTCTATAATTCGTTTAATTCGGATGAGAGCTGTAAACCTTGTCCATTTCGTTGGGAAGGTAAATGAATTTAAAACCAAGATAAAAATATTGTGCAATGATCAGTATCATTCCGTATTCAAATAATAAATAGATCATGAAAGAATTGAAAAATATGAATTTACTGAGGTTTTGGAAAAAATTACTTGATATGCCTTAATATCCGTCGCCTACCTAAAGTAAATATTATGGTAAATATAAAAGTATTTGAAACGAATTCTTAACAAAAATGATAATAAAAGTGTTTCAGTAAAATCCTTAACAATGCTAATGACTATTTTTATCCCCTTCCAGGTGATGGAGGTGTTCTGCCCGCCCCCGCCGAGAATCCCAACCTGGACGCCCCCGGCGAGATGGGCAAGCCGGTGCAATTGCCGGCTAATATGAGCGCCGAGATGAAGAAAGCCGTTGATGACGGATGGGTGAAAAACGCTTTTAATCAGTACGCCAGCGACCTCATCTCGGTGCATCGATCGCTGCCGGACCCCCGTGATCAATGGTAAGTGATTTTACTTCATTATTATACTTTAATGAAGGAATTAATTGGATTTGCTGCTTCGACTTTAATATTCGTCGGGATTAAAAGGTAAATGGAAATTAATTGATGTAAGAGATTTTTTTAATATGACGAACTCGAGAATTTATTTAGAGTTTCATACTTTCTAAGGCTCGTTGATTATGTTTAATCAATATGTAATTTTGGTGTCAATCTAAAATAATTGAAGCTTGCCCAAACGATTGCAAATATAACAGAAAATGCCCGTAAAAATAGAAAAAGTACATTAGAAGTTGGCAAACATAGTTGTCCATCCAAAATATACCAGTACGCCATTATAAACCGGGTCGAAAAATACGTTATTTTTTAAATGTTTTTATTTTATGTCCAACTAGTTAACATGATACTTGCCATTTATCTTCCCATTATTTTACTTGATTTTTTTATTATGTAAATAAAATGGAATCCCCATTTTATTTATATGGTTTTTTGTAAACGTGAAACAACTTTTAGAGTCATTTAACTACAGATATAACTTTGCAACATTGTTTAATATAAAACTCATCATATCCTCACCATATCTTAATATGTCCCGATTTGTGGGATGGTCCTCTTTGGTATATATTTATAGAATAAGTATATAAAGGCGTCGAGGAATTCTGAATATTTTACATTTTTTACTTCAATAAACCACAGCATTATCATAAAATAGTTAAACATTTAATTTATAAAATACAGAAATTATCAATTAAATATAACCGTAATTTGGGAATGTCACTTTTTATGAAACCAAAAAGCTCTTGATGTATAACTATTCGTGAAAATTCGATTTGAGTAAAGGGAATAAACCTTTTTTTAGAAAATACTTAGAAACACAATTGTTATAACAGGGATATAACGTAAAATTATATATATCTCTAGTGTATCAAAACGTATTTTGCGCAATTTATGTATATCTGGAAACTATTTATATTAATACTGTTTCATGTTTTAGTAAAGGTCCTAGGGAGGAAATTCCCAAAAGTGTTATAAATCATTTATTTTTTGGCCTCATTTATGGTTTGAAAACTTGTCGATAATAATTGCAATATTTTGCCCTAGAAACCGATAATAATTACAATATTTTGTCCTACAATAGTTTGTTTCTGTGTAAAAACTCAAATTACTGAAAGTATTCAATCTCAAAAAGGAATAGAGCAAGTTTTAGAGTTCAATATTAAATATTCGGAGTGTTGTTTGTGTGACATAATGTTTTTTTGTTATTCTTATTTCTTTACTCGATTTTTTTTTATTACAAAACTTGAAGCATATCACTATTTTACAATCGTGATTAAATGCACCAATTTTTGACGAAACTGGCCAATACTCTTCAGTGCATTTTTCAAAGTAGGTCCCCTAAAAGTCGATCAATTCAGAATTTTTTAAATTCATAGTTTAACAAAATTTCATAATTTTTTAAATCTTTAGTAAATCATTATTTTTGACTATGGTCAAATATAGTCATATTTTTACTAATGCATTTAAAAGCTCATAATTTTCAAACTGCGAAAGTTTTTTCTCTATTTTTTTATCATGATAATTATGATGAGTAGCGCTTTGGCTTGGCGTTGAGTTCTAGGACACCATAACAGAAAAAAAAACAAAGTTGTTAATTTTATACTGTCTTACATTATAATATACCCTTATTTATAACAGTTTATCGCTTTTTATGTAAACAATTCAGAATAATTCAGACCCTTCAAGGAAAGCTATTTTTCCTTCCATATATTTATCAAATATTGAAGAAATTTATAATAAATAATTCAATTCCTTTGCATTTCTCAAATAATCGTTATTAAAATACAAATTTTATAATAACAGACGAACTATGTGAACTCTCTCATAAGAATTTTCGAAGCGGACGCATGACGGTTTAATATTCCGACGGAATATGTACTAGATCGAAGTTTCTGCATGTTTTAACTTCGGGCGAACTATTATCATTATTATAAAAAAGTTTTAATGTCAAAAATTAATGTATAAGTATGAAACAGTTGCCGTATATTATGGATAAATTATCTTTTGCAAGAACGATAAAGCTAATGCACATCAGTGTCACGCTAGATTAAAAATACTTAGGTACTGTAATTTAAGAAAAAAAGTTTAGTAAAAATTATCATTTTGTCTGTCCATTGCATTTTTTAGACTTTGTTCTTTTGTCACATTTTCTCTGCAAATTTTGCATAATTCTGTACATTCAATGGGACAGCTGATCAGACTTTAATTAAAATTATACAGTTGTCGAATTGCATAATTACATTCTATTCAAATATATTGATAGAGCAATTATTCTTCAACTTAAATAGGGTAGGGGGGGCACAAAGGTCTAATTAGATTTTGAGCAATTATATTGTGAAACCCGAACTGATTATATCACAACAAATAACACATATCAAACAAACAACTATCTAACTATGTTCAGTGAAGAAACTCCTAGTTAATTCATCATTGTAGAAAAGTATTTTTTGCTTTTTTTCAAAAATTTGTTACCTGGTCCTTTTTACCACATAGGGGGGTAAGATGGGACAGCCAGACAGCAAATAGTCTTATGTCTTATTTTTATTTTAAAGGTATTTTACGAAATAATAGCCACATTATTCAACCAATGCAAAATATAAATATCATGGTTACATTGTTTTAGAGATAACACAGATGTATATAACCTTGATCAGGTACTTTGTTAGAAATACTCATAGGCAAAATTTAAATAATTCAACTTATCTATTGTAGAATTGCCTTTTTTACTTAATTTTTTTTATTCACTATTTTTTATTGTTCACACTTTTGCCAGGATAAAAACTCAGGTGGATCTTCTTACCCCACCCACATGTAAGCTTTATAAGTTATATAAAAAAAACTGTTGAATATAACTTGCAAATAACAATAATTCCTATAAAAGAAATAAATAAAGCATACCTGAAAATTATATTCTGGTCTCATAAACTAAACAAAAGTGCTCACAGCCAAGAAAACTAACAACGAAAGAAAATACTTTTGTTGTGGATTTTCAAACATTGTCGTTTTCTCTTGATATCGACATTGTAAGGATCTAGGTGATAGTTGGTTATACATCTTTTGCCCTCTACTTTCAAATATTGTTATAAAATTCCTAACTTTACTTGTTTACTTTTCACTCGTGGGCCTTTAAGCTCCGCTCTACCCTATAAATTAACTTTTTCGAATTGAAACTGAATTGTATTATATTGATAGAACTATTATTCTTGAACTGATACAATATTATTAACCTTACGCAATTAATATTTTAGAAGAAATGCTGAAACAGATCATGCCTTATAAAGTACTGTAAAAAAACTTACATTTACATTACAAACTAACAAACAATAATGATAAATTAATATATAAATATTTTACTTAAATAATAGTTAGTCGATTGAATACATTATATAGTGAAATACATCTATCTGATATAATATTGAAGGTATAATATAAATGAGCTTCAGTTTATTTTAATTTTATTTACCTGATCATATACTTCTGTTTCCCATTTTTATCTACCATAACGATATTACTATACCGTTATATTGTTATATAATGATAATTATCTTTTTCCCTTAATTATATTTTACTTTCATAGTTCGTCGAAATATTTCATAATTAAAGATTTTAATTACAGTCAGAAGCTGTTGACAAGCATTCTTATGAAAATGTTTGTTATTTTTAATTAGTCGTGTAATTAATACTCATTTTCTATCTTGAACCATAGTTGCTTTTAAATTAGAGTTAAAATGTTGAAGCTATAAGTTTTTACACAATTATTAAAAGTGTACAATAATTACCGTAGTAAAATCAAGTTGAAAATTTGATTATGAATATTTGATATTTTATAAAAGTCCTAATCATAAAATAAGTTACAAAATTCGCTCGTATAATGTAAAAATCTCGAGGAAGAACTTCTAGTAGTATATTCCAACATATCATATAATACAAACTGTCTAGCTTTAAAGTTTCAGATTTACAAATGATAATTACCACGGAAGTTTTTCGACACGACTTTATGACAATTTTGTAAAACATTATCTTCCCGACGTCGTTAAACTTTAAGATATTCATAAGTACTCGGGAAGAAAGAACATGTGTCATCTCTATAATGGTTAATTCCGGAATTGTGCAGTTTCGGGGAAACATTTTCAGATGAACGGATAGAAATATACTGGATATAATATAAATAGCTTCTGGTAGCATACTATTTTCATTCTATTATATAGTGTTTATTAAATGCTCGATTCAATTACAGGTAATACAATATAATTATTTTTTTTAATTTTTTTTTTATTTTTTAAACACATAGCTCACAGAATAGTTCCAAGAGGACTTAAAGATGCAATTAATACATATAATACTGATAAAATACAATATAGTATAACACATATTGCACAAAAACACAAATAGGCATAATACAGAAAAAAATATATGAAAAAACATTGAGTAAGATTAAAAAACAAAACATATAATATTTGAAAAGAAATATAAAAGTTAACTTGAGTAAATGGAGATTATTTGATGTAGTGTAGTGTTACGAATATCAACATCATTATTTAAGTTAAAGGTAGAAGACATTATAACAATTATAAAATCTTCCTTATTTATTCAGAAAGTCAACCAAAATATTAACCTTGTTATAACCAAATTACCTACAAATTTTTACTTTAATGACTTTGATTTTGGTAAAATATCAAATTAAATATTCATACAAATGCTTAGCAAATGAAACAAATGCATATTCAATGCAGCAACGTTTTCGTAATTATAATAAAAAAAATTCAACTACCATAAAAATTTTAATAATATAGGTATTCGACATACTGTTTTCGATTTAAAATTTTAAATATTATTAGCAAAAAAGCACTTTTTGTGCTCGAATCTCAAAGCGTTCGTTGTTTGTGTTCTTAACTATTTTTTTATAAAAATATTATTTAATGCAGATTTTTTCTATTTTTTAACTTCCCGAAGGAGAAGTTTATGTTTTCATCAAAAAATCCGAATGGCTAATTTTATGTTTTCTCGACGTTTCAAGCCATTCTGAATCGAATGAGACCAAATTTGGAAAAAGTATGTGTGTGTGTGTGTGTGTGTGTGAACAGATTTTTTGCCGTAAATCGACGTTTTCTCCAAAACGGCTGGAGCGATTTCAAAAATTTAAAAGCCATTTGATGTATCTCGATGAGGACTATCGTCTCTGAGTTTTGTGCGGCGATCGACCGGGCCGTTTCTTTGTAAATTGCAGAAAAGTGAAAAATTTTTCGCCCACGTTTTAGCCCGCAATTCTGAATCGATTCTGAAAATTCAAAAACCATTTGATAGATATTGGTTGGGAATCGTGCTGATTAGTTTTTGGTAAAGATCGGCCGGGCCGTTTTCTTGTAATAACGTTTTTTAAAAAAAAAATTCGACGATTTTTATGATTTTTTTTTGACGGTAGATACCATAGTTTTCTAGGTCATACTAAAATATCACGGCCCTACGACAACTCGTTTAGCTTTAAAAATTCGTCAAAGTTTGCAAAAATTGGCATAGTTTTTTTGACATTTGTCAAAATTAGACTTTTGATCGACGTTTTCTCAAAAGCGCCTGAACCGATTTCAGAAATTTAAAAGCCATTTGATGTATTTCGGGGAAGACTATCGTTTGTCAGTTTTGTGCGACGATCAGCCAAGCCGTTTCTTTGTAATTTGAAAAAAAGTGTTAAACTTTTCGTCCACATTTAAGCTCATCCTACCGAACCGATTTTAAAAAATCAAAAACTGTTCGAAAGATATTAGTTGGGAATGATACTGATCAGTTTTAGGTGAAAATCTACCGAGCCGTTTTCTTGTAATTAACCGTTGAAAAAAAAATTTAAGCCGATTTTTATGGAATTTTTTTTAGCGATATATACCATGGTCTTATAGAACTTACTGAAATATTACGGCCTTAAGACAAATAGTTTGATTTTAAAAATTCATCAAAGTTTGAGAAAATGAGTAGCTCTTTTGACATTTGTTAAAATTAAAATTAGACTATTTACTTGGTACAATGATAGAGTACTTGGTCTTGAACATAATAAATCATTAAAGTCCTGAAAACTGGTTCAATTATAAAAATTTTTGATTTTTGAAAATTTGCTTTTAGAAAATACTCCGAGTTCGTTCGTTTTCAATTATGTGTAATAAATCCACTCGGAATACTTTTAATGACTCATAAATTAATTTATTTTTTATTGATTAAGTCGATTATTTAAATATATCGGGAAGTTCATGTAACTTGCCTCAAGGCTAAATACCAAACCAACTAGTTTATCATTAATACGGTGTCATCTAAATGCATTTAATGTATCATAAGTTGTAAATTATATGTTTTAATGATTGGACTTATTTCAATTGAAGATTTTTTGAACAATTAGTTCCAATAATATGAGATTGACTCTTGATGTGATTTTGTGTTCTTGTTAAGCAAATACTTACTTGCAATTAATTGTAATATATTGTATAATTGTACTTAGGGAATGCAATACCGGTATACAGGTGTATCTAAAAACCGGTATACCGTCTAATTTTTCGACGGTATCATACCAATATTTCTTATCTTAAAAACATCGGTATTTTTTGTATTGAAACATAAGTGCTCACTTGAATTCAATTTTCTTGGAACCATCTCAACTTTAAAACAAATAATCCCTTGCAACAGATGCCTGTTTAGATCGTTCTATTGTATAAACAAGTGTCAAAGTAATTATTTTTGTAAGAATAATTATTTTTTCCAAGGGGCTCTTGATGGTTTGCTTAATGAATTAGTTTTTGATGGTTTACTAAATCCAATTGAAGGTTCCTTGAAGAAAATAGATTCAATAGTAATAGCCCTTAATATGGCCTTAAGACTACAAATCTTTTTAAGTCAACATTTATCTGCAATTAATTATAATATGTTTTATAGTTATAGTTAGGCAATTTAATACCGGTAGTTAGGTATATTTGAAAACCGGTTTACTTTAAATATATCGGTATTTTCGGTTTCTTGCGGTACTTTCAGTTGATTTATGTCTCACTTGAATTTGAGTTTCTTTGAACTATTTTAACTTCAGACTCATAACAGATGTCTATTTAGATCGTTCTATTGTATAAACAACTGCCAAAGTATTATCTAGACTTGTCCGTAATTTGAACAATTATTTCTTTCCAAGAAGCTTCATATCGTGTCTCTATAAATAAAATCGGACTAATAGTTATAATTTTCTTATATAAAAATGTAACGGTTTTTTAAAGTGACATAAGCGCCAAAATGAATATCGCTGTAAAAAAAAAAAAATTATTTCTATCAAGTCAAATATAGTTTTTAATGATATCGTTGTGACATTCACATATTATAGATTAGAGAAACACTGAATCCTTTCTTGTCGCTTATTATAAGTCATTAAAAACTAAATAATTCACGTTTATTCGAGCTTACTAAAAACACTTGATACAAATAAAATTTACCGATCGCATAAGATTTGGTATAAAATTGAAAATAAGTAGAATACAGAGACTTAATAAATTAGAAAAATGTAGTAAAGTTATTGTTTTCGCTTCGAACATCAAGAAGAGCTTTTGTCCAAAAGCGGAATTTTATTTTAAATACATATTCAGGATTATTTTTTTTAAAGGCCGTAATTGACAGAACTCTGAAATATATTAGTAAAGTTTTATACAATCTGGATTTCTGTACCATACAAATATTTCTATCTAAAAATATTTCCTATCGATTTCGTGTATAAATTCGGCAGTGCCTTGATTATATAGAGCGCCAATTCCTATATAAAAAGTCTTCATTTATATCAATATTTTCAGTATAGCTTATGGGATTTTGCAAAATCATTCCGACATCACGACGCTTTCAATTCCTTATTCGGCGGGTCTTTGTCCTCGGAACGATTTTTTCGTTTGCAATATGTTCGAATGGGCCGTAACACCCGTAGTATGTGTTACACAAAACGACTGAGAAAAGTTGCGAATAGATAGGAAAATGATATACAGATTTTACTCAAATGCAAGTAAAAATTGCTTCCAAATAGATCAAAATACGTCACAATATTGCACTTGATTACATATATTGAAATTTATTTGGATAAGCTTTTGGACCACTAATGCGACCGTGAAATGTAAATGGTAGCTGGACCAGAGTGATAATTAGGTAGAAAGTAAAAACATGATTTTTGAGATGAAAATACTATTATTGCTCACTATTGTTCTAGGCACGATTTAATAATTTATTGATTATCTTTTGGTATAAAAAAAGACTACATTTTACTAAACAACTCTGACTATCAATTACATCCTATATATTAAATTATTGTTTACAAAATTTCGAAATCCAGCGGCTCTTCAATTAATAGCACTGTCAATTTGTGTTCAATTTTGTTTCATTTATTTTTATGTTTGAATAATTAATTATTGCCAAAATTTTTCTAGTTATCAACTAGTAACATATATTTTGCGTTCAAAAATTTATATATTTGGAACAAATCTATGACTGATTATAATTAACACTAAACCTATCAACGCCTGTCAAAATGACCATTTCAAACTTTGTGTATAACTTAGATATTTTTAAACGTTGAAATACTATTATCAAACTATATGATAATTTTAAGAACTTACTAATAATTTTTTCTATATTCTTTAATTTTAATTAATTTTTTTTTTTTCTAAAAAAGTTCTCATGTGGCCTAACTAGCGCGGCAGGTCAATTTGACCTATGTTAAATTATGTTATTTGAGGAGTTGTTTTCAACGAAATGTAGATGCAGATTCATACAAAATATACCAAATGAATCAGATAAATTTAGCATAAAGTTCTGGATGATGTAAGATTGTGCATTAAGCGCGTATTCCTATTTGGGAAATGACAATAGGAGATATTGTTCAATTCTTCAATTGGTTAGTTTGGTTCTAAAACTAATGAATTATATATAATGAAAGGTATATAAAAATATTACGAAAAAAACCTTGTGCCAAGTTTCAAACATTATTCAATGGAAATAGGAGAAAGCAGGAAAAGTGTTCCGAAGACTATTAGATTTTGTAGTAGTTCATTGTTTGGTAAAAATGAGGCAAACCAGAAGAAACAGAAATGTAATATGAAGTCGAAAACTTGTAGGCGGAAAATTTAGGCATATTTCAACATTTTGATCCTGGTTGGATAAATGCGTAAATTGTGTATAGAGAGACGAGTAAAAGTATCCACACACACACATACATCCATTTTTTCTAAGGTATGCCAAAATGTTCAGAAACCTCTGAAACGTAAAAAGATATAAAAAATTTCAATTTCGATTTTTTTGCGATTACTATAACTTGCCCTATAGAAAGTTAAAAACAAAATTGATTTTCCAAAAATTAATCATTTCTATACACTGTCAACACAAGCAAAATGTTTTTTAAATTACTTTAATCAGATGTTCCGTTCTCTAAATAATAGCTATTTTTTCACTTTTTGCTCCATATCTCCGAAACTAATTGCCTAAAATTGTAAGTCTGAAATTGCATTTGCAAAAAATTAATCGGTACGTTTCCTCGTCAATACAAACCGAATATTTTTAGAATCATTTTACTCGGATGATCCGTTCCCGCAAAAATCGAATTTCTATTTCTTGTACTTTTTGCTCAGTATCTATGAAATGACTGGACATGTCTTTGCCAAAAACTAATTAGCATGTCTCCATGAAAAGCATTTTTAGGCATGAAACTTTGGTTTTAGTTATTACGTACAGTTCAAAATTAAAAAAAAATTACCAACACTGTCCATAAATTGCGTGGACGAAAAATTTGTCAAATAAAATTGAAATTGAAACGAAACGAAAAAACGAAACAACAAATATATTTGCGTCGTATTTGTCATAATTTTGTTGAAACTTAATAATTTTTTTTTAATTTTATATACATTAAACAATGAATCAATTATTATCTGAATGAATTAATAAAGTTTTTATTTTAATTGTAGGTCTTTTTTTTTAATTGTAGGTCAATTTGACCGCGCGCGGTCGGTATAGGTATAAAAGAATTGTCGATAGGTTTAGTGTTAATAATTTAAAGATTGATAATGTTCGACATTTTCACAATGAACCAGCTCTGTATCTATTATTTCCGGCGGCAACAGCAGAGCAGCAAATTTGATCGCGTACACAAAACACCTCGTCAGTTTATGCATATGACGCGCTACCAGCGCCCCCCAGCCCCTCCGGCTATTGTTATTAAAATGTTATGTCATTACGTTATCGGACGCCACTGCGTTGTCCCGAAATGTTTATCGGGCGCTTGTGCACACGCTGATTTAACACAAATCGAGCGCAATCGAATACACAAACATTCGATATATTCAGGAGCGAGTACGGAAAATGGGCTCCATTGATGTTTGCTTTACCTAATGTTATGGATTCGCCTGGAATATTTTGAGTATGAATATTTGCCAGTGCATAAATTTGCGGTATAGTTTAAAATATGCCTCGCCGCTTCCGCATGAATAGAGGATAGCGTTGTTTAAGGCTTCACATGAACAATTTAATGAACATAGATAATTTGGTATATGGTATTAGTCAATATTATAATTTATGGCAAAGGAAAGTAAACCAGTATAGAACAATATTTTGATAATTTACTTTCCGTAGGGTAAGTTCTTCGGAATAATTCAAAAAACAATAGTTTCCTATTGATAGGAAGACGTGCTGTTCAGTTTTTGGCAAAAACAGGTCCAACCATTTCGCAGATACTGAAACAAAAGTGCAAAAATAGAAATTTGATTTTTGCGAAAATTGGACATCTGATTAATATGATTCTAAAAATATTGTGTTTGACGTGGAGACGTGTCGATTAGTTTTTTGCAAAGAGAGGTCCAACACTTCTAAAGATATGGAGCAAAAAATGCAGAGATTAGAAATTTTGGGGAGAACGTAGCATCCGATTAGAATTATTCAAAAATATTCGGTTTGTATTATTGACGGGGAGACGTGCCGATTAGTTTTTAAAGGCAGTTCCACCCGTTTTGGAGATACATAGCAAAAAATGGAAAAATAGGAGTTATTGAGAGAACGGATCATCTGATTAAAGTGATTTAAAAACATCTTGTGTTGACAGTGTGAAGAAAGGGTTAGTTTTTGGGAAAGGCATTTTTTTTATTTTTCCGAAAAAATAAAGTTTTAGGATATCCAAAATGACTCGAATTTTAATTTTAATTTAGGCTAAAAACGTTTAAAATGTTCGACTATTTTGTTACGGTAAGAAAAGATCCAGCAATTTGCTTTAAGGTACGATGCCATACACCACTAGTTTATTTTAATATTCAAGTATTTCTTAAAAAAAAAAAACTTAACTGCAAATGATTTACTCGAATTGAAAATTTAGTTTCTGAGAAAACAAAATAAAATTACACGATTGTTTTCTTTCCGAAGTCAACTTTCCCGAAGTAGAAGTTTATATTTTCATAAAAAATCCGAGACGCTATTTTTTGTCCATATTTAAGCGCATACTACCGAATCGATTTTAAAAATCAAAAACTGTTCGAAAGATATTAGTTGGAAATGATACTGATTGGCTTTAGCTGAAAATCTACTGAGCCGTTTTCTTATAATTAACTAATTGAAAAAAAAATGAGTCGAATTTTATTTAATTTTGTTTGGCGATATATATCATGGTCTTAAAGAACTTACTGAAACATTACGGCCTTAGGACAGATAGTTTAATTTTAAAATTCATCAAAGGTAGAGAAAATGAGTAGTTTTTTGACGTTTGTTAAAGTTAAAATTAGACGATTTACTTGGTATAACAAAAGAGTACTTGGTCTTAATGAACATAATAAACCATTAAAATCCTACGGAAACTGATTAAATTATAAATATTGATTTGTGAAAATGTGCTTTTAGAAAATACTCCGAGTTAACGTGTTCGTTCGTTTTCAATTGTGTGTAATATCAGAATACCACTCAGAATACTTTTAGTCACTCATAAATTAATTTATTTTTTATTAAGTCGATTATTTTCACATATCGGCAAGTTCATGTAACTTGCCTCAAAGCAAAATACCAATACCAACTAGTTTAATTTTTTCAGTCATGTACAAAAATGTTGAGTATTGAATATAAAATTATGTCCAGTTATTTAAGCAGTTAACTGTACCGCTCACACAAAATATATCTTCAAAACGTGTAAAATAAGATTCTCTAAGATCATTTTTAATTGATGTTATGCCTTCCAAGGTTTCCTAAATATTAAATATAATATATAAAATGTGTATATGTATGTATCTACGTATATATGTGTATGCGCATGTGTGTACATATATAGAAATAAAAATGCCAGTGCCTTTCCACCAGTAGGTATATATTTCCTCTATAATGTATAGTCTGTGGCTGTTTCCTACCATTCTTATATTAAATCACGAGTTATTGGCTCGTTCGAGCTTAACAGAGAACGTTTCTATTTGGACCGTTGAATAATCAATTCGTGCAATACGAGGGCGTTTAGTGCTTTGCGATTAGTCGAGTTTGAATCGTACAAGGGATTAAGGGTACAATAAAGTGCATAGGGATAAGATCTCGCCTTATATCGTCCTTACGATATAAAGTACCGACGACTAAAATCCTTGACATAGGTTAGAATCTAACATTGCAGTTGCATACGTGTGTGTGAGAAGATACATGGAGTGAGGGCTGATTAAAATCCAATATTTTACGAACACTTTTTATAATAAGAAACTTAAATTAAGCACTTACTAAAGATTACGCAGCTTTGTAAATTCAATCAAAAAACAAAAATCTAATAATGTTTAATATACTAATGTTTTATATATACACACACATATATACATATATATATATATATATATATATGTACAATTTTGATAAGTTATTTTAATTCGGGCAGTAACACCAAGTAAAAATACTAATGCAGTTACTTTATTTAACCATAAGTTTCGGTCTTCGTCGAGACCGTCATTCAAAATAACAACTAAAAAAATTTATAAATAATGTGGAAGGTAAATTATATAAAATTATAGACTTATATATAAATACTTACAGAAAATTTAATACACGAAAATACACCACACTATTACACAGTAATAAACCAAGCTATTAATAATTCGAACATTTAAAACTTATGATTTTTGACAATTTTTTTGTTACATTCTATTGTGCACAAAGTTTTGACGTCTAAATAATGAATGAATTGTTTATAAATTTTTTTGTGAAAGTGTAAAAAGACTGGTAACCATACGTTTTTGGTAAAATAATAAAATAATAAAATGCACGCTTCATTCACATTCGATGGTGCTTTGAAAAATGGTCAAATATTATTTTATAGTCATTGCAAAGCGAATTGTTGTCGGTTCTTTTATTTATGGCTTATATCATTGTGTAATGATATTAGGCATCCTTCAATAAATCTAA
>NW_020536999.1:57770539-57791912 GCF_003426905.1 Ctenocephalides felis
TTTTAAGTATACGTTATTTAATTGTTTTATAAGATGTATGGTTATTTTTAAGCTAAATTTAATAGTTCTTTTTATAACCTAACGAATAGCCTACAAGTGGTTCTGTATCAAAATTTTATTCAGTTGAAATGTTAACAATAAGAAACTAGTGGAGAAAAATATAAAATGAGTTAAAAACGGCATTTTTCATACAATAAACTACCTAAAATTAAATTTATTTCAACTCTGATGATAAATTCTTCGGACAAAGTTTTATATCAAGGATGTATCGAGTGAGATCTTTATAAAGAATGCGCTCATAAAATATATTTTCAAGCAAAAGTTGGATTCCCTTTATTTGTGATAGTTTAAAATTAATACATATTTATAAAGATAATATATATATATATATATATATAAAGTCTGATTATGATAAATTAAACACAAACACCAACCAAATCAGGATGTTTTGATAGTAGTAACATATTAAGAATATGATTTTTAATTTTGCTAAAAATTAAACTGCATCGCATTGATAAAAAATATAACTATTGTTTCATAAAACCTCTTTGAAACTAAAAATAAATTGGCGATTCCTTTTAACCCCTGATTGTCCCTTTCACCCAGCCCAGAGAATAAAAAGGAAAAGGTAACCTTTTTTTTTGAAAATAGCAAAAGAAAAATAGTTTTGTAATGATGAATTAGCTGTGAATTTTACTTAACATAATTAGATAGTTGTTTGATATGTGTTATTTGTTTTGATGTAGTTAGTTTGGTTTTCATAGTATAATTTGATAAAAGGCACCTTTGTGCCCTTCTATATCCTATTCATTGCTTTATCTAACAAGTTTTACTGTCAAGAAACTAAGAAGATTAGATCCATTGGACTTAGTATAGTTATATATTAGTATAGTGCTTGTAATTATTCTCACATATTTATATTTATTATTTGCTGGCAATTATTGTCACATATTTATATTTATTATACTGACTTGAAATACTACCAATGGGTAGTATTTTAAAATCTTATTTAATAACTATTCACAACAATTATTGATTGCCTTCTCAGGCAGTTGTAGTTTAGACGAAAATAAAAAAAATCTAACTAGATTTAGTTTAACATGTGATATCACTATTAAATGTTCGATAATAAAAAAATGCTCACAAAAATCCAGAACGTTTTTTGATATGTTTACTTGGAACCTATTGGCAGAAAAAACAAAAATAAATATGTCAACACTATATATATATATATATATATATATATATTTATATATTATATATCATTATTTCTATGTATATTTATGGTCGAACAGGGTAGCAGTGTTTATTCAGACATAATAATTAATACTCGCGCTGTTTTCGCATGGTCGGATGACAAAAACGAAAACTATAATACGAGAACGTTATTGATCATTTGTTTTGTTTCCGCAGACGTGACGTAAACATTTCTTTAGAAACGAGCCAATTATATATACTGGCAATTATGTGTTTCATGCCATATGAAAAAGCTCCGACAAGGGTAGGTAGCAAATGAAAAAATAATTCTTATCGAGAAAACTATATATTCATTGAGAGCGAATCGGTCTGGCTATTTTGTTCAATCATTCAGAGTACGATAGTTTCAAAAATAGATATAAATGAAACTTCTCTTATATTTGTAGGACTAAGGCTATTATTAATTGTAAAATGTTTCCAATCCGAATATATCAAAGATTAAATTAGAATATATTAGAAAATATTGGAAATATATTAGAATTACCATAAAAAAAAATATTTTTTTCTAATATTATTATTTGTATATTTCTTCAAGAAAAAACATAAACGAGTTCCAATACAATTACACTTACAATTTTAGTGGTTGTGAATTGTCAAATAACAGAACGACACTCGAAAAATATCTAAACTAGAAAATATAGTATAATTAAATTTCAAAATAGTAAAACAAATAAAATGTATAAAATTATATAAGATAAAGACTACATACTCTTGTTAGAAGATGTTTTCATAGATAACCAGTGGGGTGTATGGCATCGTGCTTTGAGGCAAATTGCTGAAACTTTCCGTACCGTAATTAAAAATCTTGGTTTGGAACCCAAAAAAAATTACATAAAATCTGTACACATTAGCAAAATCTCTATAAAATATCTGATAATTTGATGTACATAAACATTTTTCACCGCCAAATAACATTTTTTAACTTATTTTTATTCAGAGTTCTTAACCGCTGGACCTGTCTTCCCAAAAATTTAATCAGTTCTTCATCTTATCAATACAAGTAAACTGTTTTTGAATTATTAAAATCGGACGCTCCGTTCTCTTAACAACTGAGTTACCGTTTTGAGCACTTTTTGCCCTGTATCTTCGGAACGGCTAGACCTGCCTTGCCAAAAACTAATCAGCACATCTCCTTATCAATACAAATCGAATGTTTTTTAAATTATTCAAATCGGTTGATCGGTGTTCCCGAAATCGTCAACGAAAATTTGTATCGAGGAAAATTAGACTATTACACCCTATTTGATTATGAAATAGTATTATCTTGACCAAAGTAATTCTTTATTTTTATTTAATTGAAGCAATCAGAATTTAAAGGTCCTACGTTGTGTTATGAGAGTACTTTTTAATTACTTGTTATTTTTGAAGAAAATAATAAATAAATGTAGTGTAAATAGCATCCTTACTCATTAGTTAATGTAATTTATAATAGAACATGTCCATTTATATTCAAAATCAGATTAACTATGAATGCTTTCTTTGCTCTGTAAAATCTAATGCTATTTATGTCATAAAATTTATACAGAACTATTTTATCAGACTTAAAATATGACATTGGTAATAATTTATCAATAACCAATGTTGCCCGCAAGTTTTAGAAACCTAAGTCTTCAAGACTGTTTATGAAACCTAAAATGTGATTATTATATTTTCCAAGTGAACAAAACAGAGTGTCGCCCTCGTTCAAAACTCAAGATGAAATTAGCGTTTTCAAACAATTTCTTCCGCGAACAATAAAAAAATATTTATAGCAAATTAAAAAGTTTACTTTAGAAAGCACCCCATGAAAAATATTCGCTAATGGCGATTGTAAACAAAGGGTCGAAGAGCGTTTTAATTAAGTGTTTGTTCAATGTTCCGATAACGAAAAATGTAATTTCGTTAAGATTGAATGCCAATAAATGTAATGTTTATGTAACGATGGAGGATGATCAAATTGATGTATTTTAATCGAATTCTTCTTCGCCATGTTATGCTAATGAGGAATAACAAACTCGATATTCCACGCTCGAAATTTATATTCGGGTTATTTATGTGAAATAATTAATTTATTAGTGTATAATAGAGGCAATTCAGTGCTTTAAACTAATAAGAACTAAAGGTTTTCAAATACAGGATTACATCTACGGATTACACAAAACAATATGTATGTCAAAATGATCATTTAAGTTAAAATTTCAATGTCAAAAAAACATTAACAGCATCAAAAAATATTTGATGTACTAAATTAAAGCATTTTAAATTCAAGCATTGAATTGTTCTATTTATTATTTTTTATTGTTTAAACCTTTGCCAGGATAAAGATTCAGTTGGTCCTTTTTACAAAACCCACCCGCAAACTTTTATAGAGGCTATATAATAAAATTGCTTAAACTAGCAAAAATTATCATTATATTTAAAAACAATTAGACACCGCATACTTAAGAACAGTGATATCAAGCCGGAACGCGCCGGAACGTCGTTCCGGCAAATCATTTTTGGGAAGGAACGGCAAGAAAAAATATAAAAAAATTGCTACATACACAAAATGATTTAATAAGTAAATTTTATAAATTATTATTCAACTAATTTTTATTAAATGTTCTTATTACTGTAATAAACATACATATATGTGCACACAATGGGTTTTGTAATAATTTTTGTTTCTTTCCTTTTCGAACGGAACCGGAAAAAAACATGAGAAACGATCTTTGAACCGGTTTATGTACCAGTTTTTGAATTTTAGCTTTCCGACAAAAAGATATTAGCACAACACCACTGGTTTTATCAAAGTCGTTTTTAATTTAGTTACAAATTGAGGTGTATGAACTAAAATATTAATTACAACACAGTAGTGTATTTCAATTTTCACATATGTTACTTTAAGACCGAAAAGTGTCTGATGCCCGATTATTTCGGATATAAGTTGAACTTATTTCGGACATAGCGGGCGTTAGTCGAATAAAATAAATAATTTAAGACATTCATATAATGGAAATTGATTGTAGCAAAAAAAGCAATTCTATAAATATAAAAGCATAAAAACTGCAAAAAAATGTAATAATTTAATAATTGGATGAATTTTTTGCCATCTAAGGCAAAAATATAAGCCGTTCGATCGCTTGTAAATTTTTACAATCCAACATTAATTGGTAATTTTTTTTAATCATTGTTTTATTAACATTTATTTATTGGTAAATTAGTTGACAATTTATAGCAAAAGAGTTACCCTGATGTTTCAATAGACTTATTGTCTAAATTTCGGCCTACAATTTGAGATTTGTATGCATATTCATAGAAACTTTGATCTTTTAAAAATCTGATGAAGGTGCTGTGGAATTGATGATCACTCAATTTTTGATTAACCTGGTAGTAGATTAAAAAATTGTACTTCTAGACTAGTAATTCCCAACACGCCCCACAGAAAAATCCATTTTTAAATTCAAAGGGGGGAGGAAAATTAAAAAATTACACGACTTTAACCCACTTGCTTTGGGTGATTTGAATGTAATTTGTAAACTGTTAAAAATTTGTTAAATATATTATGATCATTGTTTAGTTTAAGTGAGCACAGGATGCATGTGCAAATCATATAATATTTCCATAGCTTAGGTAAATAAGCATCCCTTTTTAGGTCCAATGCAAACTTTCTCAATATTACGGATTATAGATAAAACCCAAATTCTGTATGTATTAGTCTGTACATTTATAAATTGCCATCCCTTCCAGACAGCGGTATAATAATTTTTATATTATATTTTTAAATTTAGAATTTTTAGAATTCAGTAAGTTGTAAGACTAAGAACATCTTAAGAAAATCAGCTCGCACAAGTTAGTCAAACATTTAATAAAATTTATAGTTCTATGTCTATTGTCGCACAGTGCACACAATCGTTTAAAAGTGCAGTAATTAATTTTCTATAAAGTGATAACGGCAAAGGCAGCAGTAAGGTGTAATCGATGCCTTAACGAATATTTTGGATATTTTAGATATTTAATACCGAGATAAAAATTCTCACAGAAAAAATAATATTTATAAATTAAATCTTATATTCATTCGCATTTTTCGCTATATCATATTATAGTTTTTCGTGTATTTTTATAGCCTTACGTATGCCTATACGTTGCATTCTATACTACACGCCTTACATCTATACTGTACGCTAGATTTCATCATATACTCTCAAATCCCTACATTGTATACCGAACACACCTAACCTATATCTACTATACATCCTATTACCTATAATTTTCCTTACACGATACATTAACCCTACCAAGAATCGAACCCGGGTCCGCCGCGTGGCAAGCGACAACCTTAACCACTAGACCACCGTAACGCTACAATCAACCGTCTTTTTTCGTGTGTCGTCGCGCCACCTTAGTAATAATTACCTAATTAATTAGAAAATGAGCCGCGAAAACAACAGTGCGTCGCATATCGGTACCCGATAGGGTACCCCCACTATGGTTAAGGTGGTACTATGGTTAAGGTGCGCGACCGCCACGCGAAAGTCCCGGGTTCAATTCCCGGTATAGACAATAGATAGTTAGAGATAATACATAGGACGTAAGGTAAACCTATATAATATAGGTAAATATATAAATTAGACAGTAATATTTATAAGAAGTGAAAAGTATGTAGGTATATAATAAGTTAATGGCGGTGTAGTTATCTCACGGTATGATTGATAATAGATATCTACCTATGATATACAATAATATAGTATAGTAAGGTAGGTAATAGGTTATCTATCGTATTATTAGGTTAAGTAAATAAAACGTAGACGAAAATCGGCTTGTTGCATTCATACACATTCATCCATATATACACAGCCACACATACTCATTTAGAATGGCTTGAAACGTCGAAAAAATTAGCAAATCGGATTTTGTCGCAAAAACAAACTTTTTTTTTGGAAAGTTAATAAGGAGTATAACCTACTTACACATTTTTCATTGATGTATATATTAAATATACGAGTCTGTATGCTTCAACAATAAATAATATTTTTTAAAAAGCGTTTTAGAATTTTTATTACTATTTTGGATTCCATGTTCAAAGCACAATATAATAATTTTTACAGCGATATATCGAATAATTTTTTTTATAAATTAATTTTATGTCAGTTATCATAAACTAAACCAAAATCTGCAATTTGATTGAAAATATATTCCAAAGAAATTATGCAAGAGTCAGAAGACGAGGAGAGATTGTATGGAAATCTTAAAAAATCTGCAAGTTATTATTAGCAGACTGTGAAATTTATGTAAATCCTTCTCACTAGAGTAGCGTGATTTTTGTTTTGTTCCTTTTCATCCGTCGGATTACAAGATTTCATCATTCTATTTAATAAGCGCTAAATTATCGAGAGGCGAATCGGCCGACGAAGGCAGCGCAATATCGCTAATTGAATGTTTCCAGGGTATTTGCATAAGCGTTGTTCGATCGGAACTTATTTGCATTTGCCGGATAATTGACGAAAAGATTTTTGCTGAGATTTCTTGATTATCAAGCGGGCAGTTTTTTCATTTTGGTCTTATTGTATTCTGCCTTTGCGGCAAAATATTTCATCTTGGCGAGATGGCTACGTTATTCACGCGAATGGCGCTTAATTTTGCATAAAATTAAACGAGTTGCCGTCGAACCAATTAAAATATAAGTGCATCCTAAACGTTTAACGGAAACCAAATTATAATTTGATATGCTTTAAGCTGAATGTAATAATTAAAATTTAATAATAATTAGTATCATACAAATTAATGTTCATTATACACCTATGCTGCTAGAAATATTCATTGCTTCAGGATTGAACATTTTTGGAAAATTGTCTCAAAAATAATTATCTTTACAGATAGAAGCAAACATTGTATGACATTGTTATCATTAATTGATATTTAATAAGCTCTGCAGTTTATTTCTCAAATTTGCAAAAAGTTGAAGAGGGTGCTTTTTTCAAGGGCAGGGACATACAATAATTCTAAAAAAATTTTAAAAATACTTTTGCTATACTTCTTTGTATTTTACAGAAATTACTACAAATTATTGTGATAATAGGTATAGGAGCGGAGCTTAAAGGTCCGCGGGTAAAAACGTCCACAACGGATATCTCAAAAACAAGTAAACTTAAGAAATTTTTAACTAACAATATTTGAAAGTAGAGGCAGAAAAGTCGTATAACTAGCCGTCTCCTTGACTCTTACGACAATGCTATTGATAGATAAACGGCAATGTTTGAAAATCCATAAACAAAAGTATTTATTTCGTTGTTAGCTTTTTTGGTTATTAGCAATCTTATTTAGTTTACGACACTTTATTATTTTATTGTTTTATCAGATGTATTGTTAATTTTAGGTTAGATTCAACATTTTTCCACGTAATTTCTATAAAAGCTCACTGGTGGATGGGGTAAAAAGGACCAACTCAATATTTATGTTGGCAAAGGCATAAACAATGAAAAATAGAAAATAAAAAAAGAATTAAGTTAAAATAGCAATTTAACAAAATTAAAATTAAATAAAGTTATTTCAACTCTGTTGATAAATATTTCTGACAAAATACCAGATCAAGGTTATATACATTTTTATCTCTGTGAAAAATGTATCTATAAAATTCATATTTTGCGTTGGTTGAGTAATGTAGGTATTATTTCGTAGAATCTTTTTAAAACGATAAGTAAAATATTACTCTTTTACCCCCTGGCCGACCCATTTTACCCCGCCTATGGGGTATAAAGAACCAGGCAGGTGTCAATTTTTTAAAAAACAGCAATATAGCACATTTCTACAAATGACAACATTAGCTGGGAGTTGTACTGAACATAGTCACATAGTTTTTGTTTCATATATGTTATTTGTTGTTATGTAACTGGTTCGGTTTTCACAATAAAATTGCTCAATTTCCTTTCGGTTGGACTTTTGTGCCCCGCCCTGCCCTGAACGTATTTAATATTGATTGTTAACATATTTATGCTTATATTTCTAAACAATGTTGAATGTAGGCTTAACATGATATCTAATCACAAGGTGCTCATATAAGTCATAAGTCAGCTAATCAATTTGTAGTATTTTTTTTCTTTTAATGTTACCAGATGCTATATATTTGTTACATTTTATAACTAACAATTTGTTATTCGATATTTCATGTTGTCACATAAAATTAAAAAGTGTATATAAAGATCACAAAACAAATTATAACTAATAGTTCAGTGATATCTGTGCAAGTTCAGAATTTTATGTCTAATTTCGAATATCATTGACTTCTCGGCCAAAAATCAAACTACGTGGATCAGCTTCTAAATTCAACGTGATAAAAATTCGAAGATTCCAAAATAAATAGTATGTATCATTTTGGTTAATAAATAAAGACGATGACAAACATAATGTACTATAAAACATGAACCCTTCAGACAATTACAAAAGCCGCTTCGAGGATCACCCAAAGACACTTGCCAGAGAACTACATCACAACACTAACCAGGGCAAGATTTAAGAAAAAACTCATGTTATATTAAAATATGTCAATTTTCAAAATCATGGACAATGGTCACAAAGAAAAATCGAATATCGTTATTGATAAGGTATTGACCATACTAGAAATATTCATTGCTTGGAAGATTTTTGGTAGCAGAAAAAATTGTCCCAAAAATAATTATCTTCACAAATAAAAGGAAAAATTGTATGATTTTGTAATCATTAATTGATACTTGATAAATATTGCGTTTCATTTCTCAAATTCGCAAGAAGTCCCGCTTTACAGTCCCGGATTTCCCTACGTGACAGTCCCGGATTTCCACAAAAGCAATATATGTCCCGGAAATAGATCTTTGTACCGAATTTTCGCGAGTTTTCGAAAGGTCTAAATTGAATCTTCGCTCTTACTTGAAAAAGTTACTGCAAGCCATTACATTCATAATTTTGAACTTTTATTTTCAATTTTACAAAAATTAACAAAAAATATGAAAATAAACTTTTTGAATGCCTAGAACTATTGGTTATGACTTGACAAAATATGATCACCTTCTTATTGATAAAAAAAAATCATAAGACTATTTTAAATATATTTAGTTATCATTGAGACGTGCAAAAACTGCAATATATACTGTTTAGTACTTTGGAAAATGACATAACATTTAGACACTCCTCTATTTCCCATACAGTACCCAAGAAGCAATTAATTTTAGTTCCCGTAACACTGACACCGATTCTGTATAGGGCCATTCAACAGTTGAAACTTTGCAATTCATACGCTTGTTTAGTTTCGTCAGAGGTTGCCAGTTGAAAGTTTGAGAAAGGGAAGATAAGGCGAGGAATTCCGGCCACAATTAGTGCTAATTGTGAGGCAAATCACTACATACAAGATATGCTCCAAGGGAGAGCAAACCTCAAACCTCGAACCTCAAACGACGACAAACCACACGGGGCATACATAAATCTAATGTACGACACGTTTAACGACGAAACAAGAGCCCGAGAAATCACCAAACAAGATCATCTGTACCTATAATTACTACATTATACGGTGTAATTACCAGAAGATTCCGGAATCTTAACGTATAATTAGGTCGAATCGATGTTTACATTCTACGAGTCTGTTCAAAAGTACCCGGAATTTTCAAAAAAATATTTATTTATTCGTCTACATTAATGTGGTCCCCTTCAAAGTAGTCCCCCCCAGATATAATACACTTATGCCAGCGTTTTTTCCAATTTTCGAAGCACCCTTGATATTCACTTTTTGATATGTCCTTGAGCACTCTCAGCGATTTTCTTCAATCGAGGAAAACCGCCGTCCTTTCATGGGTCTCTTCAACTTTGGGAATAGGAAAAAGTCACACGGAGCCATATCTGGTGAATTTTTGCACTTTGCAACACTTTATTTCATTTTTTACGCAAAATTTAATACAAATTCTTTGACTTTTCAATTCTTCCATTGTAAAAATCGCCGAGCTCAGAAAAACACGTCGAACCTTAGCGACTACCACAGACAAAGTAAACAGTGAATATAGCTGAAAATTTCATCATACTTTAGGGGCATGTATACCAACACAATAAAAAAGAATTTTGACAATCAGACACTCCAGACCCGCGAAATTTAATTATTAGTAATTCCGGGTACTTTTTGAACACACCTCTATATTAGAGACCAAATCGTTTACTAGTAACTTTTTTTTGACAATAAAACGTGCACTAATTTCTGATTAACTTAGCTCATATAACTGATGATCATAGTCAAAATTTCAATTTAAAATCAACTAGTAAATACCACAATTTCCGTTGATATTTCCTTGTGAATATATTTTCTGTGAAGAATTTATATGAAAAAAAACTATCACCAAAAAGTGTGTAAGTCTGTATTATTATATAATATTATATTACTGCAGTAATGGCAATTTGCAACTTGACCTGCAAGGAAAACCTGTATAAAACAAAAAGAAAACTACAACAAAACGTCGTTGTATATACAGATACTACTATAACAAAGATTCCATCAATATTCTGTATTATCATATTGTCTTTCAAAAAGCTGGAATTTTGTGACAAGAAAATCGCGAAGCTAAACCAATACTTTAACTGAATTTTTTAGGTTAAAATCCTGAGATAATATGCTGATCCAGAAAAATCTCCAACTCAACATAAACTTGTTGAAAATTTATTTCGCTACCTCAATAGACCATATTCAAATATTAACTCATTAAATTTTGACCCAAAAGAAGATTGAACATAACAGCCACTTGACAAACTCATTAACCCTTAAGTTAACCCAGACTCATTAGAGTGCAAGAAGAAAACAGTATCTAGAACAGCTACTTTGAAATACATGAGAAAGCTCATAATTACTTGCTACATGCAATGACTGATCAATTTTTTGTGTGTTAATTGGCTAATAAATAGGCAATAAGACCACAATAAATTCAGAAATATTGTTTAACAATGAGATGGCATATTCTTATCTTATATATTAAATTAAGATCAGAATATGAAAAATCACGGAAAGAATAGCCATGGTTATTGCAATAGATATATAGATATACCTATGGTATGGTGAAAATTTGTCGGAGTACGAAGGTGTGAGAATTATTTTGCATTTATTTCATTTCATTAATTCTGGTAATGAAAACGATGATAGTGAAGAAAAAACACTAAAAAAGTATCTAAATGAGTTGAGTACTTAATTTGCACTTTAGTCCGGCGGACTGACTTTTTGAGTATATTTTGTTGACTAAATTGCTTAGATGGACATCGATTCGACTTTATAAATGGAATTCTGCTCTTGGTTAATCAATCCAAAGTAACAAATTCATTTCTAAGCCTGAATACACAAAATTAATAAATCCTCTTTTAGCAATTTTCTACTCCTGTTCAACTTCCTTCTGTTCATTACTAAATTACCACATTCAACATATTGATTGCTTTTCATCACTTAATTGATATATCAAAATTCTGAAATCTATTTATCAACCTGCACATTTATTTAAAATTAATAAAACCTCTTTTACGAACTTTTTCCTATTGTTCTATCTTCTAATATTTACCAAAAATTTCCACGTTCTCGTAATGATGATTATGGCTATTTTATGCAAATAGTTCTTACCAATGCATAATAAAACCTCCTCTACCAAATTTCTCTTCCTGTTCTACCTTCTAATCTAATCTAAAGTTAATAAAACTTGTTTTACCAAATTCCTCATCCTGATCTAGCTCCTAAACTTTACCAAATTACCACGTTCTGATAGTGTTGATATTATTACCTCCTGATTGATATATCAAAATAAACAAATTTATTCCCAAACCTGAACATCCAAGAATAATAAAAAATTTCTTCTCCTGAATTATCTACTAATCATCATACAGCCACGTTTTGGTGATGTTGATAATAGCTATTTTATGCCAATGCTTATTACTTCTCGATCTTCCAAGTTTAACTAATAGATGTCTAAACCTGAACATCGAAAATTAAACAACTTCTTTCACCAAATTTCTTCTCCTGGATAATTTCCTAATCTTTATAAAATTAGCACGTTCTGGTGATGTTGATAATGGCTATTTTATGCAAATGCTCATTATCTCTTGATTGTTATATCAAAATGAAGAAATCTATTCCTAAACCTGAACACCTAAAATTAATAGGACCCTTTCTACCAGTTTTTTTTCTCCTTTTTTATCTCCTTCTCTTTACCATTATGTTGATAATGGCCATTTTTGGCAAATGCGTAATATCTCTGGAATGATCTATGAAAGTTAGCAAATCTATTCCTAAATCTGAACGTTTACTGATAGTAAAACCCTTTTTACCATTTTTTCCTCCTGTTCTACCTTATAATCGTTCTATCAAAATTAATAAATCTATTCCTAAACCTGAACATCTCAAATTGATAAAACCTCTAATTTCGTCTATTCTACCTCTTAATCCTTACCAAATTACCACATTTTGGTGTTGTCGATGATTGCTAATTTACGCAAATTTTTCTTACTAATGCGTGAGCAATGAAAAACAAAATTCAACATTCAACAAAGTAAGTAATCTATTCCTAAATCTGAGCATTTAATATTGATGAAACTTTTTTACCAAATTTCTAATACCGCCTACTCTTCACCAAACACCATATTCTGGTAATGTTACCAAATAGTTCTTAACAATGGAGCTGTTAAAAGCCCGATGTTATTAAAACCTCTATTACCAAATTTCCTAGCTCTACCTCCTAATCCTTACCAAATTTAATCCAACCAGGTGTGTCTGTCAATTATCCTGGTGCGTTTTCCGTTCCAGTTCTGCGATGTTGAGAATACGTAGAACGTAGACGAATGAGCAAAGTGTTCGAGTGTGTCAGTGGGTTAGATTTGCGGTCAGCGTCGGGTTTAGCGTTAGTTGCTAACCGTGCGGCTTTGTTCTAACTAGCGCGCCGCGTCGGGATTTATAGTTTAGCGCGCGCAAGTGCAGGTGTAAAAGGGGCCTCGGTCGAGGAACGATCGATTCGGGAACAAACTAAAAGACTCGGCTACAAACGCACAGTGTGTGTACGTGCGTTTCTGATTTTAGGAACGATCGTGTGGTAGTAGGTATGTTATGCAAGGACGGCGGATAAATCACATAAAAAATACATTTGATGCACATGCTAGTATTAATGGAATACTTGTTGACTTTGCACATCTCTAAGCCCATCGACTATAAAGTCAACGCCAAATGTCAGTGATATTGCAATTAAAATTTATGATTTGCTGAGATAAATTAGCTGTAGCTAATTAGGTAAAATGGCTGTTTTCGTACTGGTTATTGAAGCAAATATTTTTTGATTTCATACTGTATTCGCAAAAAAGATGAAAAACTAGTGGGGCGCATGGCATCGTGCCTTAAGGCAAATTGCTGGAACTTCCCGTACCAAATATTATTATTTTTTTAAAACCGATTAACATTTTTGAAAAAATTTTACTTCGAAAAAACTAGATTTTTGAGAAACCAGGACTTTGACAAAAAATTACTTTTTTTTGGAATTTTTTTTTTTTTGAAAAAAAGAATGTTTTTTTTATTTTGACATACTTTAGAAATTCTGAACTTTTTTTCAAAGCAATCGTACTGCTTTAACTGCATAGAGACAAAATGTAAAAGCGCGTAAGCGCCGCGTCGTCGTCTAACAGATAAACATTGGTACGGAACCCGCAGCAATGCAAACAAAATTTATACTTATTGTTGAAATCTCTATAAAATATCTGATAATTTGATGTGCATATGTCTAATGATCATTTTTGACCGCGAAATAGCATTTTTTTACTTTTTTCATTAGATCTCCGAAACCGCTAGACCTGCCTTTATGAAAATTTGATCAGTTTTTCATCTTGTCAATACAAGTAAAATGATTTTTGAATTATTAAAATCGGACGCTCCATTCTCTCAAAAACTGAGTTACCGTTTTTAGCACTTTTTGCCCCGTATCTTCGGAAGGGCTAGACCTGCCTTCGCCAAAACCTAATCAGCACGTCTCCTTATCAATATGAATCGAATGTTTTTTGAATTATTTGAATCGATTGATCGGTGTTCCCGAAATCGTCGACGAAAATTTGTTTTCCGCACACACACACATACATCCATTTTTTCTAAGGTATGCCAAAATGTTCAGAAACCTTTAAAACGTAAAGATTTATAAAAATTTTCATTTTCGATTTTTTTGCAATTACTATAACTTGCCCTACGGGAAGTTAAATATATGGTAGGGCGGGGCACAAAAATCCAATTTGACTTTGGGCAATAATATTGTGAAAACCTAATCAATTATAAGTATAAGGAAATCATTGAGTACATAATTTATATCCACTAATAACATAAATTGATTTTGATATTAATTTTATTAATACCTACGCTTATTTATTATAATATAAAACTTATTATAATATAAGACTAAATTTGGGTTATGATAATTACTATTATATCATATCATATCATATTATTAGACAATTTAACTATTATCTATTATACCGTGAGATACCTATGCCATCAATTGCTCTATTCATACGAATAATCTATTACATCTAGATTATTATTTGCTAACTCATATATATATATATATATATATATATATATATATATTGTGTATATATATGTGTGTGTGTATATATATATATATGTATATATATTGTGTATATATATGTGTGTGTATATATATATATATATATATATATATTGTGTATATATATGTGTGTGTATATATATATATATATGTATATGTATATATATATGTATATATATATGTATATATATATATATATATGTATATATATGTATCTATATATATATATGTATATCTAGATGTCTATCTATGTATATATATCTATATATATTATATATATATATATGTATCTATCTCTCCTATCAGACACCCTACATACCTATTTATTATTAATGTGTTAAATTTCTACCTTACGCCCTATGTTTTATCTCTACCTATCTATTGCCCACACCGGGGATTGAACCCGGTTCCTCTGCGTGACAGTCACGCATCTTAACCACTACTCTATCGGATCCCCCCACTGAAAATATATTATGAAACACACTGTTGTTTCTTTGGTTCATTTTCTAACTAATTGAGTAACTAATTCTAAGGTGACGCGACAACACACGAAAGAAGACGGTTGATTGTAGCGTTACGGTGGTTGAGTGGTTAAGGTCGTAGCCTGTCACGCGGCGGACCGGGGTTC
Source organism: Ctenocephalides felis (assembly GCF_003426905.1). NCBI lineage: Eukaryota > Metazoa > Arthropoda > Insecta > Siphonaptera > Pulicidae > Ctenocephalides > Ctenocephalides felis. The sequence continues at coordinate 57,785,966 of NW_020536999.1, forward strand.
GATTCCCGGTGAGGGTGAAAATAGTATGTAAGCGAAATTGTAGGCGTAAGATAATAAATGTTAGGCGGTTTAGATATAAGTGTAAGGATTAAGCGTTATACGGTGTGGTAAAGGAACGTACGATATAGTAGTTATAAGGCGTATAACCACCGCGTAAAATGTTATGTTTAGGTATGGTTTAGGTATAAGTGATACACATACGCGAAAAGAAATTCATGATATTAGGGGTTATCGTATAAGAATTGCGAATGTTATATAAATTTAATTTATAGATATTCTTTCTTCTATACAAATATTTAGTTTGCTGGTTAGTTTTTTGACAAAGGTAAGGCAAAAGTGCAAGAAATGTCGATTTAGTTTTAGAGTCAACGGAGTATCTGGTTTAAATGATTCAAAAAACATTTTACATTTGTTTACCGAAGAAAGAAGTGATTAAATTTTTGGGCAGGTCCAATAAAAAAGTAAAATATTCTCTGTTAAAAATATTAAATATCGGTACGAAAAGTTCTAGCAATTTGCCTTAAGGCCCGCGATGCACCTCTAGTTTAGTCTTATATTATAAGAACAAAAAGTTCAAAACCATCGGAATCGAAAGGTGAAATTTTTTAGGTAAACTTGATTATCAATCAACTTTATTTATACTAAAATAATTTTTTCTGAGGTATGCCAAAATGTTCAGAAACCTTCAAAACGCCGAGAAATGTAAAAATTTCCCATTCCGAATTTTCGGCCCATTACAATAACTTACCCTACGGGAAGTTAAAAAGTGTCAAAAGGTGGGAGGGAATAGCAAATGATAGGCGACGTAGGGTAAAGGAATCATTTATTTGATGGTAGCTCGCACACCATGGACTTGCCTTCGGGCATACTACGATTTGTTATTTATTATTATGGTATTAGGTTTAAGATCAAATGGTAGGTATTCTGGCACTAGACAGCGTTTTATACAATAAGCAACCCAAAGAGAAATTAAAGATAAAGCATTTTTATTAGAACTTTTGATACTTTGAAGTAAGTCATTATTAAAAAAATCTCACAAATTTCTAAAATTATTTATTGAAATTCCAAAATATGGCAAAAATCTGGTCATATCGTAGGAGTGAGGTGTCAGGTCATATTGTATATGTTGTGGTTTTAGTGCAATTTTTATATATTTATCTCGTTTATTTTATCAAACAATCCTATATAGAAAATTAATGGTAAAATTCAGTTGTAAATGATATAATTCAATGAAATGCTATTGTAAAACATAATAAATAACTGTCATGATGAATACCGCTTATAAATATTACATTTGCACGGAAATGTTTTATAAAATGTAAAATAATAGGAACTTGAATAAAATGAGTATTTTTTTATATTTCCAAAAAAAAAAACTAAAAAAATACTGTAATTAAAATTAATACATTTAAATGAAGTTCGTAAAAATTCCATATAGTATTTTGAAATTCATCATAAAGCAAATATTTGGTTTTGGTCAATAGACAGTAATTGTTAAAGAAGTGTTGTAACGTATATATGATATTTTAAAAGTGGTTTTAATATAAAGTAATATATAATAAATATAATATAATGAATGCATATTGGCTTATTGCTATTTTTAAAAGAATTACTATTACTATTGATACTATTTAAAAGAAAACTTACTATTGAAACTAACACAACATGTAGATAAATAATAATCGGTAGTTAAAAAATCTAGACTTCAATCACTTCTATGGAAATTGAGACATATCATCACACCATTTGACTGTGGCTATACTTAAGGTCTGCCTTTATGGAAAAAAGATGAATATTTCATGCACATATTAAAATCAGACAAAAAATATATAGTTAGTCTTACGCCCATCGTTTTTATATAGTTTATTTTTAAGTTGAAGTGTCACCTCATCTTTACAAAAAAATTTTAGAACACTCGAATTTTCTCATTGTTTTACTAATTTGATCTGGGTAACACACCGTAAAATATTTTGACGCTGGCAATAAATAAAACAGATGTTATGTTACCGGTCTCTTTTGGTAAATAATTGTTAGAATTGGTAGATACGAACTGTCAAAATTGAGACCTTTACACATAAAACTTAACCGCCAAATGGAACAAGCGTCATAATATTAACTTAGTATCAACTTCACGCAAGTGTTATCAAAGTGATAACAGCAAGTTGCATAACTATTTTATCCAAAAAAATGTATAGCAATATACCAATACTTTAAATATATACCAATGATAGAATAGTTAATTTACATGTGTATTTGCAAAAACATAATAAAAATTATTCTTAAATTGAATTTCAACCCCCGCCGCCTATGGTTAAGGGTGTTCTATACGCAAGTTACGTTGGTGGATGTTCATGTAAGTTTTCGCCCTTGCATTAATTACCGCAGCGATTGCACAAGCGTAAATTGATTTCTGTTTGTTAAACAGGTAATGGTGTTTAGATAAAGAGTTAGTTCTAACAAGGAAACAAATGCGTTCTCAATTATTCATAGATCAGATTGCATAACGCTTTCATTCGTTATCCAATGTAATTAGAATAGAAACACAGTGACGTTGACGGCTTTCTGTGGAATGTTCATACACATGGTAATCGATTATAGTTTAATATAATCGGTTTACGTGTACATTGTATATATATATATATATATATATATATAATTATATAGAGGGTAGAGCGGGGCTTGAAGGTCCGCGAGTATAAAGGTCCACTACCAATATATCAAAAACAAGTGAAGTTATAATTTTTTTAATAACAATATTTGAAAGTAGAGGGTAAAAAATGTGTATCCAGCCATCACTTTAATTCTTACAACATCCCTATCATGGGATAAACCACAAAGATTAAAAATATATAAAAAAGTATTGTCTTTCGTTGTTAGTTTTTTTGCTTGTGAGCACTGTTGTTTATAATTCACGAGAACTTAATATAATTTTTAAGTATTCCTTTTTTATTTGTTTTATAAGAAGTATTGTTAATTTTAAGGTAAGTTCAACAGTTTTTTTTATATAATTTCTATAAAAGCTTACCCGTGGGTGGGGTAAAAAGGACCAACTGATCCTTTATCCTGTCAATGGTGTTAAAATTGACAAATTGCCAATAAAGTAAAAAGTTAAAAAATGCAATTTTATAATAGATACATTTTTATTTATTCCAACTTTGCTTTGGCAAAATACAAGATCAAGGTTATATTGGTTAAATAATGTAGCTATTATTTTTAAAATTTCTTGAAAATTTAATACAAGTCATTGAATCTGTTTACGCCCTGGCTGTCCCTTCAATCAAGATCAAGGTTATATACTATGTAATCTTTGTAAAAAAATGCCCAAAAGATTAGTATTTCGCATTGGTTAAATAACATATCTATTACTTCGTATAATCACTTTAAAATGAAATAGAAGATATTGGATCTGCTGCCCTCTGGCTGTCCATTTTTAGCCCTTCTTTAGGATGAAATGGGGCAATTGACTAATTTCTAGAAAATAGGTAACAAACATAATTTTATAATTATGTTATTAACTAGGAATATTAATAAACATAGTCCAGTATGTGCTGTTATGTAGTTTTTTGCTTTTTCTGGTGTAATTACCGAAAGTCAATTTGCACCTTTGTGCCCTGCCCTACATTGCCACTTAAATAATAATTTGATGAGTAATAAAAAAAAGATGTAGTACTCTAATTAATTGATCATATGATATATCACCCCAATTAGGTTCAGTATGAATTAAAATCAAGCTTATTGGAAATAATTAATGTAGAGCATTTACTCGAACGCGACGCATGGAAAATAATTATCCGGCTAACTAACTATGACATGAAGGAATTATTCAAACAATGCAATTGTAGATCAAAGCATGATCAAACGGGTATCATCATTGATTATTGTCAATTTAAAACCGGTACACTGAACCCTACAATTGTTTTGAAATTGGAAATATGAATATTGGTGATTTTATTGAAAGAAGAATGTCAATATGAACTTTTCACCATGATATGTATATGAATTATCCGAAATATTCAATATAACCATAGCAACTTTTTTGAATGAGGAATAGAAATTTTTAGAAAAATATCAAGGATAGATAGGAGCTTACAGGTCACGCGGGTAAGAAGATTCTCCACAAATATCTCAGAAACAATTATAGTTAAGAATGTTTTAACATTAATACTTAAAAGTAAAGGGAAAAAGTTGGATGACCAACCATCGTTTAAATTCGAGTAACTTTGCTAAAATCGTATTTTAGTTAAGAATAAAAAGAGAAAAATTTATATTTATTTTAGCGCATAATATGATCTCAAGTGTCTTTCTTCTTATTTTATATCATATTTTTACCAGTTTTATAGAATTTTTATATTTTTGCTTATTATCATTGTTTTATTGAAATTATAGTATAAAAATAAAGCTTCTTATTGTAGTATTCACAATTTATGTTACATAAGTATTTTCTTAGGTCGTTAGTTTTTTTGATTGTTTAGTCTACGAGACCTTAATATAAATTTTAAGTTAATCTTAATTGTTTTATAAGCTATACTGTGAATTTTAAATTAGATTCAACAGAAGTTTTTATAAAATTTCTGCAATAGCTGACATGTGCATGTAGTAAAAAGGACCAACTGAAGCTTTACCCTAGCAAAGGTGTAAGAATAAGAAATATAAATAAAAATATAAATTCAATTAAAAAAATAATTTTACAAGAAACAAGTTAATAGTTATTCCAACTCTGCATGAATATTTGTAACAAAATACCAGATCAAGGTTTTATACTGTATATATTATCTCTGTGAAAAATGTACCTATGAAATTTATAGCTTACATTGGTTGAATAATGTAGCTAATATTTCGTAAAATTTAGATTGAACTATATTGTTCATCCCCTAGCTATACCAATTTATTCCGTCTATAGGGAAAAAAGAACCAGGTAATAAATTTTTGAAAACAAAACATTTGAATTTGTAAACCCACCATGGGTTTTTAGTCAAACAAAGATAAATCGTTCATACATTTGATATAAAACTAGAGATACGCCGAAGATTATTTTTAGGCCTATTAACTAAAATTTTTTTTTGTCAATCGAAACTTTATTCAAGTATTAACTAAATGGCAAAATACTTCACATTTATTGCTTCTTATTGTTTATAACACTATGTAATGTTTATTTTTGATTTTTCGAAGAACAAATGCCATACAATTTGAAGAACAATTTCTACAATGGTGAATTAGCTGGCAGTTTTACTGAAATAGCCAGATAGTTGTTTGTTTGATTTGTGTTATTTATTATGATATAATTGGTTCGGTTTTTGCAATTTAATTACACAGAGTCAAATTGAACATTTGCACCCCGTCTTATCCTATTATATAGAACACTTATAAAATAAAATAATGTTCACGAAGTGGCATTATGCTAAATAAATCATAAATAAATCAAAAATAAATCATAAAGTTATTACTATGAGCTGACGTCTTACAAAAATAATGTCAGAAGAGAAGTCTGTCTAAAGATGCGCATTACAAACCGCGGAATATTATTTCCCTGAATATTCTTTGATGCATAAGAAATGTAATTACTCGAACTAAAAGAAATACAAATTTATCCTTCAATGGCCTAGGGAAAACTATAACCAATTATAAAGAAAATCTACTATTTGCTTCAGAGTTTTACGATGAGAACGCGCAAAGCCTGCCTGCAGCTTTAATGTAAGTCTTCTCTTCGACGATATTGAATTTTACGAAAAATAAAAACTAGTCGAGAGAGGAAAAACTAGAATAAACATGGAATTACAGTATTGGTTTCAAGAATGAAAATACTCGCGGAAAATGCTTGGGCATGATGATATTTAAATTGGTAATTTATTGGAAAATGTGGTGTAAAATTAAATATTAGAGCTATTGGAAAAACAAATATTAGATTTAAAATAACATAGATTCGATATCGTTTCATTTAGTTTTTCAC
>NW_020536999.1:57792912-57830604 GCF_003426905.1 Ctenocephalides felis
ATTTCTACCTTACGCCCTATGTTTTATCTCACCTATCTATTGCCCACACCGGGATTGAACCCGGTTCCTCTGCGTGACAGTCACGCATCTTAACCACTACTCTATCGGATCCCCCCACTGAAAAATATTATGAAAACACTGTTGTTTCTTTGGTTCATTTTCTAACTATTGAGTAACTAAATTCTAAGGTGACGCGACAACACACGAAAGAAGACGGTTGATTGTAGCGTTACGGTGGTTGAGTGGTTAAGGTCGTAGCCTGTCACGCGGCGGACCGGGGTTCGATTCCCGGTGAGGGTGAAAATAGTATGTAAAGCGAAATTGTAGGCGTAAGATAATAAAATGTTAGGCGGTTTAGATATAAGTGTAAGGATTAAGCGTTATACGGTGTGGAAAGGAACGTACGATATAGTAGTTATAAGGCGTATAACCACCGCGTAAAATGTTATGTTTAGGTATGGTTTAGGTATAAGTGATACACATACGCGAAAAGAAATTCATGATATTAGGGGTTATCGTATAAGAATTGCGAATGTTATATAAATTTAATTTATAGATATTCTTTCTTCTATACAAATATTTAGTTTGCTGGTTAGTTTTTTGACAAAGGTAAGGCAAAAGTGCAAGAAATGTCGATTTAGTTTTAGAGTCAACGGAGTATCTGGTTTAATGATTCAAAAAACATTTTACATTTGTTTACCGAAGAAAGAAGTGATTAAATTTTTGGGCAGGTCCAATAAAAAAGTAAAATATTCTCTGTTAAAAATATTAAATATCGGTACGAAAAGTTCTAGCAATTTGCCTTAAGGCCCGCGATGCACCTCTAGTTTAGTCTTATATTATAAGAACAAAAAGTTCAAAACCATCGGATCGAAAGGTGAAATTTTTTAGGTAAACTTGATTATCAATCAACTTTATTTATACTAAAATAATTTTTTCTGAGGTATGCCAAAATGTTCAGAAACCTTCAAAACGCCGAGAAATGTAAAAATTTCCCATTCCGAATTTTCGGCCCATTACAATAACTTACCCTACGGGAAGTAAAAAGTGTCAAAGGTGGGAGGGAATAGCAAATGATAGGCGACGTAGGGTAAAGGAATCATTTATTTGATGGTAGCTCGCACACCATGGACTTGCCTTCGGGCATACTACGATTTGTTATTTATTATTATGGTATTAGGTTTAAGATCAAATGGTAGGTATTCTGGCACTAGACAGCGTTTTATACAATAAGCAACCCAAAGAGAAATTAAAGATAAAGCATTTTTATTAGAACTTTTGATACTTTGAAGTAAGTCATTATTAAAAAAATCCCAAATTTCTAAAATTATTTATTGAAATTCCAAAATATGGCAAAAATCTGGTCATATCGTAGGAGTGAGGTGTCAGGTCATATTGTATATGTTGTGGTTTTAGTGCAATTTTTATATATTTATCTCGTTTATTTTATCAAACAATCCTATATAGAAAATTAATGGTAAAATTCAGTTGTAAATGATATAATTCAATGAAATGCTATTGTAAAACATAATAAATAACTGTCATGATGAATACCGCTTATAAATATTACATTTGCACGGAAATGTTTTATAAAATGTAAAATAATAGGAACTTGAATAAAATGAGTATTTTTTTATATTTCCAAAAAAAAAACTAAAAAAATACTGTAATTAAAATTAATACATTTAAATGAAGTTCGTAAAAATTCCATATAGTATTTTGAAATTCATCATAAAGCAAATATTTGGTTTTGGTCAATAGACAGTAATTGTTAAAGAAGTGTTGTAACGTATATATGATATTTTAAAAGTGGTTTTAATATAAAGTAATATATAATAAATATAATATAATGAATGCATATTGGCTTATTGCTATTTTTAAAAGAATTACTATTACTATTGATACTATTTAAAAGAAAACTTTCTATTGAAACTAACACATGTAAATAAATAATAATCGGTAGTTAAAAAATATAGACTTCAATCACTTCTATGGAAATTGAGACATATCATCACACCATTTGACAGTGGCCATACTTAAGGTCTGCCTTCATGGAAAAAAGATGAATATTTCATGCACATATTAAAATCAGACAAAAAATATATAGTTAGTCTTACGCCCATCGTTTTTATATAGTTTATTTTTAAGTTAAAGTGTCACCTCTTCTTTACAAAAAATTTTTAGAACACTCGAATTTTCTCATTGTTTTACTAATTTGATCTGGGTAACACACCGTAAAATATTTTGACGCGATGAATAAAACATATGTTATGTTTAGGTAAATAATTGTTAGAACTGGTAGACACAAAACTGTCAAAATTGAGATCTTTACACATAAAACCTAACCGCCAAATGGAACAAACGTCATAATATTAACTTAGTATCAACTTTACGCAAGTGTTATCAAAGTGATAACAGCAAGTTGCATAACTATTTTATCCAAAAAAATGTATAGCAATATACCAATACTTTAAATATATACCAATGATACAATAGTTAATTTACATGTGTATCTGCAAAAACATAATAAAAATTATTCTTAAATTGAATTTCAACCCCCGCCGCCTATGGTTAAGGGTGTTCTATACGCAAGTTACGTTGGTGGATGTTCATGTAAGTTTTCGCCCTTGCATTAATTACCGCAGCGATTGCACAAGCGTAAATTGATTTCTGTTTGTTAAACAGGTAATGGTGTTTAGATAAAGAGTTAGTTCTAACAAGGAAACAAATGCGTTCTCAATTATTCATAGATCAGATTGCATAACGCTTTCATTCGTTATCCAATGTAATTAGAATAGAAACATAGTGACGTTAACACCGTGGAATGTTCACACATATGTAAGGTCATGTATGGTAATCGATTAGTTTAATATAATTGATTTGTGTATTATATATGTATATATATATATATATATTTGTATATATATAAGTATATATATATATATATATATATATATAGGTTAGAGCAGGGCTTAAAGGTCCACTGGTAACGATATCTCAAAAACAAAGTGTAGTTATGATTTTTTATCAATATTTGAAAGTAGAGGGTAAAAGATGTGTAACCAGACACCACCTTGATTCTTACGTTGCCGCAATAAAGAAATAAACGGCAATGTTCGAAAATCTATAACAAAAGAATTTTCTTTCGTTGTTAGTTTTTTTGGTTGTGAGCGTTGTTATTTAGTTCACGAGACGTTAATATATTTTTTAAGTATGCGTTATTTGTTTTGTAAGACGTATTATTAATTTTAAGCTAAGTTCAACAGTTTTTTTTATATAACTTCTATAAAAGGTTACACGTGGGTGCGGTAGAAGGGACAAACAGAACCTTTACCATGGCAAAGGTGTAAACAATTGAAAAAAAGTAAATAATAAAGTGAATTAGGTTAAAGAAGCAAATTTACAATAGATACAATATTATTTATTCCAATTTTACTGATATATGATATATAATATATCTGGCGAAATACCAGTTCAAGGTTATATTGGTTAAATAATGTAGCTATTATTTTTAAAATTTCTTGAAAATTTAATATTGAATCTGTTTACTCCTGGCAGTCCCTCTTGACCCTACATATGTAGTGAAAAAAAAACAGATGACAAATGTTGAAAAACTAGCAAATTTTCTATAATAGGAACTAACTGTAAATTTTACTGAGGATTTTAGAAAAATAGTAAAAAAACACAATTTTATAATTAGGAATTAACTGTGCATTTTACTGAACATAGTTCAATAGTTGCCTATTTGATATGCGTTATATGTTGTGATGTAATTCAATTGATTTACACAGTATAATTACTGAAAATCATGTTAGACTTTTGTGTCCATTTTCTGATAAAATACTCTTATATCTCTAATATCACTATTTTTGTAAAAAAATGTATTCATAAAATTTATATTTCGCATTGGATAACAATGTAGCTATTATTTCGTAAAATCTCTATAAAATGAAAAATAAGACATTGGATCTGTTCGCCCCTTAACTGTCCATTTTTAGATCGCCTTAAGAGTAATAGAAACAGATGACCAATTTTAGAACAAATAGTAAAAAAACAATACTGTGATTAATAATTAACTGTGAATTTTAATGAACATGGTTCGATAGTTGTTTGTTGGATATGTGTTACATCTTGCGATAGAGTTCAATTGATTTAGACAGTATAATTACTGAAAATCAAATTGGACCTCTGTGCCCTACCCCTACCCTTCTTTTAACAAAATACCAGATCAAGGTTATATACTATGTAATCTTTGTAAAAAAATGCCCAAAAGATTAGTATTTGTAACGGTTAAATAACATAGCTATTATTTCGTAAAATCACTTTAAAATGAAAAATAAGATATTGGATCTGCTGCCCTCTGGCTGTCCATTTTTAGCCCTTCTTTAGGATGAAATGGGGCAATTGACTAATTTCTAGAAAATAGGTAACAAACATAATTTTATAATTATGTTATTAACTAGGAATGTTAATGAACATAGTCCAGTATGTGCTGTTATGTAGATTTTTGCTTTTTTTACTATAATTACCGAAAGTCAATTTGCACCTTTGTGCCCTGCCCTACATTGCCACTTAAAAAATAATTTGATGAGCAATAAAAAAAAAAGATGTAGTACTCTAATTAATTGATCATATGATATATCACCCCAATTAGGTTCAGTATGAATTAAAAAATCAAGCTTATTGGAAATAATTAATGTAGAGCATTTACTCGAACACGACGCATGGAAAATAATTATCCGGCTAACTAACTATGACATGAAGGAATTATTCAAACAATGCAATCAAAGCATGATCAAACGGGTATCATCATTGTCAATTTAAAACCGGTACACTGAACCCTACAATTGTTTTGAATTCGGAAATATGAATATTGGTAATTTTATTGAAAGAAGAATGTCAATATGAACTTTTCAACATCATATGAATGTGAATTATCCGAAATATTCAATAGAACCATAGCAACTTTATTAACTTTTTTGAATGAGGAATAGAAATTTTTAAAATAATATCAAGGATAGATAGAAGCTCACATGTCACGCGGGTAAGAAGATTCTCCACCAATATCTCAGAAAGAAGTATAGATAAGAATTTTTTAACAACAATATTTGAAAGTAAAGGGAAAAAGTTGGATGACCAACCATCGTTTTAATTCGAGTAACTTTGCTAAAATCGTATTTTAGTTAAGCATAAAAAGAGAAAAATTTATATTTCAGCACATAGTATGATCTCAGATGTCTTTCATCTTATTTTATATCATATTTTTTCCAGTTTTATAGAATGTTTATATTTTTGCTTATTATCATTGTTTTATTGAAATTATAGTATAAAAATAAAGCTCCTTATTGTAGTATTCATTCAATTTATGTTACATAAGTATTTTCTTAGGTCATTAGTTTTTTTGATTGTTTAGTCTACGAGACCTTAATATAAATTTCAAGTTGATTGTTAATTGTTTTATAAGCTATACTGTAAATTTTAAATTAGATTCAACAGATGTTTTCATATAATCTCTGCAATATCTTACATGTGGGTAGGGTAAAAAAAACAACTGAACTTGAACCCTGGCAAAGGTGTAGAGGATAAAATATACAAATATAAAAATAAATTCAATTAAAAAATAACAATTTTACAAAAAACAAATTAATAGTTATTCCAACTCTGCTCATGAATATTTTTGATGAAAGACCAGATCAAGGTTATATACTGTAAATATTATCTCTGTAAAAAATGTACCTATGAAATGTAAAGTTTACATTGGTTGAACAATCTAGCTAATTTTTTGTAAAATTTAGATTGTATTATATTGTTTATCTCCTGCCTATGCCATTTTACCCTGTCTATAGAGAAAAAAAAACCAGGTAATAAAAATTTGTTTATTCATGCATTTGAGTTAGAACTAGAGATACGCCAAAGATTATTTTTAGGATTATTAACTAAATGGCAAAATACTTCACATTTATTGTTTCTTATTGTTTATAACACTATGTAATGTTTATTTTTGATTTTTAAAAGAAAAGATGCGATAGGATTTCGAAGAACAATTTCTACAATGATGGATTAGCTGGGAGTTTTACTGAACATAGCCAGATAGTTGTTTGTTTGATTTGTGTTATTTATTATGGTATAATTGGTTTGGTTTTTGCAATATAATTACACAGAGTCAAATTGGACAATTGTGCCCCGTCCTATCCTATTATATAGAATACTTATAAAATAAAATAATTGTTTACAAAGTGGCATTATGCTTATCATAAAGTTATTACTTTGAGCTGACGTCTTGCATAAATAATGTCAGAAAGAAGTCTGTCTATAAAGATGCGCATTACAAACCGCAGAATATTTACCTGAATATTCTTTGATGCATAAGAAATGTAATTACTCGAACGAAAAGAAATACAAATTTATCCTTCAATGGCCTAGGGAAAACTATAACCAATTATAAAGAAAATCTACTATTTGCTTCAGAGTTTTACGATGAGAACGCGCAAAGCCTGCCTGCAGCTTTAATGTAAGTCTTTCTCTTCGACGATATTGAATTTTACGAAAAATAAAAACCTAGTCGAGAGGAAAAACTAGAATAAACATGGAATTACAGTATTGGTTTCAAGAATGAAAATGCTCGCGGAAAATGCTTGGGCATGATGATATTTAAATTGGTAATTTATTGGAAAATGTGGTGTAAAATTAAATATTAGAGCTATTGGTAAAACAAATATTAGATTTAAAATAACATAGATTTGATATCGTTTCATTTAATTTTTCACATATCAAATAATTGAATCAAATCAATAAAAATAAATAACGTTAATTGGATATTTTCGAAAATGCTCTTTTGGATATGAACTGATACATGTGAAAAATGATCATTAACGAACAAGTCGATAGTCCACAATATATTTAATGAAGTTAATTTTTTTTAAGTAATATTAAATAACTATTGCTGTATTGTAATAATCATCATAAATTAATGAACCAAATGTTCCGTATAATCTAAATAGTAATCTGCGTATCTGATTCAAATAATTCTGAACATTCAAGGTAAGCTAACAAAAATGTATCAGGATTTTGTTTTTATTAGAACACTGTAATAATCTTCATGATTACGTAGACACATTTAAAAGCAATAGATTGCAAAAATTCGATTTTATTCAGTTCTATTCATGTAATTTTGAAAACTATGTGTTTTTTATCTTATGCTTCATAATATAAAATATTTTTTAGAAGAGTATGATGAAAAAGTATTTATGATGCAGTGATACAATTATAATTGTATTTATTTGTTAGAATAATTATGAGTAGCAATCTATTAAGAAAACGGTTTATGAGGTAACGTACTTTCATGGCATTTTCGTAAATATCATAAATAATATATTCTTTAAACCAATTTAATACAGCATAATTAAATAATCATTTTATATAAATGTGCATACTCATATATACACAGATATAGTCATTATAGATATGTATCAGTCTTTATATAATATATATCAATTTTAGTTTCAATTGCTAAAATAATTTTATCAATTCGTAAAAAATTGATTTTACGATATCATGGGCATTGATTTTTTATAATTGGTCTCATGTTCAATTTTCCTAGCACAAATTGGAATTATTGAAAAATAACGTTTTGTATCACATATCATAAATTGATTTTTGTGAATTATAATTAATATTTTTTCTATACTATGTTTTCATAATCTAAAACTAAAATATGATCAGATCACACAAAAACAATGGTACTTTATTCCTGAATTAATAATCGTCATATGTGTGAAAATGTATAAGGATAGTAAAATCCAATTGTATTTACACATTAGCTTCTCAAGATAGAGTAAGTTTATTACAAGAGAGATAGAAAAACTATTTGAGCCAGAAACAAATTTAGAAGTTATTGAAGTAAAACTTCTTTAGATGCGACGAGAGAATAAATCTGTAAAAATGCAACGGAAGTTGCGTTACGCTCGAACTGTTCGTTATTCGTTCTCGAGATCTATCGTTGTAAGCGTATCGGCGTACATCAACGAGGAGATCGGAATGTCAATGGATTTTAAGGTTACATCGTAGCAAAAATCTTGGTTTAATAAAAGATGCCTGCATCAGAAGAATATTTCACCCTGCCCCCCGTAAATTATTATAATGAAAATAAAAAACAAATGAAGTATTAGTGCCGTGTAAGAAAAGTAAGTTTGTTCAAATAATTTCTATATTATTCGTAGTTTCTATAAATCTTTGAAGTTATTAAAATGGACAATATTTTTCACAATGAAAAACACAAGCAGTCAATGAATGTATGTTAATTTTAATTACATGAAGTTCTTCAAACAATTACATGATGAGTGAAGTTGCGAAAACAATATTTGTTTAAGCGTTGTTTAACATAATCCACTGTGGGAACGAATATTATAGAATTAATTAGTCGGCAATTACTTCATTTTTCTAATGGAGGTTCATTTCTAAATGCTGATTACAATGACAAACCGATCATGTCATATTTGAAGTATGACTTTAACTACATTATTGTATTCAAATATTATAAATATTTTTAATGCTAGTGAAAATATATATTTTATAATTTATTATTATGTAAATATGTATAGTGGTTGACATTACTAAATGTGTGCATTACGAGTGTTACCATATTACTAATAAACATTATTCAAAATTGTTATATCATGTATTTATTTTAGCTTAAATGCCATCTCGTACTATAGGAAAAAAGTTTTATTTCAATCGCGTGTGAACCTTACGCGCACTCATTTTATTAAAAATTCTTGATAGTTGACCAATGTCAATATCACAGGTTTACAAAATTTCGATCTAGCAATTTAGGAAAGTGGATGCCGGCATGTAATGATACGTGAGAAAGTTAAGGAATTATAAACGATTACTCAAACATCTTGCAAACTGACTTTGATAAACGAATTTACTGTCCAATAATTCAGTGAAAAATTATATAAAAATAATTAATCTCTTACCTTCTTCTGGTCCTCGCCTCTTGGCATCATTCTTATTAGGCGTTGGCAGCTCCTTGCTGTGTCCTTTTTCTCTATTATGATGAGGCATGACTACTGGAGCAAATTGTGCAGGTGGTTCAACCACTTGTACTAATTGTTGAGGTTGTTGAGGCATAACTTGATGATGAACAACATTCGGATGTGAACCTCGGTCATCTGCATACATTACAATTGCTACCACAAACCACGCCGCACTCAGGAGTCCAACTGCTTTTAGAAGCATTGAACGTCTTCGTAGTAAGAAACCCATTTTTATTTAAATTTATAACTATTATTTACACACTACTAATTAATCACTTAAAGGATCCGATGATAAATTTGTATATAGTCTTTTGATATTGTTGATATTTTCACTTCTACTAATATCATTTAGATTTCATATCACACTGGAGCAAACGAGTTAAAAATTGTTATTTACTCCTTGAAGTTTCTGCAGCAATTTGTTCCACTTACAAACTTTAAAATCACGTCCAGAGCTTTCTGGGGAAGAAGTTTGTGCTTACCAATATCATTTATACTCTTCTAATACTGATGAGTGATAATTCTAATATAGATATGAGTAATTCTTTGAAATGTGAAGTTGCTTGTATTGATATGTGGTAGGTTTTATTCAAATACATTAATATGACGTTGTTGTTCTGTTTAAATGCATATAAAATCCTCTTTTTGATATCATTTGTGTTTTGTGATATGTGTCATTTCATACTGATATGTTTCACGTTGACATGTGATCGGTGTATCTGAAACAAAAGAGAACAAAATATTAAAATGTCATTCATATATGGCAAATATTTATTTTTTCATATTAGTATATACGTAATACTTATATATAAATGTGTATTCCTATAAAAATATGTTTATAAAACAAGAAACAAAGTTATGCAAGCATATAATAATAATAATAATGGGTAGTACTGCTCTAAGGCAGGTCCGTGAGCTGAGTTAAACTCCAACTCGATTCAAGAAAGATTAGTGCGAGATTTTCCATTGCCCTTTCATACCGCAGTGCCTAAAATAGGCTATGCTTTATTGGATTGATGTATAATTACAAGTGAAAATTGTTATCACTGCTGCATGATATCCTGAGCGGAGGTTCGACCTTACGATTCTGTCCATACAAAGCAGTGAATTTTACAGTTACACCATTGAGTAACCAAGCAACTTGATAGAGTACTTTTTATTCATTTATAATAAACAATTAGAAATACAAATTTCTATGAGTCTATGTGACTCACTAAATATCTAATTTAGAGATTCAGAGAGTAGATTAGACATTGAGAGATTCCTCTGTAGATAATGATCTGTGTTAGTATAAAAAACCATGCTTAACTTAAGTTAGTACGTCTTATGGCCATTTTTTGACTCTTCTGGTTGAAGCCTGATTAATGCTTTGGTCTAATTTCATATAGATATAGTATATTGCAAGTTATTTATTAGTATGTGAAATATTATGAATTACATCATTGTCATATTATAGTACTTGAGTAATAGTAACAATGAAATGAAAAATTTTGTTATTAACAATTTCACTGCTAACCTTGTGTTGCTTATACTTTTACCTGTGCTAATTATTTTTTCGGTTTAATATTAAATGAAACTATGTCCAAACATGTAAGCTACATAGATTATGGTTAATTGGAAATAAAAAATTGTACCAGAAGAGAAGACTATCCCTGTTTAAAATAACTACATACCAAAATTTTAATTCAAAAATTTTATTTTACTAAAAACACTCCTCTAAAGTACAAGGAGGATGTTGGTTTTGACGTCTGACTATTGACAACGGTTTCACGCAACATATACGTGCGCAGCAATAAATGTGTGAAGCAAGTCAGACACAAAATAATAATAGCCATATTTAAACATATACTTTCTTTCAAAAGTAGTATATATTGATGTAAAAATCACTATCACTTAATACAAATGAAAGAGGTAACATAACTTCTGAACATAGAAATGTCTAAAAAATCGATTTTGTCAATTTATTGAATATAAACCAAGCACTCTATCTAGATTGATTTCTTCATCATGAATATTAACTACCCGTAGAGTTATACAGTTATAGTAATCGTCCAAAAATCTAAAATGAATTTTTTTGCTATCTTTACGTTTTAATAGTTTCTGAGCAGAATATCAGATTTGAATGATTCCAAAATTATCCAATTTGTAATGATGAGTAGATGTGTGATTAAGTTTGGCAATGATAAGCCCAGCTGTTTCAAAGATAAGGAGCTAAAAGTGTTAAAAAAATTACAGTTTTTGAGAGAACAGTTTCCGATTCGAATGATTTAAAAACCTTTTTGCTTGTAAATAAACTATTAGCTTAGGAAAGCATATTTTTTCATGAAAAAAAGTGCGCGTAAGGTACTATCATTTTTAACTTCCCGTAGGGCAAGTTACTATAACTTGAATGAAAATTTTTGCATTTCTCGACGTTTCAAAGGTTTCTGAATATTTTGGCATACCTTAGAAAAAATGGATGTATGTGTATGTGTGTGTGTGTGTGTGTGTGTGTGCGTGTGTGTATGTGTGTGCGGATATAAATTTTCGTCGACGATTTCGGGAACACCGATCAACCGATTTGAATAATTCAAAAAACATTTGATTCGTATTGATAAGGAGACGTGCTGATTAGTTTTTGGCGAAGACAGGTCTAGCCGTTCCGAAGATACGGGGCAAAAAGTGCCGAAAACGGTAACTCAGTTTTTAAGAGAACGGAGCGTCCGATTTTAATAATTCAAAAAACATTTTACTTGTATTGACAAGGTGAAGAACCGATCAAATTTTCATAAAGGCAGGTCTAGTGGTTTCGGAGATCTAATGAAAAAAGTAAAAAAAAAATGCCATTTGGCGGTCAAAAATGATCATTAGACATATGCACATCAAACTAGCTGTAAGTGGAATTCTGTCTTAAGGCAACTAGGGCATCGTGCCTTAAGGCAAATTGCTGGAACTTCCCGTACCAATAATTATTATTTTTTTTTAAAACGATTAACATTTTTGAAAAAAAATTACTTTAAAAAAATAAGATTTTTGAGAAACTAAATTGGACAAAAAATTAGTTTTTTTTTGAAAAAAAAAAAATTTAAAAAAAAATTTTTTTTTAAAAATTTTTTTTTTTTTGAAAAAAATTTTTTTTTTCATCATTTTGACATATTGTGGAAGATCTGAACTTTTTTTTCAAAGCAATCGTACTGCTTTAACTACATAGGAACAAAATATAAAGCGCGTAAGCGCCGCGTCGCTGTCTAACGCATAATCATTGGTACGGAACCGATAGGAATGTTAACAAAATGTATACTTATTGTTAAAATCTCTATAAAATGTCTGATAATTTGATGTGCATATGTCTAATGATCATTTTTGACCGCCAAATGGCTCATTTTTTTACTTTTTCCTCTATATCTCCGAAACCGTACATACATCCATTTTTTCTAAGGTATGCCAAGATGTTCAGAAACCTCTGAAACGTAAAGATATATAAAAATTTTCATTTTCGATTTTTTTGCGATTACTATAACTTGCCCTACGGGAAGTTAATTATCAGATATTTTATAGAGATTTTAACAATAAGTATAATTTTGGTTTACATTCCTATGGGTTCCGTACCAATGTTTACGCGTTAGACGTCGACGCGGCGCTTACGCGGTTTGATATTTCGTCTTTATGCAGTTAAAGCAGTACGACTGCTTTGAAAAAAAGTTTAGATCTTTCAAAATATGTCAAAATAAAAAAAACATTTTTTTTTCAAAAAAAAAAAAAATAAATAAATAAAAAATTTTTTCAAAAAAAAGTAATTTTTTGTCTAATTGCTTGTCAAAAATATTATTTTTTCGAAGTATTTTTTTTTCAAAAATGTTAATCGTTTTTAAAAAAATAATTTTTGGTACGGGAAGTTCCAGCAATTTGCCTTAAGGCACGATGCCTTAATTGCCTTAAGACAGAGTTCCACTTACAGCTAGTTTATCAATATTTTATCAATAAACGAATAATGAAAGATACAATATTTATAACAATCTATTTGAAATCATGACTATTTTATTATGGTAAGTGAAGTTTCAGTAATTTGCCTTAAGGCACAATGCCATGCACCACTAGTTGTTATAGTAATTAGTAATCAAATTAATGATTCCACAATAAATTTAGCCAGAGATACATAATTGCGAACATAATAATTCATCAGTATATTTTACATAAGTGCAAATTAATATGGAACTGAAAAGCATGACAGGGTTCAGCTTGTACATAATATGAGTAAACAAATACATGACATCAAATAGCACATATTGTTCTGGATATTTTACAATGGGCAAATAATAAACAAAGGTCCGTTGTATTGTGCACCCGGCAGCAACATCTAATAAGGATATGTTCACAGAGCGTGTGGGCTTTCATAAAGCATATAGGTCCATTTTCAAACAACGGTAAAACTAAAAGTTTTATGTATAATCTGGACTCCAGGGGATTCTGGTAGTGCAGTTGCTTATAACCGGTAGTTGGTAGCATTAACTTCTTGAACACGGCAAAAGTTATTTAGGAAGTAAACTAAACGGATAACGAATTGTTCCAGAATGCTCATTTGTTTAAAAAGTAACGCGAAGCTAATTACAGACTCTGCTGGTTAACGAGTTCTGCCCTGGATGAAATGAGATATGTCTTGTGCTGAAAATAGTTTAATTGCATAACACTTTGCAGGTATAATACAATGATGCTGTAAATTTTGAGAGCTTGAATAATTGATTTATGAGAAGTCAAAAAACGCAAACAAATGTATTTTGCATTTGAAGTAGAAATAACACTGGCTGATGATGATTTGACTATATTGTATTTAAATTTACTAGATGTCGAGTGAAGACAGTTGTAAAGTATATGATGAAAATAAAAAAAAATTAGAAGTTGGTAACCAGGTAATCCCATAAATCAGGACAATATGAGATATGGCGAGGATATGGTGAGTTCGATCAATGACAGGAAAAAATCTGTTCTGGTTCTAAATTTTTTCTATTTTTTTTTTAATTTTAATTTGCAATCTGTGTACTATGTATAATTACATTTAGCAGATAATGCTGACAAGTTGTTTACAAATTAGTAGATACCCCCAGTGGCGTATCTACTAGAGCTAATATAATGAAAAATAGTTAATTGAACTATATTGGTCCTCCAGATATTGTTCTTTTGAGTCTGGCTATAAATTATAGACAATTTACAAATCTCCAGAGTAGGGCTTCTATTGCATTTATCATAATTTCATATAATGATTAAATTGGATTTCATTTATAAATAGCTGAAAAAATAAACAAGTAAAATAATGTTAAGGTTAGTAATATGAGTACTAATTGGAGACAATATAAAAATATTTTAAAAAATACCAAGACTTCATACGGTTTAATGGCGTTCAAATATATTTGGGATAGAACACCTTGGTTACCAACTTATTATATATTTTGGGTCTTAAGTGTTAAATTGATCAGTTTTAATTTGAATAGAATAAAGCACACTGTGTTTTAAATTCTCACCAACATCATATTGCATTGATTCATGATCATGATGTATTTACTTAGGCAGTATCACTGGGGTAATGTATAATAGTAATATATAATCAATCGATATTTTGATTTTATCTTTGCAAAAATTGATTAGAAGTGGCATTTTAGAGAAGTGTATGAATAGTACTAAACCAGATTTTGTTTAAATTAATAAAGTCATTAATTAAATTTCGAATTGTAGACATCATACCAAGCTATATTATTACATGAACTACATCATTATGCTTTGGAGTACAATTTTATAATTACAAAAATATAAACCATAATGTATGCGTTATATAAATATATATAATTCATATGAACTATTACCAAACTTTGGTGATGGTGCACATATTATGGTATTCACAGTCCCTATCTGAAATCTGAATTCAATGCAGTTATTTATAGTAAATATTACTTACAAAAATCATATTTATTTAGACGTGTATTTCGTTGAAAGGTAAAATTGTTACATCAAATTTAGTTAAGGTAAAGGTTGCCGTCGCCAGATACAATATATCGTAGTTTGGTTTTGTTTGTTCTTGTTTTGTGTGAGGAAACGGCATCATCCGCAACATATTTCATGATGTCGGCACATTTTGATATTTCAATTTTTGAGGTGTTTTTGCACGAGTTGCCACGAACACCATAGGTAAACCCCTTAAGGTAACATATCGAGATTTATATATATATATATATATATATATATATATATTCATATACGAAATAATGGATAGTATTACACTAGGGCAAGTTCGTAAGCCGTATTGAACTCCAAATGGATTCAGGGAAAAATAGCGTGACAGATTTTTCATTAACATTTCACACCGCAGTGTCCGAAAAATGGGCTATTTTTAATTGGAAATATATTTTTGATCTATATTTTCAAGTAAAAATAGGCTTCACTACTGCAAGATGTCAGGTTGTTTAGAGCGGGGTTCGAACTCATGACCCCGTCTATACTAGTTAATGAGTTAAATTAAGTGAAACACATATCTAAAGAGATTTAACCCGACCCAATTTCTATTATTACGCCAAATATATCGCCAAAAATAATTACAGAAAAAAAATTACATGATTTATGGTAACTTCATATGATAATTTAGTTAAAAATGTGCCATGGAAACTTGATGTATTAAAGAAAAAAATGTATCAAAATTTTTGGAATACACTATTTTTCATGTTACACATACGAGGTCTGTTCAAAAAGTACCCGGAATTTTCGTTTTTTCAAAAAAATATTTATTTATTCGTCTACATTAATGTGGTCCCCTTCAAAGTAGTCCCCCCCAGATATAATACACTTATGCCAGCGTTTTTTCCAATTTTCGAAGCACCCTTGATATTCACTTTTTGATATGTCCTTGAGCACTCTCAGCGATTTTCTTCAATCGAGGAAAACCGCCGTCCTTTCATGGGTCTCTTCAACTTTGGGAATAGGAAAAAGTCACACGGAGCCATATCTGGTGAATTTTTGCACTTTGCAACACTTTATTTCATTTTTACGCAAAATTTAATACAAATTCTTTGACTTTTCAATTCTTCCATTGTAAAAATCGCCGAGCTCAGAAAAACACGTCGAACCTTAGCGACTACCACAGACAAAGTAAACAGTGAATATAGCTGAAAATTCATACTTTAGGGGCATGTATACCAACACAATAAAAAAAAAATTTTGACAATCAGACACTCCAGACCCGCGAAATTTAATTATTAGTAATTCCGGGTACTTTTTGAACACACCTCGTATATGACTACCAAATCGCGTATCAGATATGTATGTCTGATACCAAATTTTTTCTCCTTATACCAAATCACGTATCAGACATGTATGTCTGACAAAGCTCATGCAGAACGTTATAGCGTCAAACACATATGACTGACATGACAATTAACGTGTTATTGTTGGTTTTTATTTAAAGCACGTTTTAAGAGACTTTGCATTAGTATTCTGTATACCGCCACGTAGTTATGAAATTTATTAAAACACTCTTCGATAATTCAGGTTGTTGGGTTATAATATAACCCTTGCAGCCGTGGACTGAAAACACTGATTTATTTTGTATGGTTTATGTATTTGTTGCAGTTCTTAGTACAATAACTGATTTGTCACTAAGTTATAATGAAACAAGATATATTTATTTGTTATTAATTACATGTTGTTAAGCGGACTTTACTTTAAGAATTGAATTTTTAGTGCAATTAAAACTATCCGTTACCCTCTCTACTAGGGGTAGTAACCATCCCGTGTAAAGCTCAATGTCATGAAGATTGTCACCTTCATGGCCAATATAATAAAACGAAAATACGTCCGAACCAACATGAAAAAGATATAATGGACAGATTGTAACTTATAAAAACTATGCATAGAATGGTAAAAGAATGAACTTTATCAGGCACGATTTTAATTGGAAAGCGAAACAGTGATCTATATTGGAAAAAGAAAGCTTTCGACATATGTCATTAAAATTGAAAGAAACTGAAAATACTCATCGTCGACGACTCATAGATAAAAAATACAGTGAAGTATTTTAAAGTACCTGAAAGCTCAGGTACAAGACAATCTCATGAGACCATTTGATGAGTCAAATGTATAATATCGAACTATAAGCAAAAAAGTAAAATATAAGATAAACATACTTTTGGATAGAACATTAATAATAGTGATAGCAATAATACAGAAAATATTTTTTAAGTTTTTTCTGATATAATATCAATAACAACATTTTTAACAACAATAACAGACAACAACCTACTAACAATAGTGTTATTTTAGTAGTAATAATAAAAATGAGAGTTAATAATATTATTAAAAATAATAATAATAATATTATATAGCAGTGATGAATTTCAAATTGCCAGTTTTGAAAGTATTACTTTGTATTAACCAGTTGTGTGATTGATGAATATACTCGTCATGAAGGATCGGCAAAATTTGTGTATTGAAGAGTATAGTCGTAATATCTATAAAAACAGTTGTTGCTGTTTACTAAAACTATTAATAATTTGCAGATTTACCTACATAATAATTCAATGACTTTAGTCCTACCTGAGTTCAATAGACATGCAATATATGCTTATGTTAACAGAGCAAGTAAAATGTAGTAATAAAGTTTTTCAATTTTGTAAACTGAACCCATACCTTAGCAGGGCAACTTGCTCTTTGATTGACTAATATACTCGTCATGAGGTCAATTCTAACGATAACTAAGGACTTACTGTTTGATGCGCGCGCCACATTCAACTGGTTAATATATGACAAGATAGACATATGGATATTGAGACAAAATACCAATCAAATACTTCTATCTAAGGAGCCTAAAATGCCTTCAAAAATATTCCCCATCTTTATTCTCGTAGGTAAACCTCCGACGGGCAATTCTCATACGTAATAGGTGCACGTAGTGTAGTCTTCTCCTCGTCCCATGTGCTACATATAGCACAGCAATGTATTCATTCTTTTCTGCATAACGCTGTCATAGGAAATATTCTACTCTCGCAATACGAGTATAATATTGTCGCTAGATATCCTTTTCGATGACATCGCGGTCTTGGCAGAAAGCAAGCCTGCGTGAAAATCCAATACTTGTTTTCCGCCGTGTTCTACAATTGCTATATCATACCTAGATATCTGCACTGTTTTCCTTTCCACATACGGGTTATGGAAGTTTTCTCGATACGTTATTCTTATCACATCAAAATCTAACTCGTGATGTAATTTATTTTCACATATGGAAACGCCACAAAGCATTGTCCTTAAATTCAATTCGAACAATTGTTCCAATGTTTACAAATGTTATATAGAGAAAATTATAAAAATATAACGTTTCGGTATGTATGAAAATAATGAGAAGTTTTAATTTGCAACCGCATATATTCATAGATACTTGAAGAAACTGAAGTTCTTTAATTCATAAAAGATCATTCATATGTACGTATTAAGTCTCTTCTTCAACAACTCAGATATTGTTGGGTTACAATTTAATCCTTATAGCCGTAGACTATATTAAATACAGAATTGTTGATATAATTTATATACTTGACGAACGCCCAAATTACTTGGCGCAGAAAGTATTTTCAGAAGCGCGCCCAACCAGGCTAAAACGGAAAATTCCCAATCTCATAAATAGTCATTTGTAAACGCTAACATTATTATTATTATTATTATCATAATTGTTATTTTTATATTATTATCTTATTACTTCTAATATTTTTATTTTGTTATATTTATTATTATCTGCCACTTATTGCTTTATTCCACTTTATTGTTTTTCAAGTATTATTTTATTATTCAGAAATTTTATTGATTTTATTTAATAATTTTGTTATTATTATTATTTGATTTTATTTTATATTTAAATCATCATGCTACGGATATCATTTTAATGTAAATATCATCCTTCGTACTCTTTTTTTATTTAAATTCATGTTATTGTTCATTATTATTACTAGATGTTAAATTATTTAACAGTTGTAATAGATATTGTAATTAAAAAAAGTATTTATTACAATCATTAATTTGCCACTAAGCTTTAATTAAAAAAGATATATTTATTGATCATTTATTACAGATGTTACGCGGACTGTAAATAATTAGTTCCATCAAACTCTCAATGCCATGAAGATTGCTGCTTCATGGCCAATATACTATAATGAAAATAGTCCAAACATAATTATTGAGTCAACAAAATTCTCAATATAATCGACGATTTGGGTATAACATTTATTTAGTCTATTATATATTTATTATTGTAACAATTACAAATCAACAAATTTGCTAAATATCTTTAAGTGAACAGTTGTAAATATAGTAGTGAATGAAAAAATTAATAAACTACGTGCATCATTCCCTATGTCTATTAGCGATAGTATTTTTAAAATCCAACCTCAAACTATTCAAATTGCCTGAAAATATAGTAAATTTCGATATAAGATTTAATTCATATAAATCAGGGCTAGCCGAATGATAATATTACGATAAAATGTCAGAAAAAAATATTTAGAATGATCCTATAGATTCAATTTGAGAATCTGACTGAACATTTATTAATATATAAATAAATTTGTAAAATAAAACCATGTGCATGATACAAAACACTAAATGTGACAAATGGAATAATCACTAAAAATTAAAAATAATAATATATTGTATTATAATATATACATTATCAAACAAATCGCCTATATAATATACCAATTATTATAAATATTAATAATATAAATTTTAAATTAATATTGAAAAATTGAATAATTGAAAGTGATAGTATTAATTTATAATGAATCCTAGCATAAAAAAAATTGAAAAACATTTCCATCAAGTTTGAAAAATACGTGCTTTTAAGTGCAACCTAGAGCTTTGGTAGAACTGTGATCAGTTTTCGGTTATTGTAGTTGATTTTGGTAATCGTCATGAACATTTCTAGGACCAAAGTAAAAAATAATGACACAATTGCCAAAGTTTTCTAGAACTAATACTAATTGTTAATATAATGTGGCAAAGATAATGGAGTTAAGATCCATTTGGAATGCTCATATGTTATATATATATATATATATATATATATATATATATATATTTATGAGAACTACTCATCTGTCTGTACTACGTCAGAAAACAAATGCCTGCAACTTAAGTTATATTGTAAACACTCGGAGATTTTCCTCCCCCTATGTAAACAAATGACAAATAGACATCGCATTGTGAGGGTGTCTCAGTTTTTTCTTTCTTTCCGGGATTGTTTAGGTGCTATTTACTTAACCCTTGGGATACTGTAATAAAAAATACCACAATACAAAAAGACAAGTAACCCATAAAAAGAGCACCCTTGAAACGCATGAAGCGTGACATATTGCGGGACAAACATTTCAGAATATATCATTTAAAATAATCATTATTCAAGCTTTATAATTTGTCTGGGACATAAAATTAAACTCCAGAGCAAAAATCTGTAAAACGTGAGCGAGCTTTCGAAACTCGCGCCAAAAAACTGCACGTACACGACAAGTGATTCAGTATTTTTTTACGTTCAAGCTGTGTTCCCGCGAAGCCATAAATAAAATTATACGGATGTCAGCGGGCGGCGTCCCGTGGGCGGTAGGAGGCGACCGGTGACTCAGCGGGACGGTCGGGTAATGTCATGAGGAAAAACAAGAACTAATAGTCTGTTAGCTGACCAACAACAGCCATGTAGCCCGGAGGAGATTAAAAAAATTCGTGTTTCGATGTTTCAGAAAGGTCAAAGTTCTGGCGTCGTGTTTTAGAAAATGTTTTATTTTTATCAAGGGTTGTTGGAAAAATATTATCTTTCAAAGGTTGTTCGACATAGCCTGAAAGAAGCAGTTAAGGATGCAATAATAAAATAAAACCTGGTTAATTTTAAATCCGAGGACCCAAGGTGGTTTGATCCCAGCCAATGCCAATTCTGATATCAGTAAGATTTGATGTTAAATTACCGCTTGATGTTATAGATCTCAAATACGATGAAATAAAAATCGTCTCTCGTAGGTAGAGCTGCATATAAAATCATAAAATATCGACCAAAACTTTAAATATGGTTAATTCACACATATGTTACATGTTCAATGTTTGAATAGACATTGATGTTTATTCAAAAAGCCAAATAATCGCCAAACCAATTACTGTATGTGCTAGTATGACAGATCATATTTAAAAGTATAATAAAAAAAACCTGAAGTTTATTTTTCATTTACAAATTAAAACTTGCCAAAACCTTACTCATTTTTAAACATAAGCTGTAATATATAATATATATTATGTATTATAAACTATTAAAATATTTATAAATTTTTAAACATAAACTGTAATATATAATATATAATATAATTATATAATATGCAAAGGTATATGGAAATTATTTTTTGAAGTAAAATGCCACTTACAATCAATTTTATATCACGGTTTTAGAATATTTCAAATATCTTAAAATTTGATAATACGTCTATCTGGTATGTTTTTATTATCTAAAAAATTGCAAACAAAATAGTCAAATTGGTCGAAGAACCATATGATAACGAATATACTCGTCAATATACAAAATTCTGCCAAATCTCCATGACAAATGGTTAATCGATTTTAGTGTTTAATAGAAATAGTGTTGTTATAAAAATAAGAATAATAAAAGATTTAATACATATCACTTTTCCACATGGCGATAATTCTATTGGTTTTGTACTCATTTTATAAGCCGTGTCATAAATTATGATAAAATTTAAATAGAATTTTAATCTAAATGCAAAACTGTATGTATGTAATGGGTATAGTCGTATTCCAACTATAAAAGGTGTTATATTTTATCAAAAGGTATAAAAGATTAGCAACCCGAATGTTTCAGAATTTTAAATCGAGAAATTTGAAGTAGAAACTAGTAACATACAAAAATATTTTATTTTTATAAAAGCGTTAGAAATGACGATATAAGCTCTAGTATTATAAAATACAGCAGTAAGTTTTTATGAAACACGTGATGTTGAAAAAATGATTTAAAGCTTCTTTATTAATGAATACACATTACGCACACGCAAAGTGCGCTAAACGGCTTTATTTAATTGCATTAACATAAATTGTCAAGTACATAAATACAAAATTTAAATATAATATAAAAAGATTAGTTATTTGATTCCTGCGTACCAACCCTTTTTTGTAATTGTAAATATGTTACCAATGAAAGGAATATTTGCTATATTCATGTTTGAGAATACTATCTGTAACGCACACACGCCTTATATATAATACCTTTTTCAATATTATAAACTTGCCCGTAAACTATGAATAGATAAAAAAAAAATTTTTTATATTCTTGCTATGAAAAATATTAGAATTCAAAATTCGAAAATCCATCAAAAATATCTAGAAAATATCAATCAAAATTCTAAATACTTATTATTAACAGTATACTTGGAAATAACATATAAATAATAATATGGTACACATAATATAGGACACATTATTTTGTTACTTAAAAATTACATGCCTTGAATGTTGTCTTTGAGAATTTTCCTTTTCAGCCTTCTTAAAGCTGGTGTCTGAAGTAGTTGAGCGACTATATATTTATATAATCTTCAAATTTTAGGACATGTTCAATACCTAGATTGAAAACGTTGTCTAATTTGTAATGTTGTATGAGCTAGTTGTAATTACGATCAGTCTCAACTTGTTTTATTTTAGAATCATTACTGACTACCATCAATTGCATAGTCTTGGTAAGTAGGAACTATACTATAGTTTATAGTTTATATACTAACATATTTATTGAGGTAAAGTGCAACTAATCACAACAATTATTTTTCATTTAATACGAAATACGAAAAAAATGATGTATAAGGCTAGAATGTACTGATATACTAATTTGTGTGAAGATAGTTCACAAATAAATCATTTGGTTCAAGGAAACAACTCTTCATAGATCGTAAACAGCTTTCATCGGGCTCAAAATGAAAAAGAGGAGTTTTACTACAAATTCATAAATATTCTTTTAACCGGCGGATTCTTATTCTGTTTTAAAAAGTAGTTAGAGTAGAAATTGAAAGCCCATCATCTTTAACAGATTTAATTTTTTTTTATTCCGAATGAACTACTTCTGTAGTGCTTGCCAAATTGTATTATGCCATTTTATAAGTATATCATTTTGTTTAAAAGTGAACAAAAATGAATAAATAATCAAATTTTCATTATCCCCTACATTATATATTATAGAAAAAAGGTCCTTCATATATTTCATATTCTATCATATTTTGTATAAATATAAGTGCATTGCACACAATAAAAACAATCCAAACGACATATACAAACAATCATTCAATCAATCCGTCACTGACCCCCATTAATAGTTGAAGAGACACAAATCTATTAAATCTACGAGAGACGTAATTTGGTATGGCAATCACGCCATGCCGAACTATATAATGATCGACCCATAGCGGCTAAATAAGGAGCATATTATTTATGTGACTCCTCTCTCTTAAGGGGAGTTAACAAAACATATAATTATTAATATATAAAAAATCTGTATTTTTTTGTAGAAAGTTTATTTTCCTCTTTTTTTAGTACACATAAACAATCATATTGTATACATATTGTAATCAATAATTATCATATATATTAAAAACATATATGTCATATAAAACACCCATGGGTAGACAGGTATGTACAAAAGGCAACACTGAAAAATGTATTCTAAATATTGAAATAAATACTTTTGTCTGTCTGTCTGTCTATCTATTAAATCGTATCATAATACAAGGCGACCGTCCGTCGCCTTTACTTATTCGATGGCATCGTTAGACGAAGAGTCTACAATACTGGTAAGGGGCTCCCAATTCTCCCTCGGCCGATCACACGCCCGTTTGTATTTGCTATTTGCCCAGCTCATGCAGGAGTGATATTTCACATGCAAGCGTTCGCCCAAATTATCTTGTACGATGTCATTGATTCGATAGCAAGAGCAAGCGATACAGAGTTACAGAGTATCGTGAACCCGGGCTCTAACGATTATGTCTACATTCCATTAACGTGGGCCTCGGTCGTTACCGCCATTGTCGAGTTAGGTAAAAGGCATAAAAACTAATAAAAAAGTTTAAAATGCTTGCGATGGCATGTTAAGTACACACATGGTGAGTATATGAATCATTGGAATATCAGACGTAAAAAATGTGATATTTTTATTTATTACGATCTTTGTTAAAACTACAAACACATATTAAACAACATTGTTAATTACATTTTATATAATATTTAATGAAGTCTAAGGTGTTTCATGATGTAATAGTAAAGCTCACGAACAAAGTAGACAAAGTCGTGAGTTCGAAGCCCGCTCTGGACAACCTGCATCGTACAGTAGTGATTTCCATTTAATATAAACTGAAAATATGTTTTCAATTGAAAATTGAATATTTTGGCACCGCGGTGGGAAATGGCAATGAGAAATCCCTCACACTGTTCTTATCTGAATCTAGTTGGAGTTTAATTCAGCTCACGTACATGCGCTGGGATAGTACTGCCTATTATATTATAAAGAAGCTAGTAAGATGAGTAGAATAAAATTGAAAGCCAAAATACAGAAAACGTCAGCTTGGATGTAGAAATTTGAAAAAAAAATAGATTAATACCACAGGCTTGCTTGCTTACTTGCTTGTAGAACGACTGAATCATTGGTTTCATGGTCGATACCTTCTTCCAAAAGCCTGATGGCAAGCAATTGTGACATCGGCTATCACATGTAAATAGATATCAATCTTTTGCATTTGTAAAATTATAAAAAAGCTTTAGTGACATTCTACCTTAGAGTTAGTTACATGAACTTCTCAATATGCGTAATCATATTCAGAAGTTCATGTAACTAGCTCTAAGGTCAATTGTCAACGAAATTCAAATTTTGATATCACATCCCAAAAGCGACTTTTAAGACAACTTTTACTAATCATATTTTTTTAAATTTTGATATTTTTTTTAAATTAAACCACTTGTAGTGTGCAATATTTTTGTTGTGCTTAGTATAACCACGTTAGACCCATTATCATGAAAAATTACATCAAATTCGTCTAAAATAATTTTAGAACATTTATTTGCGGAGAAACTGTTCGACTAATCTTTACCAAAAACTAATCATCGCGGTCACCAACCAATATCTTTCAAAAAGTTTTAAAATTTTTGAAATCAATCCAAGATTACTGGATAAAACATGAACGAATAAGGTTTCACTTTCTGCTAATTACAAAGAAAGACCGATCATTATAAAAAAAAACAAATCAACGTTAGTCCTTGATGACATACATCAAATATCTCTTGAATTTTTAAAACCATTGCAGGCGTTTACGAAAAAACGTGCATGAAAGATAAAAAAAATCGGTTTACATACATACATATTCCAAATTTGGTTTTATTCGCTTCAGAATGACTTCAATAAAATCGAGAAAACAAAATTTTCCTTCATGAAGTTAATTTAGCCAATTTTTTTTAACAAGGGTAGTTCTAGTAATGGGCCGAAAATCAAAAATGTAAATTTTTGCATTTTTAGACGTTTTGAAGGTTTCTGAACATTTTGGCATACTTAAAAAAAAATGGATTTGTGTGTGTGTGTGTGTTTTGTATGTCCGCATTTATTCGTCCACGTTTACAGGCGTGCGGAGCATCCGATTTGAATGGTTCAAAAAATATTCGATTCGGAGAAGAGATGATTAGTTTTTATCAAAGGCAGGTCCAGTCATTTCGAAGATACAGAGCTAAATGTGTAAAAAAATTGCAATGTTTGAGAGAACTAAGCGTCCGAATTGAATGATTCAAAGAACTTTCTGTTTATTTCAACTTTTTTTTTTCAATTTTTTTTTTCATTTTTTTTTGTATTTTGAAAATAATTCTGATTATAATTTTAATTCTGACTGAAGTTCTAATATACTTTAAACAAATAATTCCAACTATTATAATAATCTATTTGAAAATATTTACTATTCCCCGAATATTTTATTACAGTACGGGAAGTTCCAGCAATTTGCCTTAAGGTACAATGCCATGCACTCCACTAGTTATTTTTTTCAAATTTATATATTCTAGAAAAAGAAGGAGTATGTGAAAATAAATCAGCAAAATAACTAATTCTATTTCCAAAAGAGTACCATGTACCTGAGTCAGGAATACTGGACAAAACCAAAATTGACTATATTCAGAAGACGTAAAGTATTGCTCAAAGACTTGACGTAAAAAAATAATTGTTCACCTACAATATAATTACTGCAAGTTTTCAACAAAAACTAATGAAACAAACAAAAGCAAAATAGCATTAAAGAAAACTTGTTGTATGCGGACTTCAATAGAATGCTCGTTCTTATTTAAAACTGCGTTTTATATTTCATTGTTCAGACAGAATAACGGCAAGTAAAATCAATAATAAATTAAAACAGTTCTTCATTGGAACTTTAATGAAATTCTATTGAAATGCAAGGTGAAATAAAAGAATGCAGAATACTAATCCACTGCATTTTCAAGAATATTCAATTCAATATTTCCAGAAGGTTGACAGTAAAAAGTAAAGTATAAAGCATATACAAATAAATAACAGTTACTCGTAATTCCCTCTCCGGGCTGCAGTGGAAATGCGAGTCTAAAATTACTCGGGCACTGCCTTTGTTACAGCCCTTACGGGATCGCGCCGAGGGGTAATATGAAGCCAGCATTGCTCTAGATCACTCCCCAATATGCGCCCGGACTAGAGCTGCGGTCGCCTGAAAGCTACTGCTGTCCAGAAGGGCTAATAGACGGAGGAATAGGGGTATCATACTCAAAATGATTTCACATAGATGATTTTAATTTGGTTTAATTGCTGTGAAGTATTACACACTAAGTAATAGTTAAAATGAAAATTACAGAAAATATTCAAAATCTGTCACAAAAAAAGAGATTTTTTTTAACGATTGGAAATTTTTTATTCTTGACTTATTGGTTCTGAAATTTGCTTTATTTGAAGAGTTTGAAACCGTTAAAATATTTGAACTTATCAAAAAATTTTGTTTACTAAAAATAATTGCAAATTAAAAATTTACTACACTTATTTCTTTGCTTACCTCATGATCAATACGGATATACTTCTCTAGCTATCAATTCTTAATAATTTGAAAGGTCAAAATTAACCTCTAATGTCTCTCTGATAAGGAACCATACATTTAAAAAAATATAAGCAAATTATTAATGAAAATGAAAGTAGATTTGTGAATGTATGAATTTTAAGAAATTGTTTTGCAGCCTATTTAAATAGGTTAGAGCGGGGCTTAAAGTTTGAGGGGTAAATAGATACAACAATATTATCTCAGAAACAAAAGAAGTAATAATTAAAAAAAAAATATTATTCTAAAGTAGAAACCAGAACATGTATAACCAGCATCACCTTAACTCCTACAACGTCAGTATGAGAAGATAAACGACATGTATCAATATTTACATATAAAGTATTTTTTTCTAGGCTTTAAGCTCTTTTATTTAGTTTATAGAATATATTTTATACCTGATACCTAAGTTTATACCTGAATATAATATAAGTATACGTTATTTCTTTGTCTTATCATATGTATTATTTTTAAAATACAATTAGCGGTTTTTATTTTTTTTAACCTTTTTATGTAAGCTCATAAGTGGAAGGGCTGAAAACACCAACTGAACCTTTACTATGGCAAATATATAAGCAATAAGAGATTAGTAAATAGAAAAAAAATAAGTTAAAAAGGTTATTTTACACAAGATGAATTAAATTTATAGTTATTACAACTTCGCCGATAAATATTTCTGATAAAATACTAGATGGAGGTTATATACAGTGTGACTTTTATAAAAAATGTACAAACAAATCTTTTCCTCTACATCGGTTAAATAATGCAGCTATTATCTTTCAAAATCTATTTAAAATGCAAAATAAGACATGGATGTGTTTCCCCGCCTATGGGGTGAAAATGGACAGATAACAAGACTTACAAAACTAGTGAAAAACACATTTTTATAACTAGAATTAACTTCTATTGAACATAATTCAATATTTGATTCTTTTCAGAGTTTGATCTCTTATAAACTATCGTGATAATTATTTTTGCTACCAGCACTAAAATCAAGCCTATGGTTGCCACATTATATTTGTGATAATTTTTATATTAGAATTGTTAGAACTTACTTGTTGGTGTTCAAAGTATTAGTTTAATAGTTCATATTATATTGTTTTTATTTAATAATTGAATAGGTAGCGATGCCCAAAGAAGGGGATTTACAATGAATGGAACCAAAATGGGCAAAAATATTGTTCAAGTGGCAAATCAAATATGTTATAAAAAGTTAACTAAAATAATAAAATTAAATATTTTGTTTCAATTAAGAAAGTTGAAAAATAATTGCCGAATATTTATTGAACTAACGATTAATAATCGGTAAGGATATGGGCTAGCTCGAATAAGAACCAGGTTCAATTCCAACCTCTCCAAACCGATAAAGTACCTTCTAAGAGCGATTTAAGGAGTCGTTTCTGCCTGAGAATAGACCAATGCTACGCAGTGCTTTTCATACAAAATGGTTTTATATAGAAAACCAAGAAAACGCACAAGTATTGAGAAAACAATGTTACCATAACTGCATCTTTGTGATGCTCACTGCACATTGTGATATATGAGTGAAGTTGCAATTTATGTGTAAAACTCTTGATCACGCAGCAAATACATTGCATTTTGACAGTATTCAGTAGCATTTTGAATGAGAAGAGCTACGTAACGTAGCTCTACTGCGACATAGCCCTTATGTGTCTTATAAACAGCTCATAGAACATCAAATAGTTCTGATTTCTGTCGAATAAATAAAAAAAAAACGAAATTTTCATCAAATCCCCGTCTAAAGGATCGTCCATCGCAATGCGTTGGTCAGTTCCCTTACATTACGCGATAGTTAGCCAACAATAGCAGCTTTATGCACTCTGCCGTAATTATCCGCAGCATGGGGCTGAACTGGTGCTCTACTACTCCTGCAAAGCCGCATCCACAGAGCTCCGTATTTTCATTAGAAAGTTAAATATAATTTCATTAGAAGCTAGAAATATATGCTACGTCGTAAATTTCGTTCGTAAATTATATGGCGACAATAAAACGAAATACGGTAATAAGAAAGCTCCGAAAGGACTTTCCATGGATATAATAAACATGTAAATGTATGACATTTCTTTGAGCATACACATCGTAGTTGAATTGCAGATGCGTTGTATCAGAAATATTTAGATTGATACACAAGATTTGGTTACAAATACACACATGATACAACTCTCAAAACCACATCCTAAAAATTAGTATAAAAGATAATTTTGCATTTATATTAATTATTATATAGTAATTAAATCATAACGAAAATAATGATTTTGCAGCTGTTTCAACTTTTTATAATACAAAGGTCAATGGTTAGGAAGAAAGTAATCCAGTTATTTTTGAATGCATTATGCTATTCAATAGAAATATTTCGCACATTACAATCAACTGCTTTTTCTGTTGAAAATTTTTCAACGCGAGATAAATTAAAGTAATTGACTTTTTACTAATATTCACAATGTACAGTAGTCAAATAAAATTATTTCTGCGTTTCTTCCTCTAAAAATTGCCCCGAATAGTAATTTCTAAGAAAATAATGACCTGTATCATCTAAATGACCTGTATCATAAACAAATTGAGAAAACTTCTTCAAACCTATTGAAATAATTATTAAATTTAAAAATTAGGCATAAATATTGAAACATTTTTACCAATGTGAATATAAAGACATTTATCACTCATAACTGAATAGCAAAATAACTACAAATTAAAACAGAAATTTCAGATATGCGCCAACTATATATTCATTTTAAATAATAGTTGAAATAAATATCAAAACCACTTAAAAACAAATATCAAAAACTTTTACTTTTTTTATTACAAACTGTGCATATTACGAGGATATTTAGTAATTGTTGACATGTGGTGCATGGCTCGATTTAGAAAGCAACCCCGTGGTTATAATTGTCTAAAACTCCAAAGTGTCTAATAACTCATAGCATTTTTTACTTTTTATATTAAAATATGCAACTTTGCCCCCCGAAAAGGTTTTCCACTTTAAATTATATTTATGACTTTACGACCTATATCCTATATCTTCAAGTGGAAAATTGACACCATGGTGCTGATATCGAGTTTGGTCGCGGTTGTGAATGAAGTTTTACAAATAAATAAAAATTTATCTGAAAATTCACAAGCTTATTCATACATATATATTTATATTTCATCTATTACTCTGTATATAGAAATTGTATTGCATTGAACTCTCTATAATATGCTAAGATGAGAATAAATAGATTGCTCCTAGTATGAATTGCTAATTATTATTAATATTTCATCAAGTATTATTAATATTACTACTTAAAAAAACAAGATTATGTAGTTTAACCCTTTCCACTCGCGAATTCCGAAATTAATATGTATTTTGCCACCGGAGCGGCGGCATCTGAGTGAAAAGGGTTAAATTATATTTATATTATATTAGACCATTGTTTTCCGGACAAGGTTAGCTTGACAAAAGGTTAACTTAGATAAGACAATGTTGTGATGATAAGGTTAACAAGACTAGTAACTGCAAAGTAGTAAAGGATTCCTAGCTTAAGCTGTAAGTCAATTTCGATATTGAATTATTTCCCTTCAGTACATTTTAATTACATGTATGTATTGTGATATAGTATGATATAGTATAGAGAGAATCGCTGGAAGCACGCAGAGGATTCGGAATTAGTGGGAACGCAGTCGGCATGTCAATGATCGTATCATCGGGCGGTTCGCGAATTAATTAGCTGTCAACTACAATCACGCGATACATATACGAGAATTGTACTATTATCCACTCAGCTCACAGATTTTCATTGATATTCATGCGAAATGCCATCGAGCTCTTCAAATTCGCCAAACGGGGAATACAAATACAATTAGATCCATTATGTGCACGAAACAAAGATCTTGAATAAATCATCAATCGGAATAGCGTTTCCAGTTATTATGAAGAATATGAAAATGTCCTTAGAATGGATGACTTGCCGTTTAGAATCCTAGATAATTTCAAATTTACTATAATATGTAAAGGAATATATATACCAATTATAGGGTTTGTCGGTTTTCAAAAATCGGCTTTAAAAACCGGTTTTTTGGCGAAAATTATGGAATTCGAAAACCGTTTTTTAGTGAAAAAGGTCGGTTTTTACTGTATATATGGAAAATAACAAATTTAACTAAATATAGAAGTTAGATGAAAGCGTTTTGATTCTTGAAATCATATCGATACAATCGCATTTTATATCTTATCAGTCTGCAATGGTTCCCAGAAAGGTTTTGTATATATTAATTTAGATTTTTATACCAGTGTATATATTAATTTAAATCAGTGTGACTTCTTTTTGAAGAAGTAACTTCCTCTACTCAAATTTGAAAAAAGAGTTTTAAACCCTAGAAGCCACAAATTAAAGAACAAAAAACTTAGAATTATAATATCAGACTTTAAAAACAATTAAGCATAATTTGGTCGCAAGTATAAGAGTATTTTCTTTTTCAGGAAATTTTGTGAGTAAACAAAGGATTCGTCTAAGTAGCAATTCGATAGACGTTCTCAGTTTTTTGAAATCATATTTTGTTAAACAAAAAAACAATTAGAATGTTTAAAATTAATTAATTAAAATTGCTCGGAACAGACAATACTCGAGTTTAGCTTAATTGTTTTTAAAACTAAAATTGATATTAACATGTATGTATGTATGTATGTAACAATATGTATATAATATTTTTATTTTATTTTAATTTAATGATTTTTATTTCATTTAAAATATATTATTTTTATTTTATATATTAGAAAATTTTCCTTCACTATCATAAAAATATTTTCATTCTTATATGTAAAAATGATTCATGAATAACGAATAATTATTTTCAAAGTTATTTAATCAAGATAAACTATTATTTTTTAGTTCTACTAATTAAAATTAAAATATTATTGTTTACTGTCTATAAAATTGAAAAATAAATAAATTCAGTCAAATACTGCTCTAAATTATACTAAATTTGCGGATAATTTACAGAATATTTGAGCAAAAATTTATTTTCTATATAAAATTCGAAATCCGGTTAAAACCGGTTTTTTAGTAAAATTAAAATTCGAAAACCGGTTTTCTGAAATGTCGGTTTTAGTATTTTCTTTCGTTAGTAGTTTTGTTGGTTGTGAGCACTGCTGTTTAGTTTACTAGACTATAATATAATTTTTAAGTACACGTTCTTTGCTTGCTTCATAAGATGTATTGTTATTTTTAAGTTAGATTGACCAGCTTTTTAAATAATACGGAAGCTCACATGTGGGTGATGTACTGGTAAAGATGTAGAAATACCACAATATAATGAACAAAAAAGTAAATTAGGTTAACAGAAGCAGTTTTACTTAGTTATTCTAAATAAGCTGATGATTATTTCTGACAAAATACCAGAAGGTTATATACATTGTTCTTTGCAAAAATATACCCATGAACTTTATATTTTGCATTTACCTGAATTTCCAATATAGCTTTATTTCTTAAAATCCGTTTAAAATTAAAAGTAAAACATCGGATCTGTTTACCTCCTGGTCATTTCATTTTGGGGTAAAAAGGACCTGGTGACAAATACTTGAAAAAAGAGCAAAAAAAACGTATTTCTACAACAGTGAATTAGCTGGTAGTTTTAATAGATATAATCAGATGGTTATTTGTTCAATTTTTGTTATTTGTTGTGATATAATTGGTTTGGTTTTCACAATATAATTGCTTAAAGTCAAATTGGTGTTGTAGCCTGCGCCCTACCCAAAGTTTCTTTATATTTATACAGGGTGCTTCAAAAAAATTTATACACACTTTGAACTTCCATAGAAAATTTATTTACCGTGATGACTCGTACTCAGAATTGTATTGATGCTGCAGGTCACCAATTTGAACAGTATTAACATTTGTCATTGGACTTTCAGCTTTCTATTTTCCTGAAATTTAACATTGTAGAACGGCAAATGAATTTTGTATGGAAGTTCAAAGTGTGTATACATTTTTTTGAAGCACCCTGTATAAACAAGAAAATTTTAATATTTATTCCTCAGTTTCAAAATTACCAAAGAATTCTACATATCCAAAAAATATGTTGAGCGTAATTGTTTTTCTAAAATTCAAATATTCATTTATCATATACAAGTTTATCAATTATTCATTTCAAATTGTTTCCTAGTATAATGCCATCAAATCATTACCCAAAGTATTACACATGCTTTGACACTACCCAAATAACTCCATTATCCAATTATTACCTACTTGTAAAGAAAAACAAAATTTTCCGCAATTACCCAAATTAGACTTATTAGTAATTTACGGACGAGCTTTTCATACAAAAGCCCATTCTATGTGTATTTCTTTTGAATGAATTAGGCAAATCAAATGACTAGTTGTCAACAAGCGATGGTGTGACAGATGTGTTTACTTACATAAGTTCGCTTTTAGTTCATGTGTCATTCGTGACTCTTTTCATTAATATGAAAATAGTATATTGAAATAGTACCATGGCATTTCGTGCCAAATGAGCACAAAGAACCGTAGAACTTGTGTATTTTGTATATTACACATTATTAATAGATCAGGACAAAAAATTGTTTACGAAATGTTGACTCAAAATCATAATGGTCTAGTAATAGGTCTATTGAAATTTGTAGGGACTTTATATAGAAATGGTTCTGCATGTATATTCTACAGATTTGAAGCTGTTTTATTTACAACAAAAAGCGTTAATTTGTTTAATCAAGTACCCAGAAAAATTTCGGACTAAATCAGTGCAATCAGCTAATATGAAAATATGCCCATAAAAATCTTAAAAATTTGATAAACATTATTTAATACATGCCGTAGACATTTTAAGTACTTTATCAATCTTCAAAACGGCTGTTCAGAATTTATTAATAGTTTCAATGCAATCTCATTTCATGTTTTTTAAATTGAGAAATTGAACTGTGAAAAATTGAGCTTTA
This sequence comes from Ctenocephalides felis, assembly GCF_003426905.1. Taxonomy (NCBI): domain Eukaryota; kingdom Metazoa; phylum Arthropoda; class Insecta; order Siphonaptera; family Pulicidae; genus Ctenocephalides; species Ctenocephalides felis. The sequence continues at coordinate 57,827,019 of NW_020536999.1, forward strand.
GGATTTGTTTTAAACCTGAAGACTGTTTTCAGATCAAATTTCATTATTGAAATAGATTTTTTCAGTTCTGCTCTTTACAATGAGAGAATAATTTAAACTACATTCTCAACCTCAAACTGGTAGTATCCCACAACGTTGTTTCTTTCTTGTCTAATAAAAGCTTCTAAGATTTCTCGTTTATGTGTCACATAAGCTACATGTGCTATTACCATCTATTCTTAGTACTTCAGTTTGCATTGTACCATCAGTACTGCTTTTATTAGTCTAATACTATTTTTGTTGAGAGTTGGAACATTTTAGATCTCATCAGGGTAATGCTCAATTAGAATCTCATTGACTTACCTCAAACGAGAGAAGTTGAGAAGTTTTTCTAATAGTATTATCTCTAAATAAATTTATTCTTACTTTAAAAGCTATTCCAGAAAGTGTTCGTCAGTGATGCATATTCGAGAATAAGAGTTAAAAGCGATAACATATATCATATTATTAATTGTTAGTTCAGTGCATATAAATTTATTTATTTTTAAATTTATGCCGAACAGCCTGATAATTTTGGAATTTGATTCTTGTCGCAATATGTTTGGTCTAGTTACTTGAGCGAGACAACAATGACCTTAACGCTATCTCCAATTATATTATCATGCCATCTAAATAAATTATAATAAAATTAAGTACCTTAATAAAAAATACTGCCTGATAATAATAATTACTAAATCGGGAGCAGAGAATTTCCATCTTCCTTATTGGTACCTTATGATTTATTCTTCTTCAAAGTTATTTCACAAAGTGTAGGACTTTAGAAATTCATATACAAAAACAGAAATTTGTACCAAACAACTCGAGCCAATTGAGCTAATTGAGAAATTAGTCCTAGGCGCAATACCACCATCACTTTAACTCTACCTCCCGCTATCCATATTATATTCCATCCAAATAAATCTTGATAAAATGAAGTTGCTTAATGAAAAAACTGCCTGATAACAATTACTGGGTCCAGAGCAGATATTAACCATCTTTATCATCAGATGCGTCGCATCTCAAGATTTATTCTTTTTCAAAAGTTATTTCATTAAGTGTAGAACTTTAGAAGAAATTCGAATACATAAACACAAAGAGCTACAAATGATACTCCATCCTGGTTGAGTGCTTATAAATTTATGCCAAATAACCTGAACTTGAGTAATTGATTTTTGACCCAACATCTACCATCACCTTATTAACTCTATCTCCAGTTATCTATATTATCCATTCAGATGCCTCTTAATGAAATTAAATAGGGAGTGTTTATAAATTGATGCCAAACAACAAGTTCTTAAAAGATTGGTCTTTGTCCCATCATCTTAACTCTATATCCAGTTATCAATATTACATTACATCCAAATAATGAATCTAAACTTGAGAAATAGGTTCTTGGTCCAAAATCAACCATCACCTTTACTCTGACTCCAGTTTCTATTTTATATTTCATCCAAATTAATCATAATGAATTTAAGTACCTTTATAAAAATACCGTCTAATAAAAACAAATACCAAGTCCAGAGCAGATATTTTCCATCTTTCTCATTAGATCGTCGTGTCTTAAAATTTATTCTACTTCAAAAGTTATTTCACAAAGTGCAGGACTTTAGAAATTCATATACAGAAGCAAAAAAGTCTATGAATGATATTCTAGATCATATTGCAGATTGTTGATTCAGTGCATACAAATTTGTACCAAACAACTTAAACTTGAGAAATTGGTTCTAGGCCCGAAATAAACCATCACTTTAACTCTACCTCCAGTTATCCGTATTATATTCCATCAAAATAAATCTTAAGCACCTTGATAGAAAAAAACTACCTGATAATAACAATTACTGACTCTAGAATAGATATTTGTCATCTTCCTCATCAAGTGCGTTGCACCTTAAGATTTATTCTTCCCTCAATTGATTACATAAAGTGTAGGACACTTTAGAAATTCGAATTCGGAAACAAAAGAGATATGAGTGATATTCTATATTATATTATATATCATATTACTAATAGTAAATTCAGTACATGCAATTTGCACAAAACAACCTGATGACTTTGGAAATCGATTTTTAACGAGATCTAAAATGTTCCTACTCTCGAGACCAAAACAGTATTAGATTCATAAAAGGTGTACTAATGGTAGGTACATTGCAAATGATTTTTGATCCAGTTACTTTAAATCAACATACCATCAACTGAACTCTATCTTCAATTATACATATTGCATTCTATCCAGATACATCTTAACAAAATTAAATAGTTTAATAAAAATACCACATAATAATAATAATTACTGCATTGAGAGCAGATAATTCCATCTTCCCCATCGGATGCGTCGCAGGGCGTCATGTTCATCCGAGAGAGAGAATCGCGGCGAAATCAGTGTTGTCTAATGGATCGTACACAATGGTAATTGTTCTGAGACAAGGAACAGAAATGCTAGATGAATGGAGTTCGTCGGTTTCTTCAGACCCGATACGAAACTCCAGAGTTGTGTAAATATTACAACTGAATCACTGGCGCGAATATTATGTGATCTATTGCGTAGATTTTACCAAGAATGCTAGAGTGGTATTCATAGAGAGTAAACTTTGATTACATTGGGATTTGGGTGTAAGGTTATCTTATATTAGGATAATTGGTTGATGCGATTTGATACAACCGACATTAATTTATTGAGTTTTTCATAATAAACAGATAAACATGTGTTAGAATGAAATATATGAAATTGGATGCTTTTTGATTAAATGTACCAACGGAAAGAACCTTTGGATTGATGATTACAGATTTTCATATACATATATTTTCTGTAATGTACTGTGAATATGTTACAAATTACTGGTAAAAGCACAATATTCAACGATGATTAGTGAAGATACTCAACGATGCAGAAGTACCTTGCACAGGTCATTTAGGGTGAAAAAGACCAGGAAATGACAGAAGTTATAAATTTTAATTATCATGTGGAAGTATTTCTAGATTGAGATTTTATTGTTTTTTTTTTGATAATTCTTTCTTAGCAGTTTAACTTCCAATTTTGACTTTAGCTTCGTGTTCAACGTTAAAAAATACATTGGAAAACATATGTCACATCTAATACTGACTACATTTTTTATTTTGCGGACTTGTGTAATCATTTCAAGCCATAATAATCAGAGCAGCTAGAATACCAAATTGTGATAGGGTAGAGCAGACTTTTAAGGCCCGCGCGGTTAATAGGTCCACCACCCGATATCTCAAAAACAAACCAAGTTAAAATTTTTTTAAAAACAATATTTGAAAGTAGAGCCATCAACTTGATTTTTACGATGTTGCTAGCGGGAGAAAAACAAATTGGTATTTGTTTTGGTTGTGAGCATTGTTGCTTAATTTATAAGACCTTAATATAATTTTAGGTTAACCATATCTAATATAACCCATTGGTTTATAAGGCGTATTATTTATTTCAAGCTAGATTCAACAGTTTTTGTATATTACCTCTATAAAAGCTTACACCTGTGTGCGATAGACAGACCAACTGAATCTTTAGCCTGACAAAGGTGTAAAAAATAAAAAATAGCAAATAAAATAG
>NW_020536999.1:57831604-57857426 GCF_003426905.1 Ctenocephalides felis
CCATAGTTTACACATGATATATTATAATTGTATTACTTTCATCTTGTAGCTGAACATCATTTCAAACATCTACTAAACATGCTTCAATATAAAAGTGCATCATCATTGACGATTCTGTTATCAAAAGCTCCTCTATAGAGCAGTTCTGTACATCGTATTCTCAGATTTCTTCGTATTCAGGACTCTGAAGCGACGATGTATCTCAAAAAACTTGAAAAGCCAAACGAATTTGCCAATGTACGTTTTTTCCAATAAAATATATAGGATTACTGCACTTCGTTTCTCGGACGTGTGATTTCGTCCAGTAAGTTGGCAGAAAAATGACGAAAATGACGAAATTGGAAAGTAAACATTTTTGAATTGAATATTTATTTACTCTAAACTAGTTTACCACTACTGAACTAGTTTAAGTTATATAATAATATTATTACCAATATTAACCAATGCAATATTGACTTGGGTAACATTAACTTTTTTTAATAAAAACACTGATTCACGCGTTCAATTCATACAGATTATTGTCAAATTGTGATAAATTGGTGGCGTTAATTATATTTGCGTGTCTAATATTCATCACCATATAATGATATAATATTATATTTGTTAAAATATTTGCAGCAGAAGAGGTTCTTCCAAAATTCAGAAATCATGATGTAGTGCCTTTGATGATTTTAAAACATAGAATAGATATTTAAATAAGGATATATACAAATACTTGCAATGAAAATTTATGAAAGCTAAACAAAAAATATTATAGGGTAAAGCAAGGCTTAAAGGTCTTAAAGGTCCGCTTAAAGGCGGGTAAAAAAGCCTACCACTAATATCTAAAACAAAACAAGTAAAGTTAACAATTTTTTAACATATTTTAAATTTGAAGTATAGGCAAAACAAGTGTAATCAGCCAAATTGAGTTAAAAAATGCATGTTGAAAAGAGAAATTAAATTAATAGTTATGTCTACTCTGCTAATACATATTTGTGATGAAACACCGCCGTATCCAAGTTATGTACAACATGTTAACCCTGAAAAATTTTTTATGAAATTTATATATTGCATTCGTTGAATAATGTAGCATTTATTTCGTATATCTCCTTAAATTTAAAATTAAGAGATAAGATCACTTTGCCCTCCTGGCTGTCCTTATTGTTTTTTTTTTTCTTACTAGTCTCGTTTTGTGATATTTTACATCAAAATTAATTTTAACAACTTTTTCATGTATATAGTTCGGATATAAATTTGCCATTTGCAATAAGTACATACATAAACATAACAACTAAATTTATTTTTTTGTCAAAACAAATAGAATTATGCAAACTTTCTATCAAGTAAAAATAGCACATAATAAACTAATCGGTTTATAAGCTTAGTAAATAATAATTATCAATCTCTACAATAATTACTAGAGCAAATGAAACTGATTTGACTTGTTCATTAAGTGAAAGTCGTCCTGTTGATCATTTAATTTTATTTATTAAGAAAATTAGTCGTTTGCAATACATAATTTACTACATTCTATTTTCGTGGTTTAATTTTTGTTGGCAAATCTACGTATCAATTTGTAAATAGGAATTTTATTTGATTTTAAATCGCAAAGAGAAACTTTACTTCTTAAACAAGTATTTGCATATCTTGTGTAAAATTGGAATGCTGAGTATTTCTCTTATAATATATATATATATATATATATTATTATTTATATATATATATATATATATATATAATATATATTTAAACAAATGTAAAAATATTTCTTAAAGAATAATGCTAACTAAAAATTAAATTGAAATTTTACTAAACATAGGTGTTTTAATTACATAGAACTCCTATTTAAAAAATAAAATGAAATTTAACATTTCAATAGTATTTTATAAAAGTATGATTGTATTTTATAAAGTATGTTGATACATAAATACTTACCAATTTTTATAATAGCAGCTTTGGTAATTCAGACTAAGTTAAACGAATAAATTGCCCAATGATCTCTTATGTAATTTCCATTATCTGAAAGGTAATAATTTTCCCATTACAATTTTTGCAAAAAATTGCCTAATTTTAAAATATTATTAGTACTTTTTTACAATAATTATAATTTTTTATATACAATAATTTAAAATTAAAGAATTGAAAACTTAGGTATCGAATCTTCTTAGACATCTTACTCAACTCTGAAAAAGAAAGTTAGTAGCTCTTTAAAAAAAATCTATATAATAATAGGTATTTGAATTCTAAATAGTTTTGGAAAGCGTAATTGAATTTATTTATGTTTGTTGATATGTATTAAATAATTTATGCCTGTAATTGTTCCTGTTTGTTTTTAACATTATTGTCTTGGTTTTTTCTTTGTAATTATTGCTTATAATAGAATAGGCATATAATCTCTGATAATTTAACACCTACCAAAATGTATATTACCAATGCTTAAGTCTGTCTTAAACATACCAATTAAATTAAATCCATGTCGCTTTAATAGTATTGTGGTTATGATCGCATATTATCAGTTTAGTAATTACAGAGAATGATTACCTATGGGACATGGATTATTACTTCCCTTGCGATTATGGTTAAATATTACATATATGTGATGTATGTGATCGAACTTAATCTTCGATTTAATTTTTAATTAATTTTCTTCAATTTTAAATAACTTGCAAAAGCAAGGTCTTGAATTCAAATCTCGTACGTACGTACCTGATATCAAGCAGTAATGATATTTACGTTTTTACTTAAAAATATAAACCCAAATGCATTTTTAAGCGAAAATAACTTTTAGGAGGCATTGCTGCAACAACAATTAGAAGAAAGTAAGAAATTCAAACAAAGAGAAAAGACAACCTCTGTGGTGTCACCCAATAAAACCTGGTAGGTAGGCTCACATCTAACAAGCTCATATATGATATTCATTAATGATTGTTTAATTCTATAGTACTAATCAATAATCAGAATATTTTTTTATTTTTGTTGCTTTAGGTGCAAGAGAAGAGTATATATCCCTGGTCCAAGTTGCACAAAGTTTTTCACACAACAGAAATTAAGATTTGGACATTTTTAAAAATATGACCATAGTATTTTGAAAATGGCGATACTGCCAATTAGTCCAACACAAACTTTTTCAATTTTGGTCTCAAACGATTCCAAATGATTTGAAATGAGTAAATGAGTAAATCAAATTTTCTGTCGAAAATAAACTTCTCCTTACAGAAATTAAATATGTTTTTAGCATCAATTTACCTATACTAATCAAAGCTGAAACATTGTCTTAAGTCTTCTGAATTATATAGCTTTCCATGTTTCTATGCCGGTGTTATATGATCCCAAGTCGAAAACTTTCAGTGTCTTCTCAGCGTTCAGGTAATCACATTATTTTACATCAAAAGTCCACAGTTGAGTAACAAGTTTTGTTAATTAAAATTCACCCTCAAGATTCTAGGCAAAGGTAGAAACATCTGTTATTCTCACATATGAGACATATATAGATACATACGACATCAGCCCGGATTTCTAATATTTGCTAAGGTGTTTGCAACATTTTTATCAATATTTATATTAATTTTATTTGTATTAAATTTATATTGTAAATATTTGTAGAACTGTCTAAAGGTTCATTGTCACAACGTCTATCAAACATGAATTCCTAATAAATTCCTTTATACTTACTTTTTAACCATTTGCCAACCAGTTCACTGTGACACTCAAATAATCTAGCTCATGTCGAGTATTTTTGTCAGACATACAGTAAGTTGCACTGCTAAGATATTGGATAAAAATGTGGTTTTTCAACAGTAAAAAGTGTTATTCAAATAGCTAAATCTTAATTTTTATTTAGTATATTTATACAGATCAAGAGGTTCATGCAACCTGCCTTAAGGTTAAATACTAATCACAACTTAACTTATTTTATACCAACAATATTTTTTATACAGTCAACTAAAGCTTTAAAATGTTCTAAACAATTTTAAATTTAAACAAGTATAAATTGTTCTCTTTTTCAAAGATTTTACTTTTACTAGCAAATGGTCACTGACAAATATACCAGTCAATTCAAAAAATACTACCACTTCTCCATGACGAGTATATTAGTCAATTATAATTAACTGGATAAGTAGATTATTGGGAATTTTTCACATAAGACAAGTTAGATGGGCTACTTATAATTCTCCTTGCACAAGTAATTTGCATGATCACTAATTCTGTTTTTGAATATTTTGGATGTCTCATCTTGATATTTCATCAGTAGTTAATCGATTAATTAAAACATGAAAAGGTACCATAACTGCTCATCTCAGAAATTTATATTTCATATGCTGAATGTTCTAAATATTACCCTTTGTTGATTTCTGTATGTCCAGACTGAGTTGTGTGCTAATTTGTGCAAATAGATTATTTACACTTGAATACAATTTATTGTTGAGTTGTCTATTGGATATCTTCCAATTGTATATTGGATACAACAAAATTTTTGGACAATCTCGGTCAATTTGTTGCGTTGTTTTTATTCACATCAACCTCTCACATATACTCAAGATCATATTTTGCCCTCATACGTCTACTCGAGCTTAGATGTTTAGTGAGTTCCAGGATAATTTACACTATCTTTATATTCTTTTACATTCTTTTTTTCTTCTTCTTAAATTTGTTCTTCTTAAATTTCTTTTACTTTTCAGTATTAATTTTATAGAATATTTAGATAACGTTTTCATACTTAAATATTTTACAATACTGCTCCAAAAAACGCGCTTGATTTGTTCCAATGAAGAAACTCATTTCATCTATAGTCTATACCAAAAGGGACCAAACAAACTATTATGATAGACTAACAGATATTTCAACTAAGCAACAATGAGCTGGCAAAAAATAATGTATACACAAATATGTTAATTAAAATTACTTCTTATCTACCATCATGGTGAAATACTGAAGCGCTCTGTACCGAGTGTGGTAGTTCCTGAGCCAATATTTTCGTTGTTGCAATCTTCAATTAACCTCGATATAATAACAGTTTATCAGGCTCAGACAACAACGTTAGTTTGTGGTTATGGTTGAATTTATGTAAGAAACCTTGCTTTTAAGTGCCATCATAAAATGTCTCTATTGCTTCAAATTCTAATTAGTATCAGTGCCGTATACGATAGTGTCCACAGCAGCTCTGCAACCGAACAAACAATATAGAGGCAATTATTTTCGCTTAAGCTCTTGAGAAAATTAGATTTTGATGAAATTAGATAATGTTATAATAAGTAGATAGCAAAATTGGTACCGTTTTGCAATATTTATATCTCTTAACTTAAAATGCCATTTGTTAACTTAAAATTTTTAGTATTTACAAAATTAATTTTGTTTTAGTAAGATAATAATTTATTGTAGTATTATTCTTTATATTATCTTCTTCATTGGTGCGAGTGCTAGTTGAAAATAAATAAGAAAAGCTACGTATGTTTAGTGGAATTTCAAGAAACTTAACTTATGGGCTGATTCTGCCGTAAAATAGACAATCTTATAGCAAGGCTATGTTACGTTAAAGTTTTCATACAAAATGGTATTAAATGTCAAAATCAAAATGACATGTATTTGCGTATTATACATAAAATGCAAAATTTACTTATGTTGTACTGCAACACCACAAAGTAGTTATGATAACATGGTTCTTTTGACATTCGTGCTATTTCTAGGTTAGGTTTTCCATTGTGTTTTGACAATATTTAGTACCATTTTGTATGAAAACTGCGACGTTACATAGCCTTGGTCTAATATTGGTCCATTTTACGGCAGAATCGGACCATAAGTTAGGTTTTTTGAAAGTCCACTTAACATATATAGCTTTCCTTATTTATTTTCAACTAGCACCCCTACCTATAGAAAGATAATATATAGGGTAAAATACAAAAAATATAACTTTATTAAAATCATATTTAATTTTGTTAAAATTAAATTTTAGAATCATTAGAATTAGATTACCAATAATTTTGAAATTTAGAGAATATTCTCGTTTCTTCAATATTTTCATTGTTTAGTTTTCTGTGTGGCTTATTATTTATGATTTAATTTTTTAGAACCAAGACCCTACTTTTTTTCTTAAAATATATGGGAGTTACATTCTCCAGAAACTTTTAGAAAAAAAACCATTTTTTTCATTGCACTTATACATTTTTTTATCATTTGAAAATTTAAACAAATAACTTTTCAACTTTGTAATATAGAAACCTTTTTTTTAAATAGGCTACCATTAAAAATTATATATTGTTCATACTTCAGGTTATATATCTTGTATTTATATGGAAAGACAAAAATTTTTAATTTTTTTTCTAGAGAGATTTGAAATTCCTTTGCCTTCGTTTTTTTCATACGTTTGTGTGTCATCTGTATTTTTTTTCATGAAATAAAAAGTTGTAAGAATCACGTGAGTAAGATTTTGTGTTTGCTTATCTAAATTTATTGTGTTTGGAATCATTTATATTCACATGAATTTTACAAAATATCTTCTTATGAAGTATTACAATTTTAAATTGCAAAATTATGTGGCTAATTTCTCTACTTTCCGAAGGAAAGTTCATATTTTCATGAACAGGTCAGATTTGCTAGTTTGATGTTTTCTCGATGTTTCGAGTCATTCTGAATCGAATGAGATCAATTTTGAAAAAAAAGTGTGTGTACGAGTATGTAAGTCGATTTTTGACCTTTGATAGACGTTTTCTCAAAAACGGCTGGATCGATTTTAATCATGTAAAAGACTTTTGATGTACCTCAATAAGGTACTAGCTTTGGTAATACGCCAGGATTGGCTAAGTCGTTTCTTTGTGATCAGCAGCAAATGGTAAAATGTTTCATCCAGTATTAAGCTTATCTTGAATCAATTTTAAACATTCATAAACTGTTAGAAAGATATTGATTGGGAATTGCGTGGTGTAGTTTTTGGAAAAGATTGGCTGGGCCGTGCCTTCGTAAATAAATGTTAAAATATTAGCAAACATATATATATATATATATATATATACAATTATGCATGGATATGTATATATAACCCCTAATGAGTCGTTTACCTTTAACTTATGGACCAAGTTCTTCAATAAATATAAACTCTCGTAAATAAATTACCAGAACTAGTGTTGAATATTAAGTACTTTTCCGTTAAGAAATACTCTGCATCGTAATATCTCTTTAAAACTATTCATATTCAAATATTCCATAGTGTTCTTCTATTCTTCCTTGTTGGTTTGTGACACGCACTACCACGCATATTTAAACTCCTTTTCATAAATATCATTTATTACAGAAGTTACGAGATTAAACTTCGTATTGTTTAATTGCATTATTTTATGGTCTTACGAACATTAGATGTATATCGCATGTCACTTGATATAATGGCAATGTTTGTATCAAACAAAATCTAACTTAAGTAGATATATTTTGCAATATTACTCGGAGGAAGTTTTATGGTTTGATAAATGATAGAAAACTTGTGTATAAGGTTCCTCTTCAATTTTTGAGGGCTGTTGGATTATAGTTTTTCAAAAATAAAGTAAATGTTGTTTTTCTATAGAATACTGTTGAAAAAAACTTGCATGTATATATTATTACATAGGTGAAAAAATATTTACTTTGAAAAATATCTAATATAAAATAGGCAGAACACGTTACAGCCGTACCCACAAAATTTGTCACAACCGTACCCAACGCACACTTTTGAAGACAAATTATCGTTATGACTGAACTAAATTATCTACGCAAAAATTAATAGCTGGTAATTAATTGCGAATGCTCAATTTACAGTGAAATAACTAAATAGTCTATCTCTATACGAGTGATAGTTATTATGAAAAAAAATCCTTCAAAAATACTTACTTTTCACTCTGTCAAAGCAATATGGTCTACATATCATGTTAAGGGCGCTGACTCAATGCATTAATGGAAACTTGTTCGATCTAACATACCTCATTTTCTCCCTTTGGACGCTATCTCAAAATCAGTTTAGTTTAGCTTCTATGACGACTGTCACTATCGTAGCCTGGCACAACCGTACCTAGTCTACCCTACACATTTTTATTTTTTTAATATGTGAATGTTTATACTTCTTTATAAACAATTTTATTTCCTAAAAAATTTTGCGCCTAAGTTATCTTGTGAGGATAATTTCGAATAGGTGAAGGAATAATGTGTACCTGTTTCGAAGACAAAAATTAGTTTTTTTTTAACTGTATTGAATCTCTATATGTGTACACGCCTATTTCATATTTTGACGATAAATTAATAGATTTAAATTCAAACAACTATTTGATACATATACATATATTTTTTATATACCACTTCATAAATTTTTTTAAATAAATAAATACATTTTTAGATATATTTACTTTATATGAAATAGCCAAATGTACCTGTATATAAAATTTTGAGTTGAAAGTATTATAGTATAAAATATATCAAGATTGCCAAGAAACTTACCAAGATTATTTCCAAATGTATATTAATAGTCAAGAATTTATTTAAAACTCAACAAAAGCTGAAGATGTTAGCCTATTTTTTTGTGATGTAGTCGAATATTAATAATGTAACGTAAAAAACAACAATCATCTTATCACGTTTATTTCTTCGACACAAAATTTTACTTAGCTTTTCAAACCCTTCCAAAGTTCAAATTTACATCTCTATTCAAAATATTTGTAATGTTCTACCTACTTTTGAATTTATTTCTCCTTTGATACTGAATTTTATTTATTATTTAATTTAATTCACAGTCAACATATATTGCCTTAATTTAGATTCTGTATTACTTCTCGTCTATCTGCATAAAATTTATTATATCCAAAGTTATCAATGAAACAAATTAAAAGTGAAATTGCTGTCGCGCCACCCTTATAAAGTTTGGCGAATGAATTAGATTAATCTTACCAAGTCTATTGAACTAAACCTGTCTCTGAAATCGAATTGTAGAGACTGAATAAATTACTCTTGTTTACTTAATTTATTTTCTCTATTTTCTCATTTCGAGTTCATGATTTAATACATTTTTCATACTGATTGAAATCGACCTGATTGTAAACAGTGTAATATAGTACATGGGTTATAAGTATAGATAGATTGCTTAATTAGTATTGTAAACATGAGATGCTCAAATACATAATTTGCAAACGTGGATGGGTTATTACACATTAGACGATATATTATTAATGGTGCCCAACCTATCTATATCTGTTGATATTATCATTTTTTTTGGTTAAAATCCAACATCATCAAAATAATTATAAATGTCTTATACCTGGCTTTGTATTAAAAATCATTTGCTTTTGTATGATAATACAATATTTTAATGTTACATCAAACGGTTTTTCAAACCAAATTCTGAAAATTTTTACATAGTATTTGAAGTATTACATTTATGAAGAATTTTGAGTGATATTAAGCACGTATCATTGTTTGATTCAATAGAATTATACTTATGTTTAATTTTAATTTATTCGATTAATATTGACAATTCATAATTAATATTGAAATTTTGTTTTTATTTTACAAGTGCTAGATCAAAAATTTTCATAATTCATCTTCAAATTGATCGCTAACGTTTTATTTTGTTATTTCTTTAATTAACTAATGCATTAAATTTAATGCATAATTTTATTCCTGATTCTATCCAAAAACTAATAAAAAATCAATATCCATATTAATAGTAAACAGGAAATTACAAAGAGTAAATTATCGCAAGGGCTACATGGCATAAAAAGTTTGGAAATCAATGATTTTATTTACATAATTTATAATAAAATACAATTGTAAATTACCCATTTGGAATACAATTTTTGAAAAAGGCATAAATTATGTGCTGAAGGTTAATTATTTTAATTATATTGATTATGATTAATTAATTGAAAGCCAAAATATTTTGAGTATGGAGGCTTTCATCTTTGTAAAGGGTAGAAGAATCATGAATTTATGCAAGAAAATTGACAGTTTTGTTAACAAAATCAGTTAACAAATTTACTATGCCTGACTCCATTTTGCAATGATAAGTAGTCCAGATTCTGGTGAAACTTTATTCAAAATATTAAATTTGCAACTTACAAATACACAATTAAAGAAGTTTTTACTAAAATGCCATATTTAACGATTTACAACTCACCGTAAGTAAGAGTAATTTAAACCTTAGAAAAATTTATTTATGTGTGTTTGTGTGTAAGTTTATTTGGATACAATTTTTCGTCCACGATTGAGGGAGACATGGAGATTTTGAAAGATTTGCTCATCCGATTAGAATAATTCAAATAATATTCGCATGGATAAAGAAACCATTCAAATCGAGGCGTGCTGATTACTTTTTGGTGATGGCAGGTCAAGCGTTTTCGGAGATACGGAGCACACTGTGCAAAAATAGCAGTTCTTGAGAGATCAGCGTATCCGATTAGATTGATTCAAAACACATGGCTCGTGTTGAACGTGTGAAAAAATGATTAGTTTGATATAGGTCTAACAGCTTCAAAATATTGAAAAACTGAAAATTTGAAAATCAAAATTTTGAAAAATCAATGATAGATGTTTCAGAATTTTCAATTAACATAATGAATCAATGATATATTTCTCTCGTTTTAAAAACATCTTTGCATCATTACTATATTGGATTTGCTTGCGCATCCCCATAACTCGATACCGTAAGTCCAAACGGGTTTATGACGCATTTGTATAGCAGTACTTTATTATACAGCGAGAGCTTCGAGTTTCTTTCTATAAGCCAATTGATTTCTAGGGATTTGAACTTGATTTGTTAAATTTTGGCTTTGATGTGTTGCTTTCATGTAAGTCTGGAATCCAAGTGCATGCCCAGGTATTTGACCACGTCGGTTTTTGGTATTGTACAATTGGTTAAGGAAAACTTGATGAAGAAAAAACTTCCAACAAAAATCAAAATTTCGATTTTATCAAATTTTCGAGATGTTTCAGAATTATCTATCAACATTATATTTATCTAATCAACGATATATTTTTCTCGCTTTGAAAGAAACTTTTTATCGAGTTCGGCTTTGAATTACATTACAGATCCAAAAATGCAAAAATAAACATAAATTCATTCATACATAACAAATTTGAATAGCAACATAACCAATCTGATTCTAATTGACCTATTCAAACCCTTGTCAAGTTGGAATACACGTCCTTACAGGCAAATTGTTATAGAACAAACATTGATCTTGGTAAGTTCAGTAAATAATTAATTTGATTACATCCCAATTAAAGCTAATGGATTTCCCTGACCTTTGTGCGAGCTAAGGTCTAAGTTGGTTCTATTCGATGCCTTATACATAAATCTCTCCTAAGGTCATGCATGTATGTTTAATGATGCGTATCTTATGTCACGGCACTAATCGAACCGAATTGTCACATGACGTAGCAAACACGTATGTGCGCCTGTTTGCCCATTCCGTGTTCAGGTATCTCGTTCCCAGTATTAGCTCATAAATACCACCGATAAACCCTGGCTTTCCGACGTGCAACGTAGGTTAATTGCCCTCAGCTTCGGAAAATTGGTTTCCAAATTCAATTATCTAAGAAACTTTTCTTAGTATGCTTTAAAACTTAATTGCATTTCGAACGTAAAAATGCGCGTGCTTTACGGACGAGCCGAACACATCGTTCATGTCAAGATACGGCTTTTGGAAAAATAATAGATTCTTAAAGCCAGATAATTAAATATCTGTCTGGGCACATAAATCAACTTTTTTCACGCTTTGAGGGAAAACGATGGTTTTAAAGAATGCTTCTATTGTTCGAATTTATTTTAATTTAACTTTTGTGTAAGATATATAATTAGATGAAATTAGTTTTGCTTCTATTTCCAATATACAATGAAATGTTTTACTTTCAAGTTTTTTTTCATTGTTTTTGCCGTAAATTTTGGGGGTAAAACTAATTTAAGAGTAATGCTTTTTGCTGCATAAGGTTAAAAAATCTTATGGAATACCATAAACTGAGACAGATTACTAGTTTAGGTTATTTTTTACTTGTTTTTTTATTCTGAAGTTGTAAAGTATTTTACCATTTTACAATCCTGATTAAATGCGCCACCTGTTAATGAAACTTGCCAATTGTAGGCATTTTTTTAAAAAAAGGGGCAAGTTGACCAGTATTAAAAGTTTTAAATTTGTAGTTAAACAAAATGTCTTAATTTTCTAAATAAACATAATTGTATCATTATTTTTGACTGCAATCCTAAAATTGTTATTTATGTTTACGAATCCAAAGCTTAAATTAACAAATTTCATAAAAATTAACCAATTAATAAAAAAATGGTCATATTTTCACCAAAGCTCTTAGGTTGTACTTGAAACATAAAAATTTTCAAAGTATGTGAGATTTTTGAACAAATTGTCTCAATTTTTTAAATGAGCACAATTGTTATTATTTTTGATTGCAGTCCTAGATATGTTATTTATGATCCAAGGCTTAAATGAATATAATAGAAATTAATCTCAATAATCGAAAAAAATTCACATTTTTACCAAAGCTCTTAGGTTGCACTTAAAAACTAATAACTTTTGAAGCATGTGAGATTTTTTTTCTATTTTTTTATGATACTTATCAATGTACTGTAGTATGTATGTGTCAATTTTTGACCTTGTCAGCCTTTTCGCAATTATGGCTTCGCTGATTTAAAAAATTTAGAAGCCATTGGATATAACTCGAATTCTTGAAAGAATTCTCAGTCAGTTGCGTGATGATTTCGACGATCGTTCGAGCCGTTTCTTTGGTAATAGCAAAAAAGTGCAACAATTTTCTTTAAAAACAAATTTGAATTTGTTTTGAAAATGCAAAACTTCTTCGAATAATGTCATTTATTAGAGAATAGTGCTGACTAGTTTTTGCACAAATACCTAATTCGCTTGCATTTTTCTCCAAAGTGAAAATAACCTGCGCAAGTTCCTCATATTATATTTTTTTACAGCTACTCAGTTTTTTGATTAAAGTCGATTATTTACACATGTTGGGAAGTTAATGGCAAAAGCAAAGTGGCACTTACACCTAGTTAGTAAGAAAGTCACATTTTTTTTCATGAATTATCAAATTTCTTATGAAAATTAAAACGTGGTGAATGGCATCGTGCCTTGAAGCAAATTGCTGGAACTTCTTGTAACGTAATAAAATATTCGAAGAATATTAAATATTTTCAAATATATTAAATTTAAAATTCAAATTATTTTCGATATTCAAAAAATAAATAGGAAAAAAATTGAAATAAAAAACATTCTTTTTGCTTTCCCCAAAAACAACAGTTTTGTCAATACAAGCAAAAGGTTTTTTAAATCACTATAGTTGTATATTTTGTTCTCTCCAAAACTACAATTTTTTGCACATTTAGCTCCTTATCTCCAAAATGGCTGAACCTGTGTTTTCCAAAAACTAATCATCACATCTCCCCATCATTAAAAATTGGATGCTTTTTGAATAATTCAAATCGGATGCTTCGCGCTTTCAAAAACTCGATTTTTATTTTCTGCACTTTTTGCTTCGTATCTACGAAACGGCTGGACCTGTCTTTGACAAAAACTAATTAGCACGTCTCTCCATTAATAGAAATCAAGTGTTTTTTGGATATTTTAAATTGGTTGATACGATCGTGGACAAAAATTGCATCCACACAAAACACACACACTCACATAAACTTTTCTGAGGTATGCCAAATATTCGGAAACCCTTGAAACGTGAAGCCATGCAAATATTTTCATTGACAGTTTTTAGACGATTACTACAACTTACACTACGGGAAGTTAAATAAATTACTAGATTCATCCTTATTGCCTCATGTGCAATCTAGACATCTCGCACCAAGGCCTTCTAACTGTGAACAGGTAAAGTCAATCTGCAAAGGTATATAGCGCTACAACGACTCCATATCGTATATGCACTGAAATCTCTTATCTTGACGAAATAAGAAAGAATTTCGTCTAAAAGCAACGTAATTTAGTATTCCATCTAGTCGATGTAAATTCGCTGGTTCCACTTGTGTTGATTCAAGCAGTCTGAGTGGCCTTACTCTCTGCAACGTCGCTACTCGCTACTACATCGCAGGGAGATAGCGCGCAATCATGAGCTATTGGCGTTGTCTTCTGCCGACTCCGGGCGTATGCATAATGCAGATCATGCCGGCTCATTGGGTATGTACGCCGTACCGCAGAGGAGCTTTCCAGGCCTGCCTCGGCATGGCCTGTGCCGGATCACGAAAAAGTCCCGTACTCTCTGAATACTATCCGACCGTAGAGCGTTTTTGTTTTCGTTTTTATTGCTACGAGATGTTTAGCCCAAAGACGAGCACACATAATGGATACGGCACACAAGGTAGTGGAGAAGCTGAGGAATATATTAGACATTTTGGAATAGGGTAGATTGCCAAAAGTCAAGATGGACCTCAGTGTAATGTTTTTTTTTTTTTGAAAATTTTAATTTAGAGCCAGGATTATAGTTCCGCGGGTAAAAAGGTCCACCAACGATCTCTCAAAAAGAAGCATAGTTAACCATTTTTTTACTACAATATTAGAAAATGGAGGTATAATCAGCTATCACTTTGTATCTTACGACGTTTCTATCAAGATATAAACGGCAATGTTTGAAATTTCAAATTTCCTAAATTTAAGAGAATTTTCTTGTTAGTATTTTTGGTACAGTTATTAACTTCCCGTAGGGCAAGTTATAGTAATCGCAAAAAAATCGAAAATGAAAATTTTTATATATCTTTACGTTTCAGAGGTTTCTGAACATTTTGGCATACCTTAGAAAAAATGGATGTATGTGTGTGTGTGTGTGTGTGTGTACGTATGTATGTATGTATGTGTGTGTATGTATGTGCGGATACAAATTTTCGTCGACGATTTCGGGAACACGGATCAACCGATTTGAATAATTCAAAAAACATTCGATCCGTATTGATAAGGAGACGTGCTGATTAGTTTTTGGCAAAGGCAGGTCAAGCCGTTCCGAAGATACGGGGCAAAAAGTTCCGAAAACGGTAACTCAGTTTTTAAGAGAACGGAGCGTCCGATTTTAATAATTCAAAAAACATTTTATTTGTATTGACAAGATGAAGAATCGATACAACTTTCATGAAGGTAGGTCCAGCGGTTTCGGAGATATAGAGGAAAAAGTAAAAAAATGAGCCATTTGGCGGTCAAAAATGATCATTAGACATATGCACATCAAATTATCAGACATTTTATAGAGATTTTAACAATAAGTATACATTTTGTTAACATTCCTATCGGTTCCGTACCAATGCTTATGCGTTAGACAGCGACGCGGCGCTTACGCGCTTTATATTTTGTCCCTATGTAGTTAAAGCAGTACGATTGCTTTGAAAAAAAAGTTCAGATCTTCCACAATATGTCAAAATAAAGTAAAAAAATTTTTTTCAAGAAAAAAAAATTTTTTTAAAAAAAAATTTTTTTTAAAAAAAAAATTTAAAAAAAAAATTTTTTTTTTCAAAAAAAACTAATTTTTTGTCCAATTTATAGTTTCTCAAAAATCTTATTTTTTCAAAGTAATTTTTTTTCAAAAATTTTAATCGTTTAAAAAAAAAATAATAATTTTTGGTACGGGAAGTGCCAGCAATTTGCCTTAAGGCACGATGCCCTAATTGCCTTAAGACAGAATTCCACTTACAGCTAGTTTAGTTTACAAGATCTTAATATATTTTAAGATACGTTGTTTAATTGTTTTATAAGTTAAATTATTATTCTTAAGTTAGAGACAACAGTTTGTGTTATATATCATGCATAGAAATTTACACGTGGGTATAAAGAACGAATTAAACTTTTCTTTCTGGCAAAAATGAAAATAATAAAATAATATTGAACTAGTGTGGTATATGGCATCGTGCCTTAAAACAAATTGCTGGAACTTCCCGCAGCGTAACAAAAACTTCGAGGAATCAATTAAATAAAATTATCAATTAGATTATTATAAATAATGTCACATTGTCTAATATTTATTCACAAGTATTATATAAACTGAATTACAAAGTTAAAATTATTTATTTAAAGTATGTAAGTCAACTTGAAAACTTCAGCCAGAATCAAAAATAAAATTTGAGTTATTTTCGATATACAAAAAAAAAAACGTTTTGATAAAAAAAAGAAAACAAAATTGGAACCATTTTTTTTCCAAAAGCAATTATTTTGTCAAAACCAACAGAAAGTTTTTTGAATCATTCAAATCGGTTGCTTAGTTCTCTCAAAAACTGCCATTTTTTGTACATTTAGCTCCATATCTTCAACATGACTGGACCTCAGTAACATCTGGATCTGCCTTTGCCAAAAACCTAATCAGCACATCTCCCTGTCAATAGGAATCGAATGTTTTTTGAACCATTCAAATCGGTTGATTCGTGCGCGCAAAAACGTAGACAAAAAATGCGGACATACAAAACATACACACACATCCATTTTTTCTGAGGTATGCCAAAATGTTCAGAAACCTTCAAAACGTGAAGATATGCAAAAAAATTCAGTTTTGATATTCGGCCTATTACTATAACTACCCTACGGGAAGTTGACTAAACAACTTCAAAACAAAATTTATTTTAAAAAATTACATGCTTACAAAATATAAATTAAATTAGTAATTATTCTAACTCTGCTAATGAATATTTCTGTCTAAATACTAAACCTAGGATATATACAATGTTAGCCTTGTAAAAAATGTGCCCATGAAGTTCAAATTTCGCTTGTTGTTGATTGATTTATGTAGCTACTTTTACCTAAAATCCCGATAAAATTAAAAATGAGACATTGAATCTGATTGTCTCTTGGCTGTAGCATTCTACCCTTCCTATGAAGAAACAAAAACTAGGTGACTAATTTTTTAAAAATAGCAAATAAAAACATAGTTCTACTTTGATGAACGCGCTAGCTCATAGGTTTACACTGAACATAGTTAGATAGTTGTTTGTTTGATATGTTGTATTTATTTCGATATGGTTGATTTGGTTTTCACATTTTAATTGCCGAACGTTAAGATAAACTTTAGTGTAATATATTGATTTTTTTTTCAATTTATTTTTCTATCACATGATCAATGTTTGGCTGAAATAGTTCATGACGTCAATATACAAACTTGTTAACTGGTCAACTATTATGTCGAATAGTATTCTGCTAATAAATTTAGATCAATTCATCCAAATTAAAAACAATATTTCACCATACAGTACATCTTACAGTTATTTTTGTCTTTCTCTTTTTCTTATTATTTGCACTTATTTCACAAAGTCTATCAGCAAATTTTTAGTAGTACTTAGAAGTATTGTATTCTTTGGTGATACTTTGTTTAATTGGTCAACAATTCTACCATTTTGATACAAAGTACCAGAACCTTTCGTTCAAAGTTCTATTATTGCAGCTTAAACTAAATTGCCCAACACGATCCATACATATTTTCAAAGATATTTTTGCTGTATCTAAAAATTCATAAATTTTCGTGAACATCTAAATTAATTAGAATATATGAAAACTACTGTTTTTTTAACAATTTGTGAAGTGTTCACCAGCTCTTTTGGTATGTTGATCTTGCTAGACACTAGTCACGCAAACACGTGGAGAGCAGTCCATATTATAGTATTTGGGTTTGGCTAATGGAAACAGGACTTAAATTATAAATTACTATATATAAGGCAAATACTATAACGAATATTTTGTGTTTCAAATGAATATGTTAATGTATTGTCACATTCACAGCAAGTGGGTTCTGTAACTATTGTTACATTGGCTTCATTTTTGTTTATACATTTTTTGTTTTTTTTTTGGTTTTGATACTAGCTTGTTTATCGATTTTATCGATTCACTTAGAACCAATTGATCTAAATTCTGTACTAACAACACCCCATCACCATTTTAGTACCACCATCGACAGTAATAATCACTTTGCAACACCAAGGTTGTAAACCTTATCATAAAATAGAACGTAAATATTTACTTTTTCGTTTTCTATCCAACTATTATTGCAAGATGAACATTTGGCTGCAGAAGTTCATTTTAGTTCTAAAAGCATTGTTTTTGAAGTATTTTTAATATCCATAAATAGCAGTGCCTAAGAGACGGTTATACTCGCAGTCGCAAGACTTAGAACAGCTAAACTTATTTCATTACAAGAAAATGGTTGAGAAAACAACGGAGTGTTATTACAAGCATTATATTATATCTAGATATTTATTAGCGGAATGTCCCAGTTTTGTTTAACTTTTAATATAGGTCTAGAATTAAATATGAAAAGATCTGTGTACTTCAGAAAATTGCAGTTCCGGAATTAAACTTCTTGTTGCAGTTTTAACACGCATGCAACTTCAAACTACGATTCAAATAGAGCATTTATGCAATTCGTTTTATAACTCTTATTTGCTATTAAAGTTTGGCTTCAGTTTTTCTCAAGTGGCGCCATTTGCCTGAAAAATACCAACTGGAAAAACAGGCTGTACTCGAACTTATTTATAAGCAAAACTATGTAGTTTGGAATAATGTTTTGCCTATTGTGGGAATAAATAGCTTTTATTTTCTCTGACAATGGTCAGAAGATTTTGTATTTTATAAGAAGTATATTTTTATATCTGCAGATTTGCTTGTTGTCCATTTCAGGACAGGTGTGAAAATTACTATATAACAAAGAAAAAACGCTTTTGAAACATTATAGGTTGGTGAACATAGTTTTAACTTGAAAAACAGTCTGAGTAGAATTTCCAGGTGAATCAACTTATGGTATTGATAACTATATTATTTGATATGTCCTTATTTAATTCTGAATATTCTGACGTAAATGTAAATGTAAATTTCTTTTGCTATAGAAGATAATTCGGTAATTTGAATATATGTCATTAAGTTAGAATTTTTTTAAAGATACTTAAAACTTATGCATTGTTACAGTATAGGCACGCTATAGAATATGAATTTCATTAGATATTCATCATTACTTAAGATTTTCTGAATCTTTGTATATTTAATTTACAAAAAAAAATATTGTAGGCAGCTTTTAAATAGGAAATTATATCTATTCATTATTTCGTTTCATTTCAAGTTTTTCTTTCTTCTTCAGGGTGTTACTTTGAGAAAAATTAAAGAAAATCTTTATAAATAGACTGCAAATATATATGCAAAAAAGCAATCCCACATGGGACTATCCGATGTCTCGAACATATGATTTTCGATACGGTACCCACGATTTCACAACTTATACTGGACCGATTCACTCAAATATTTTTTAGAATCTTTTTCATAGGTTTTTCTTTAGTGTGAAATGCACCGATCCTTAAAATTCGATTTAAACTCTTTTAAAAAAAATTTTAGAATATTAAAAATATTGTAATTTTGATTTAAGGCAGTCGCTAATTTGTGAAACAAAATATTTTTTTTAACTTGTTCATAGTTCAAACGGATGTACATTATTCTACATTAACACTAAATTGATCGATTCAAAGTTATAGTGAAATTTTAATATTTTTAAACGTTAAAATGCCATTTTTAAACTATATAACAGTTTTAAGAATTTATCAACTGATAATATTTTATTCGCTTTTTCATTTTAGGTAAGTTTAAAAAATTATGTTAAATAACTGCCGTAGTCGGTCAATATGGACCTGTGGAAAATAATGTTATATGGGAAATTGTTTTACAGAATCTTTTTACATATTTTAAAACAAACTCTATTAGTTCAGAAAAAATACTATTCTAAGAGACAGGTATGCGTGATGGTCATATATTCACATTTATAAATTTACTACTAGATACTAAATACTAATTCATTTTTTTTTAATAATAAGATTTCAATTTAATTTAAGATCTAAAGTCAATGTGTGCGAACAATTGCTAAATTTACATATTTTTGAATTATGACAAAAGTTAAAAATACTAAAAATAAATTATTAACTTAATTTTATACACTAAGTGAAATATGATATAAAAATTACCGATGTGGGAATTTAGTTATGTGTGCTCTATATTTAAACATCAAGTTGTTTGCTTGACATGTATTTCCAAATAATTATTTTCATTGTATTTTCTGCACCACCAATTAAATTATACTACTTACTATACACGATAATGAATAGTGAATTTGTGTCTCCTACGTGGAGCCGAACGTGCGATCATAATGCTAAATTGTTATTTATCCGAAGGACCGTGTTCCACCTTACTCCGGCGCTTAGAAGATAACAATATCACCGGAACTCACGTCTCTTCCAACCAAATAATTAATATATACCGTTTGTATATTTATTTTCTGACTGCGTACGTGGTCCTGACAGTATAAATATAGAACCACCTAGTAGAAAGGACACTGCCACAGATACTCAAAGAATTTAAGTAGATACTCTGGTTCAGAGACATGTATTTTATGCAATTTTTAGAGACTTAGAAAAGGGCTAATATTATTTTTACTATATTTTTTCACAAGTTATTGATTACTGTTTTCAGAATATAAAAAAATTACAACTTTTTTGTGATAATCTTGATTTTTCTTGAAGATGGGATAAGCGTAGTTTATACTGAAGAAAAGTCTATAAGGCAGACTCTGCAAAAATTTCAAGTAAATCCGTTCAGTATGAGTTGAAAAATCATGGGTATCGTGTCGATAAAGACAGTTTCGAGAATAACGCGTTTCGGATCTCTGAAAATAATTTAAATTTTGCAAAATCATCTTGTACACTAATTCTTGAATATTCAGGCTGTGAAACTATACAAAAAACAACCACACTCGATTATTTCCAAATTGTAGACCAGAATAATCTTGAGAAGACAATAATTATATTTGGAAATTTATAATGAATTGTGAGCAATGGTTTATATTATTTACAAAAAAGGGAAAAAAATAGTAGTTTATCCCGAATTAAACTAAAAGGCCGGCTATTATTTTGTATTTTTATAAGGGTTTTAGATAATTCAAAAATGAATGATTGAAATATTATTCCTTAAATTTTTTCGCTCTGTTGTATACTTAGATTATATCTTTGCTAATTGTACATATATAAATTTTCCAAAGTTATTATTACGAATGCTCTGCACTAGTTGCAAAAAAATTTAACTTTATATCACCATTTGCAATTATCTTTCGAATAGTTTCTTTAAAATAGGCATAATTATATGTTCTAATAGATCCAATGCTCAATCACATACATGAAATACAATTCCAGGTCATTAGTAGCATAAAAACTAAATACATGTGTTTGAAGATTACATATAATCTCATTAAATTCAATTATAATTCAATTTGGGCACCTCAAATTATTCGCCCCATTAATTTTTCTAGTTCTAATATATAGAATTAAAAACACGCGCTTTACAGCCATGTCGAGATTTTTTGTGATGAATCAATGTAACATTTGAGAAACTTTTGGCATTGATAAAAAATGTACATTATGGATAATATGATGGTATGTAATAATTCTCTCAAAATTGCTGAATTAATCTTTTAGCAAAATTATTATTTATTTATTATTATTAGTTGTTCATTAGAGCTATTTTTAGGTATTTTTTCTTTCAAAATTTGCAAATACCCAATGCTTTAAATTTATGAAAGCTGCAATTTTTAAATTTTTTCATGAAGAAATTAAAAATATTCTTAGTAATTTCATGAAACATAGAAAAAAAAAACTTACGAAATATTATTTTCAATCATCAAATTTGCGCAATTCCCTTATATATGACACATACACTGTAATGTGATTTATGTATCTATATGAATTAGTATTGAAGGAGTTAGATTTTGCATAAATTCAAATTTAACTAAAAGTATGGATTTTTTTCTATTGATGATAAAGTAAAAACAAGGATAAATCAAAGTTGATCAGGAAGCGAAGTTTGCATTACATTTAATTTATAATTTGATATTTTTTAGTTGAACAATAATATATTTTCATAAAATGGTATTAGAACAATATGATATTCATCTTTATTCAGAAGGTCTAAAATAAAGTTATTTTGATGCAATTACCATATCAAAAAATGATTTTGAGACTAACGTTTTTAAATTGTCAAACTTGAAGTGAAAATTAATTTAAATCTTTGCGTCTTTTACGAAAATATTTACTGTCATATCAAAATAATTAATATGTAATATAATAAATAATAAATGCATGCTGGAAAATTAATGCAATAGTGATTTTTAGTACGTTTTTTCATGTAATAGTAATAGTCATGAAGACCATCATTGATCTTCACTTCATTTTGTCAAACATTTTCAAACTAAGGCAAGTTGCCAAAACTTCCCGATAGATGTAATAATTGATTTAATCAATCAAAATTGGGATTTACATATTTAGATAAAATTTCCATTAGTTTATTTTGGAAATGCGATTTTCAATTGATATTTCTCAACCATATTTATAAATTTATATTTAAATTTATATATATATATTTAAATTATATTAATTATAGTGTACAGACACGTGCTTGTATGTTCTAAAACTGAAGCTTATTCTAAATTTTAATTAAATTATATAATATACACACATACTTCTTCCAAATTTGGTCTCATTCGATTTAGAATGGCTTGAAACGTCGAGAAAATATAAACTTAGCAAATCGGACTTTATGAAAACAAACTTCTCCTTCGGGGAGTTAATAAGTAATAAATCATTACAATCCTCGAATCAATTAGAACTTAGTGACACATTATTAATTATAATGGGAAATTGCAACAAATACATAAATTATACTGTCGAATTAGTGTTTTATACAGTCCACAGTTAGAATCAGTAAGAAAGTTTGAAATGTAACTTAACAATCTATGTTATCGAAGGTGGATCTTTTCATGGGAGACTAATATATACCAGCGACAATGCTAAAAAATTGATTTCAATCAAATAGAAATTTGCTATAGAAAAGATTTTCTATATATTTCTATAGATGTAGTTGTCGCCCATAAATAGTTCGAGCAGAGTCTTTAATAACCAATCATTTTGAATGTGTATTTAATTTCCTAGGTACTTGAGAACCTTTGTAATTACCAAAGTAGACGCTTCAAGTTCTGTTTGTTGTAAACATTACGTGTCTTACGGTGTACAACTTGTTAGCTAAAGATAAAAATTCCAAAGTCATGTGCTGACTATTTTACACCATCGGTTAGAAAAACTGGTATTGAAACCTTTATTTTTGGCACCTCACTATCAGCCGACATTGGACCATACTTCGGTGTGTCCTTATAGCTTGTTCGAAGTCCCCTCGGGTGACATTCGGCCGGCACTCCTCCGCCTACTCTTCGTCTGCGCGACGAAGTCTGCGTTCGTGCGAGTGTGATCGCTCCCCGTTGCCTTGTAATGTTTGTGAGGCCATCACGACGAAAATTCACGTCATAGTTTGCGCACGATTTTTCCCTCGTCATCGTTTATCTCCTCTCAACGAATGGCCTTCGATCAAGGTAATACAGGTAGATAAATTCTGAGACTTTTTTGTGTGGTGAGGTAGTAATTATTAATTTTGACTGATGGGTCAATCTTCACTCTTACTTGATACTTACAACTACCCATCAACCATCTAAAAATGTTATGTACAAGTAGTATGCTTGTATGAAAAAGGCAAGTTAATATAGCCACTCACATTCATGAATTTGAACTTATATTTAAAATTTTACGAAAATTAATAAAAATTATAAAAACAAACTTCTTGACTGCCTGGAATAACTAAGTGCAAATTATTTTTAAATAATTATGAAGAAAATTAAACAAAATGTTATAAGTTTTAAAGTTGATGGATTTTTATTGCATTCTTAAATGATGTCCGTTATTTTAAAATGTCTCTTTTTTATTTATATTTATATTATTGTTAATTATTGTTAAATTATTTAACAGTTGGAAAAAATATTGTCATTAAAAAAAAACAAACAAATCATATTAAATTTTTAGTATTCACTACCCCCTCCCTCCTCGGTCATGACTAAAAATTACCGTCCTGGTATTTGACTTAAATATGGTCACCCTATTAACCATTTATTTATATATACACTTTATAAAATCCGCAATGGCAAAAATATTATTAATAGTTTTATATGGAATTTTAGTTAAAGAGGACTTTATATTGAAACCAATTAATTTATTTAAATTACTACAACGGAGTGATGTGGTGATCAAGTCAGCCTTGACATCCGAGGACAACAAAATATATGTAATAACATTTTAGATATTTTTGTAAACAATATTTGGTAATATATATATTTTGAAATACCTAATTAATGTGTTAATTAATAAATTAATACATTTTCACATTTGTTATTACAATAGATAAATCAGGATTTAGAGATCCGCTGATTAATAGGTTCAGTGTCATTATCTCAAAACCAAATAAAGTATGTAATTTTTCAACGATACTATTTTAAAGTAGAAGGCAAAAGATATGTAATCAGTCATCACCTTAATTCTTACAGTTTTGCTATCTGGAGATAAACGGCCTTATATCAACAATCATAACAAAAGTAGTTTTTTGCTGATATTATTTTGATTTGAGTTCTTTTATTTAGTTTTCGATACCTGAACATAATTTTTAAGTATACGTTTTCATTTATTAGTTTCATAAGCGGTATTGTTAGTTATGTAAAGCTAGATGCAACAGTTCTTTTTGTATAACTTCGATAAAAGCTCACTTGTGAGATGTGTAAAAAGGGTCAACCAAATCTTTATACTGGCAAAGGCGTAAACATTAAGAAAATAGTAAGCAAAGTAATTGAAGTAAAAAAAGCAATTTCAGAAAAGACAAATTATATAAACACTCATTCGAGCTATGGCGAATAAATTTATGACGAAATACCAGATTTAGGTAGTATACTCTGTGAGTTTCATGAAAAATGGTAACATGAAGTTTGTATTTTATTTGGTTAAGTAATGTATCTATTATTTCGTAAAATCCCTTTAAATTAAAAATAAGATATTGAAATTGTTTGCCTTCCGGCTGTCCCTTCTTACCAAGCCTATAGGGTAAAAATGGAAGAATGACAAAATTTAGAAAAATAACTAAAAAACATTTTTCTATAATTAGGAATTAAGTATAAAAAATAACTAGGAATTAACTAGAAATTTTACTAAACATAATTAGTTTTTTTTTTTATAAAAACTAAACATAATTAGTTAGTTGTTTGTTTTGTATTAAAACATGTTATGTGTTATAATATTGTTCATTTGGTTTAGACAGAACAATCACTGAAAGTCAAATTGGATCTTTTTACCCCACTCTCCGCACATATATTGCAGTAATTCATTCAAATGTGGAATTATAAAAAAATCAAGTAAACATTAAATAAAATCACTATGCTGAATATAGCCGCTACAAAAAATAAATAGTTAAATAAAATGCTAAGAATTAATAGTTAAATATTTTGTTAATTTTAATTGTTTCAATGTATTAATATCAGACAGTTATCTATTACTTCAAGTTTTTATAAACATATAGCAAATATCTGCAATGAATTTAAATTTAGAAATTTTATTTCTACTTTATATAATAATTTTTAAAAAAATACGTAATTTAGAATACATCACTAGTTTTATGCTAGATAATAATAAAAAGTACCTATATAGTTCACTTGATATGTAGTTATAGTAATAGTTTGACATCAATTTTTCTGTTCTCTCTAGAATTATATTTAGTACACACCTTGCTGTTTATTTCATTTCATTCTTTTTTAATTTGTGTAATGCTACGCATTTAAATTATTTAACAAATACCCAATAAAAACATACTGATTTAGATTCTCGAATACAGTTGAAAATTTGCGGAATACGTCCTTTATATGATCGATCCCAACTCGCTATCAACTTATGAAGTTTCAGCTTCACGTTACCCTTGTTTTCGAAGACTCTTGAAAAATCTTTACAGAGCTACCAGTA
>NW_020536999.1:57858426-57895082 GCF_003426905.1 Ctenocephalides felis
TTAGGATAATTGGTTGATGCGATTTGATACAACCGACATTAATTTATTGAGTTTTATCATAATAAACAGATATAACAATGTGTTAAATGAAATATATGAAATTGGATGCTTTTTGATTAAATGTACCAACGGAAAGAACCTTTGGATTGATGATTACAGATTTTCATATACATATATTTTCTGTAATGTACTGTGAATATGTTTACAAATTACTGGTAAAAGCACAATATTCAACGATGATTAGTGAAGATACTCAACGATGCAGAAGTACCTTGCACAGGTCATTTAGGGTGAAAAAGACCAGGAAATGACAGAAGTTATAAAATTTTAATTATCATGTGGAAGTATTTCTAGATTGAGATTTTATTGTTTTTTTTTTGATAATTCTTTCTTAGCAGTTTAACTTCCAATTTTGACTTTAGCTTCGTGTTCAACGTTAAAAAATACATTGGAAAACATATGTCACATCTAATACTGACTACATTTTTTATTTTGCGGACTTGTGTAATCATTTCAAGCCATAATAATCAGAGCAGCTAGAATACCAAATTGTGATAGGGTAGAGCAGACTTTTAAGCCCCGGGTTAATAGGTCCACCACCGATATCTCAAAAACAAACCAAGTTAAAATTTTTTTAAAAACAATATTTGAAAGTAGAGCCATCAACTTGATTTTTACGATGTTGCTAGCGGGAGAAAAACAAATTGGTATTTGTTTTGGTTGTGAGCATTGTTGCTTAATTTATAAGACCTTAATATAATTTTTAGGTTAACCATATCTAATATAACCCATTGGTTTATAAGGCGTATTATTTATTTCAAGCTAGATTCACAGTTTTTGTATATTACCTCTATAAAAGCTTACACCTGTGTGCGATAGAACAGACCAACTGAATCTTTAGCCTGACAAAGGTGTAAAAAATAAAAATAGCAAATAAAATAGTTAATTCATTTGAAAGACAAGGGATAAATCAAATAGTTATTCCAACTCTGCTGTTGAATATTTCTGGCAAAATACGAGATCAAGGTTATTTACAGTATTATCTCTTGTAGATGCTGTTATGCGTTATTGAAACACATCATGTGTTTGAAAATTTGTTATTACTTTTACCTTATTCAATTTTATTTTCAAATTTTTTTTTTCTCTGCAGTAGTATCATGTGATTGTTGTGTTAGTTGTAATTGTTATTATGTGTTTTCTCCTGATCTACTGAATGATGAGACACATCTAGTCTCGAAACGTACAAATTTAAAATAAATATTTCTTCATTAGACGCATTGGCTGTTTTATTCATTTCAGTATTATCTCTGTAAAAAATGCATCCATAAAATTTATATTTTACATTGGTTGAATAATAATGTAGCTATTATTTTGTGAATTCGCCTTGAGATTAAAATAAAACATTAGACTTGCTTTTTCTCTGGCACTGCCTACGGGATAAAAAGCACCCGATTACATTTTTAAAAAAAAAAACAGCAACTAGTGGTGTATGGCATCGTGTCTTAAGGCAAATTTCTGGAACTTCCTGTACCGTGACAAAATGTTTGAGGAATATTAAATAACTTCAAATAGATTATTATAAATAAATACTATAACATTATCTAATATTTATAGGAATTATTAAACTGAATTGAAAAGTTAAAATTATTTATTTAAAATAATAAGCGAGCTTTAGAGTTTTAGCAAGAATTAAAACTAAAATCTGAAAATTCCAAAATCGATTGTTTTATCAACACAAGGAGAAAGATTTTTGAATCATTCAAATCGGATGGTTAGTTCTTTCAAAAACTTTCATTTTTTGTACATTTAGCTCCGTATCTTTGAAACGGTTGGACCTGCATTTGCCAAAAACTAATCACCACTTCTCCCCATCATTATAAACTAAATGTATAGCAAAATCTCGATTACTATTTTTGGCACTCTTTGCTCTGTATCTCCGTAACTACTGGACCTGCCTTTGTCAAAAACTAATCAGCACATCTCCCTATCAAAAATAATACAATCAAATCGGTAGATACCGAACAAATGCGCCCGAAAAAATGCGGACATACAAAACACACGCACATCCTTTTTTTAGGTATGCCAAAATGTTCAGAAACATTGAACGTGAAGATATGCAAAAATTTTCATTTTCGAATTTCGGCCTATTACTACAACTACCCTATGGGAAGTTAAAAAGAACGTTTTTAGAATGATGAATTATCTGAAAGTTTTACTGAACATAATCAGATAATTGTTTGATATGTGTTATTTGCTGTCATATAATTAGTTTGGTTTTCGCAATATAATTGCTCAAAGTTAAGTAGGACCTTCGTACCTCACTCTTCGTCTTTGGTTTCGTATCTAAACAATATTATTTTCCAAGTTGTATGTCATTCCACTGGCGACATGTTCAGCACCATTCCGCATTATTGGAAATTTATCCGTATAGAGAGACATGTGAGAAACATGGTTTTTTGTAAAATATATTGTATTTTTTGTACTATCGCCGTTGGAGTGACCTCTCTTTATTAGTTGCGAAGCGGCCGGCGGTCCGTGCGGTGTTCCGCGCAACACGCACGCGTTATATTGAATCAATTTGAGACGTGATCAATCACGGCGCGCATCGTCTATATAGATACATATACATTTGCTCTTCTATTTTAGATACACCACAAAAAATATTGAGTACGGTCATTAGGAACAAAAAATGGAAACATGAAAGGCCTGACAAATAATTTTATCAGTAAACTTTTTGACAAAATGTGTAAAACTTTGATTTAGGAAACAAGGTTCACATATTGCGCAGTTAAAAATGTAGTAAAAGATTCCCATGTTGGATAAGAGATATATAATTTACACATATAAATAAAATTTGAATGTCTGTTTGTAATATTAAACTAGCAGCTAAAGCTAGTTTAGCCATTAGCCGTCAATATATGCATATGAACATTAATAGGGTCACCAATTATGGACTGTTACGTTGTTACGTTGGCAATCAATAAAAATAAAATATTTTGATTTATGATTTAAATATTAAATTTTTTAAAATATATCAAAATGTTCAGTTATGATTCTTGTAATAATATTTTTAAAAGAAGTTTTTGAGCTCACTTTTTGTTTTAGATGCACTTAAACAAGAACCACTAAAAACTTGAACGTTTTCTAACTTATAGAAGTTCAAGAACAATTTTAGACTAATAGACCATTTCAATACCTCTCCTGAAACTATAACGAATAAAATATCGTTAGTATCATGGCGTGAAGTAATTTTTTTCATAATAATTAATAATTCTTATTATTTGTTAAATTTAAGGTGGTTTCTTGATACCAGCATTTTTGTATTCACCATTACCACTAGATTTACGAACAGAGGCAATTTGACTCAACAAAAATTTGATCACTTAATACACATGAAACATTAATATTAATTTTTACAAATATACATTGGATTTCAGTTATGTAATGTGAATATTCATTCTTTTTTCTCGCAGAGCCCTTCATTTCGCATTATAGAATGTGGTATATCTATATTCACAGTGTGAGCCAATTTGACTCACAGAATAATTTAACAGTTTTGACCAGAAAAACTGATGTATTTTTGTAATTTGTTTGTGAGAGATATTCATTGAAATCAGAAATTACATGCAATTTATAATTTGCCTTGATTCCAAAATTATGGGAAAAATTTACAAGGAATATTCAGGTTTGTTGTCATTTTACGCTGTGCATGCCAAATAATCAATCATATGCGATAAATTCGGCATCAAATTGTATCCGGAACCTGATGTAAGAAGCAAATATTTTGTAAAAAGGTTTTTCATACTTGGGCAGGGATGAAACTCGAGGATCAAACATTTCCTTTGGAGAAATTTTATTAGCAGCAAGGTCGCAGAGCTTTCACAGAGCTTTATGCTGTAAACGAAATATAACTTAATTACTATGCAAAACTTTCAGTTAGCCCTGATCAGGAATCATAGAAATCGTAGATTGTCATGATATGTCGACCATTATAAATGGTCCGATTTCAATACAGATTTATCAAGAGTTCGTTTTTAATTAATGAATTCCCACAACAATGATTTCATTTGCGAAAGTGTTACTTGGAAAAAAAAACTACTTTGGTTAGTGGTTACCTCTAATTGCGGTAGCCAAAAACAAACAATGATAAAGTTTTCTACATAATTGTATAGATCTAAGAAATAAATTTGACAATTTATAGAAGCAATCCTTAGTAAAAAGTTTTACTACTATTTACAAAGCATAAGAATTGAAATAAAAGTTACAAACTTGTTTTATAAACACTAACTTATTAAAATAGCGCTAAGTATGGCGTTGATGTACTTGACCATATGGTAAAACATTGTTTTCAGAAAATTTCTGATAATAAACATTTTATTAAAATTTGCTTAGAACTATTTTTTCCATAAACTTCCATCTTCCTACATAAGTCAAATTGGCTCACTTCAGTTAAAATAGGTATATAAACAACTTCCGTAAATCTAGTGTTTACTATTTTATTACAATGATGGACTCATAAGGTTCGTCTAGTTATATAATAAATATATGAAAATAATAGACAAATCTTAGAACATAAACTCTAAACGAAACTATCACGTACCAGAGTGTTATGTTTTACTATTCACAATTAATTTTTATTAGAATTTTACATAGCCATGACTTTAATGATCGCAATCTTTGTGAGACGTTGGGAAAACAGACAGGAACTGAAGTACTTATAATGTGAACCACTTTCTGCCAACGGAAATGTATACAGGGAACATTGAGGTAAATGTGGTCATATGTAAGAAAAATTTTAGTTATTTGAGGTAACCCCATAGGCGGGGTAAAATGGGACAACCAGGAGGCAAACAGTTCCAATGTCTTAATACTAATTTAAAGGGATTTTGCGAATTAATAATTACATTATTCAGTCAATACAAAATATAAATTTTATGGGTACATTTCTTACAAAGATAACACTGTATATAACCTTGATCTGGTATTTAGTCAGAAATATTAGTTACAGTTAGTTAAACAAAGTATATATTTGCAATAGTACAAGTATACGATTTTTTCTCAGTTTTACTCCAGTGTACCCTAAAGAGAAATGAAAGTAGCTACTCTACTTGATTATTATTACAACAAGGAGAAGGCTACGCCAGAAAACGAACTTGTAATGTTCGTACGAAAAGAACGGAAAGGGGCTTATATGAACACGAGCGCTCCGACGTTTTAGGTATATAATGTCTGAAAATGGGATAGTTTTCCACTTCTCTGATGCAATGTACTTTTACACAATAAAATTTTAGTAGAGAATTGAGTACGATGACAAATGCATATGCTTTTGTTAAAGTTGGATATTTAATTTCGAGTTGGAAATGGTAGGTCGTTATATGTAATATGTTTTTGGCAAATGGTAACTATTAACTTATTTTAATGCATTTCATATCGTACCGTATTTTTATATCTTATTCCTTCATAATTGCATTATATACACATATACAAAGATTAGATATTTTCTATTCTCCATACATATACATATACATATACAATTTTTTTTCTATTCTTGTTCAATAAATTTAATTTTGTATCTATTATTGTAACCCATATAATAGCATTGTGTTATAAATTTTTTTAAGTAAAAAAAATAGTTGCCGTCAACTGGTTTTAGATTAATTAGCGAGAATAATAACGATATTTATTATGACATCTTCGAGAAAAAATAAAAATTTAACTCCAGCCAGAATAAAATAATAAATGCATGAAGAAGCTTGGCTAAATAAATATGGTAGGGCGGGGCACAAAGATCTAATTCGATTTTGAGCAATTATATTGTGAAAACCGAACTAATTATATCATAGCAAAAAAACACGTATCAAACAAAAAAGTATCTGATTACATTCAATAAAACTCCCAGCAATTCATCATTTTAGAAATGTATTCTTCTGCTGTTATTTGAAAATTTGTAACCTGGTCCTTTCTACCCCATAAGCTGGGTAACTTGGGATGGCCAGTGGGCAAATAGATCTAATCACTTATTTTAATTTTAAAGAGATTTTACCAAATAACAGCTACATTGTTCAATAAATGCAAAATATAATTTTATACGTACCTACATTTTTACAGAGATAACACTGTATAGAAATAATAAATAGCAGAATTGGAATAACTATTTATTTAACGTATTTTTTGCAAAATTGCTTTTTTAACTTAATTTACTTTTTTATTTACTATAAATAATACTTTTGTTATGGATTATTATATGGCTGGTAATACATCTTTATGACTACTTTAAATTATTGTTGTTATGAAATTCTAAATATTACTTTCCGTAGGGCAAGTTATAATAATCGCAAAAAATTGAAATTAAAAATTTTTATATATCTTTACATTTCAAAACCTAAATGAACCCAAAAAAAAACAAAATTTATATACGTGCGTGCGGATACAAATTTTCGTCGACGATTTCGGGAACACTGATGAAGCGATTTGAATAATTCAAAAACATTCGATTCGTATTGATGAGGAGACGTGCTGATTATTTCTTGGCGAAGGTAGGTCTTGCTGTTCCGAAGATATGGGGCAAAAAGTGCCAAAAACGGTAACTCAGTTTTTAAAAGAACGGAGCGTCCGATTTGACTAATTCAAAATACATTTTGTATTAACAAGATGAAGAATTGATCAAATTTTCATGGTGGCAGGTCTAGCGGTTTTGGATATCTAGTAAAAAACCAGTAAAAAGTAAAAAAAAATGTCATTTGGCGGTCAAAAATCATCATTAGGCATATGCACATCAAATTATCAGATATTTTATAGAGATTTTGACATTAAGTATAAGTAAGTAATTTTGTTTACATTCCTATGGGTTCCGTACCAATGTTTATTCGTTAGACGGTGAAGCGGCGCTTACGCGCTTCGATATTTCATCTCTATGCAGTTAAAGC
The DNA here is from genome assembly GCF_003426905.1 of Ctenocephalides felis. NCBI lineage: Eukaryota > Metazoa > Arthropoda > Insecta > Siphonaptera > Pulicidae > Ctenocephalides > Ctenocephalides felis. Next base: position 57,865,353 of record NW_020536999.1, read on the forward strand.
AGTACGATTGCTTTGAAAAAAAGTTCAGAATTTCCAAAATATTTCAAAATAAATAAATTTTTCTTCAAAAAGTCTCTTTTTTTTCAAAAAATCTAATATTTTTTCTGCAAACTAATCAAAAACCTGTAAACCCCGCTCTACCCTATTCTATTAAACCTCTGAATTTAAAACAATGAAATTTACTCAAAAAAAATTAAGCAATAGTATTTACTATTTAGCAATCATCATTGCTAAAGTTTTCCTGTGAGTGTTAGTTAAACTACCACAAAAAGACATTTATTCCAATAAATATTCTCAACTTTTCTTTTAACCAAGATTGCAAGTAATTTGAGGGTATTGTTCGCCTCGAGATTTGTGTTTACCTGTGAGATGGAAGTAAGAAGGATTTTATCACGGCATAAAAGTAAATAGTTCCGGTCGTTTTAGGTTTCGGCTCATTGCTCATGAGACCTGTTGTTGACTCGATACGATAGCTGAAGATTTTCTCCTATATCCAAAGCTCAAGAGATCCTTCTTGAATCCTCAATTTGATATAGGGTTTGTTCAACCCACGATGGGTTCTTCAACACTAAAATCCACTATCTGATAAACCAATTGATCGCTAATTGGTTTGCGAATGGATTAACTGCATTCGATGAGTGGAGGGTTTAGTGGAAAATCGAACAGGAATCGGGATCAATAAATATTATGAGTGAAGTTGATATGATTATTTTTTTCTATGGATATTAATGTACGATTTTATTCATTTTACTGATTATTAGGAACGTTGAGAATTCTAATTTTGATGTCAACGCAACAGTTAACTGGTGAATTTATAAAAATAAGTTGTCATAGCATGAAAAGTATCATATGAAATGTAAAATTAACTATTGAAGTAATAATGTGTTATTTTTATCAAGCTATTTTGGAATGACGACATGCAGAAGAGAAGTTTTTGCGAATCTCCAATATTGATTCTGGTATTTTTAATACACTATAGACCTCGCATTTTTAGAAATGTATACATCATGTAATATGCAACAATTAAAATAAGTTTGAAAGTTTAGAATTGAGATAAGTTTTTTAAAGATAAATATATTTTATAGTTATCATGCAATGTATAAAAAATCAGCATAGGACTATAATTCTATTATCGGTCAAGATAATATTGTACAACAAAAAAATTGATATACAATTGATTGACCTTTTATCAAATATATCAGCGTTTTTATTTAGAATTTAGCTACCCCCCTGGCAATTGCTTCAAGGAAAACAATTAAGGCAAAAAATACTAATTAACTAAAAAGCACCGCTCTACGTTATTTTCCTCCCAATTCGGCTTCTACTAAATTTTTTCACGCAATAGATTGTAATTCAGGCAAAAATTAAAAAAAAAATGTTATTACTATATAAATATAGGTGGGAATAATCAAAAATACATATAATAATCTTTTTATTTTAAATTAATAATAATATATTATCAGCAAAACAACAGCAGAAAAATTAAAAGTAATTATAGGGAAAAAACTGGGTACGGTTGTGCCAGGGTGCGGTAGTGACAGTAGTCATAACAGCTAAACTATACTGATTTTGAGATAGAGTTTAAAGGAAGAAAGATGAAGTATGTTTGTTCGAACAAGTTTTAATTGAGTCAGCGCCCTGCATTACCATGAATTATGGACCGCATTGCTTTTGAAGAGTAAAATAGTTTCTTTGCTCGATTTGTTTTAATGACTGACTTGTATACAGATAGATCACTTTGTTTGCTAATTTACTGTAAGTAGAACATTAGTAGTGAATTATCAGCAATTAGTTTTTGCGTAAATAATTTAGCTCAGATTTGTTTATATAAGTGCGCGTTGGGTACGGTTGTGACATACATTTTTTGCCCTTTTTAAGTAATGATTATACAGATAAAAAAAATCTAACTTAACTAAGACAATATACAAAAGAGAAAAAAAGAAAAATTCAATACAAGAGAACAAAGGATTTCTCAAAGAGCTTTTTGTTAACTTTGTTTAAAAAATTATGTTCTGTTATATGTTGTTATATCATATTCATAAACTAAATAATTATGATGTGTTGTGTTACATATTTCTGACAATCAAAGTCGTTATAAATCATTTTGGTCCTCATACTTATAATTTTTTAACTTCCTGAGGGTATGGCCGGTTGTGACATTGGCACTTTTAATTTTATGACTAATTTTAATACATTATATTTAGGGACAGTATTTCAGTATTTCCACGTAGACAAATATTCAAATTACCATTTAATTTACTTTTCTCCCAGATAGCTAGTGAATTAACAAAAATATTGCTTATCAAAAAAGTGAAACAACCGTACCCAGTCGCCCCCACCGATCTCTTTATTTCAAACTGATTGCAATTCTTTGTCAGCAATGTAACTAATTCGTTCGTCTGTATATAACTTTGATCTGGTATTTGGTCAGAAATAAGTATCTGCAGAATTGGCATAACTATTTATATAACGATTCTCTTGCAAAATTGCTTTTTAACTTAATTTTTTGTATTTACTATTATTCATTGTTTACATCTTTGCCACTTTAAAAGTTCAGTTGGTGCTTTTAACCCGACCCACGTAGAGGCAATATAAAAAAACTGTCAAACTTAAAATTAATAATACATCTCATAAATATGTTAAATAACCAATACTTAAACATTATATTAAGGTCCTGAGGGTATGGCCGGTTGTGACATTCGCCCTTATGATTTTATGACAAATCCATCGTATTTAGGAACAGTATTTCAGCATTTCTACGTAGTCAAAATTCAAATTACTTTTAATTTACTTTTCTCCCAGCTAACTGAAAAATTAACAAAATTATTGCTTATCAAGAAACAAAAAAGTGGAACAACCGTACCCAGTCTCCCTTACGATCTCTTTATGTCAAACTGATTGTAATATTTTGTCAGCAATGTAACTAATTCGTTCGTATTCCATTATTCTTCCCGATACAATAAATATCTCTGAGAAAATGTATCTCGTGTAATGTATAAATATGATTTATCCACTATCGGTTTTATTTGCACCTATATATTGTCTTACTTTCGGAGCAGTGGTTATGTTTACGGTGGAAAATATTTATGAAAGCATGAAATGTGGGACGCCCGCACGAATAACTAATGATAATATTATTCATGGAATCGTCGAAAATAGTTTACTGCCGATATCAAATTTGTATCTGATATAAAATTTATTACACTATTTGTTCAGCGCTAGCATGTTTTACATTTTATATCATTTATCTTTATGCAAATTCATACGAACACGATTATGGACATATGTACGCGCGGTTTGTAAATGCAATAAATCAATTTTAGTTTTAGCGATCATTTAAAAGATTTTGTTCAGATGAAATAGTAAAAATTCATATTTGAACCATTTATAGGATGATTGTGTAATTTTCCATACTAGTATTATTCCTATTGACAATTTTTGGCTAAAATTTAGCTACTTATTATGATTGAGCAGAGCTTAAAAATTCGAGGGTAAAAAGTCTTACCTTTATCTCAAAAGTATAGAATTTTTTAACCATACTATTTTAAAGTAGAAGATAAAATATGTATAATTAAGCATCACTTCAATTCCTACGACGTTGCGTTATAGATAAACGGCCAAGTTTCCATGTTCATACCAAAAGTATTGTTTTTGTTGGTAGTTTTTTAGATTTGAGTTCTTGTATTTAGTATATGATACCCCAATGTAATTATAGGTACACGTTATTCAGTTGTTTTGTAAAATGTGCTGTTATTCTTAAGTTAGATACAACAGTTTGTATATAACTTCTTTAAGAGCTGAAATGTAGGTGGGGTAAAGAAAATCACCTCAATCTTTGCCTCAAGTTAAAAATAAGAAAGTTTACAAGAAATAAATTATATTAATCATTGAAGGCATTCAAGTTGCTGGTAAATATTTTTGAGTAATGCTAGATCAAGGTTATATACAGAGTCAAAATATGCCCATGAAATTTGAATTTGAATGATGCAGCTATTATTTTGTGAAATCCTTTTAAGATGTTAACTAAGGATTGGTTTATCGTCTATTGGGTAAAAACTGATAGATGGCAAATTTAATGAAAATAGTAAAAAAAATTTTTTTCCTAATTAGAAATTAACTGAAAACTTTGATGAACATATCACGATAGTCGTTTGCCCCGCAAGGTCTATTTTCACTTGGAAACATATTTTGGAACTATATTTCCTATTGAATTGAAAATGGATATTACTTCTTGATATCTGATGTATATGAGACAAATTGATAATCATTCAATCAATTCTCATGAAATTTTTTGTCGAAATACTAAATCCAGGTTATTTATGATAAAAATCTTAGTAAAAATGTTATATAGTAACGTTACTATTTCACATTGGTTAAATAATTGGACCTTTGTGTCCCGCCCTACCCTATCTTCTGAAATATAATTTGCAAATAAATATCTGAGTAAGCATTGGACATAAAATGAAATATAATGTGAGAATTAAACGTGTAAATCAAAATTGGAAACAAACAAATTGGTGGATGTGTGTGGGATTCGTGCCTTAAGACAAATTGCTGGAACTTCCCGCTCCGTTACGAAATGTTCGAGAAATATTAAATGTTTTCAAATAGATTACTATAAATAAATACTGTAAGATTGTCTAACATTTACAAGAATTATATAAACTGAATTGCACAGTTGAAAATATTTGTTTAAAGTATATTAGAACTTAAGTCAAATTGAAACATTTTTTTTCCAAAAGCAATTATTTTGTTAAAACAGAAAGTTAAAAATATTAGAACTATTATATTAAAAATTATACAAAGCAAGTTTTACACAAAAAATTATAAATCAAAAATGTATTCAAGTAAAAATCAATTTTTCTTCGGTATTGCAATTATATCATTTCTATAATAATATTAAAAATATATAAAATATATATTTGGCGTAGGGCTGCATTTTACCACGGAGAAGGAGTTAATTCTAACAGGAAAAGTTAAGAGTAATATTGAATCGTTAATCTACGATTGTTATTCAAAAATGTTTCCAGTCAAAGTCTTGGATAGAAAAATTATTAAAAAGTTCTTCACAATAATCTGCAATTACACAATATTCTGTTGCAGTCACTTACCAATATAAAAATAAAATGAAATATTGTCGAGAATAATGTGATTTTTACAGGAAATTACATACTTTAAAACAACCAGGTAAGTTCGAACTTTGTATAATTCGCTCTCATGAAAATCCGGAAACCAACTCCAATAAATATATAGAGACGATAAAGAAAATCAAAACCGGCGGTCATTGGAACACACGGTCGCGGACTTCAAAACTTCTGGCGTTGCTGCCAAGAGTAGAAGGAGGAACTTTTGCCAGGATAACTTTTGCCTTTTCTTACTTAGTAGTTCTTATCATAAGAAAGCTCACAGAAAGAATTTATATCACAGATAGCAAACTTGTGAAAAACGTAAACTATCGGAGAAACTTGGAAGTTCAGCCGCCTTTAGTGGATAGATAGAAAGTGCAGTGTGTCCTTTTACACGATATTTGATAGAGAGAGATGTAGAAGGAGAGGTGGTCTTATGTAAAGTGGATTGATCGTGTTATTCTACAATATTGCTCATGTACTGGTAGCTCTGTAAAGATTTTTCAAGAGTCTTCGAAAACAAGGTAACGTGAAGCTGAAACTTCATAAGTTGATAGCGAGTTGGGATCGATCATCTATAAAGGACGTATTCCGCAAATTTTCAAACTGTATTCGAGAATCTAAATCAGTATGTTTTTATTGGGTATTTGTTAAATAATTTAAAATGCGTAGCATTACACAAATTAAAAAAAGAATGAAATGAAATAAACAGGCAAGGTGTACTAAATATAATTCTAGAGAGAACAGAAAAATTGATGTCAAACTATTACTACATATCAAGTAAACTATATAGGCACTTTTCATTATTATTTAGCATTAAGCTTAGTGATGTATTCTAAATTACGTATTTTTACCAAATTAATATATAAGATTGAATTAAAATTTTTAAATTTAAATTCATCGTATATATTTGCTATATTTTTACAAAAACTTGAATTAATAGATACTTGTCTGTCAAATGCATTAAAACACATAAAATTTACAAAATACGTAACTGTTAATTTTATTACTTCTTTTTGTAGTGGCTATATTCAGCATCATAATTTCAATTAATTTCTTTTTTTTTATTTTCTTTAATATGACATTTGAATAAAATACTGCATTATATAAGCGAAGAGCTCCAATTAGACAAAGGCAAAACGCAAAAAGGTCCAATTAGACTTTCAGTAATTAATAACCAAATTAATTATTAATTAAATGAACTATATTATAACACGTAACATGTTTTAATATAAAACAACCAACTAACTAATTATGTTTAGTAAAATTCCTAGTTAATTTCTAATTATAAAAATATGTTTTTTAGTTATTTTTCTAAATTTCGTCATTTTTTCATTTTTATCCCATAGGTTGAATAATAAGGGACAGCCGGAAGGCAAACAGTTCCAAAATAATAGGATTTTACGAAATAATAGCTACATTATTCAACCAAAAAAATACAAACTTCATGTTCCCATTTCTTATTAAGATCAAGCTGTATGCAATCTATTTGTCTATCTCTTATACAATTGCTCATTTAACTTAATATACTTTACTATTTTTTTATTGTTTATCCCTTTGCTTGTGTAAAGATTTGGTTGTCCCTTTATACCCCACTCTCATGTAAGTTTTACAGGGGTTATATGGAATAACCGTTGAATCTAACTTAAAAATATCAATACAACTCATAAAACAATTAAATAAAAACGTATAATTAAAAATTATATTCAGATATCATGATCTAAATAAAAGAGCTCAAATCAAAATACGATCATCAAAAAATACATTTGTTATGAATATTGAAACATGACCGTTTGATAGTAAAGTCGTAAGATCAAGAGTAAGTTAATGGTTAGTTATGTATCTTTTGCCTTTTACTTTAAAATAGTAACGTTCAAAAATTCTATACTTGAGATAATTATGCCGGACCTTTTAACCCGCATTTTTCTAAGCCCTGATCTATCTATGGTCACCAATGTGAAAATATGTTAATTTATTAATTAACACATTAATTAAGTTTTTCAAAAAAGTATATTACCATATATTGTTTACAAAAATATCTAAAATGTCATGACAAATTTTGCGATCTTGTGAAAGTGTGAAAGTTTACTTGATCGCCACATCACTCCGTTGTAGTAATTTAAATGAATTTTTTATTTTTAATATACAGTCCTCTTTAACAAAAATTTCATATAAAATAATAATAATTTTGCCATTATGAATTCTATAATGTGTATAAAATTCGCAATGGCAAAATTAGTAATAATTAATTAATTAATTAATAATGAAGTTTTACATGATAATTATGTATACATACTTTTCATATTTTCATTCGTAATTAGTAAATGTTTTGTATTATAAGAAGATAGTAATTGCATCTTAAAAAATAAAAAAAGCGTTTTGTTATAACTACTCATTCGTAGACAAAATAGTCAACCATCCTACAACCCATCCATCCCACCCATCAGTCAAATTTAATAATTACAACCTCACCACACAAAAAAGTTCCAGTATTTATCTACCTGTATTACCTTGATCGAAGGCCATTCGTTGAGAGGAGATAAACGATGACAAGGGAAAAATCGTGCGCAAACTATGACGTGAATTTTCGTCGTGATGGCCTCACAAACATTACAAGGCAACGGGGAGCGATCACACTCGCACGAACGCAGACTTCGTCGCGCAGACGAAGAGTAGGCGGAGGAGCGCCGGCCGAATGTCACCCGAGGGGACTTCGAACAAGCTATAAGGACACACCGAAGTATGGTCCAATGTCGGCTGATAGTGAGGTGCCAAAAATAAAGGTTTTCTAAACCGATGGTGTTAAATAGTCAGTACATGAGTGTAGAATTTTTATCTTTAGCTAACAAGTTGTGCAACGTGCATAGGAAGAAAGTGTAAGACACGTAATGTTACTTAGCAAACAGAACTCGAAGCGTCTACTTTGGTAGGTTCTAAATCACAAAGGTTCTAATAAATTCAAAATGATTGATTATTAAAGACTCTACTCGAATTATTTATAGTAGACACTATATCTATAGAAATATACAAAAATTCCTTTTCATCGCAAGAATTTCGATTGAAATTTATTCCATTATATTAGCATTGATACCTAATTGTATTAATTTTTTAGTAAGCATTGATTATTCATTATGTTATATATTATTTCAGTATGTCAAGAAATATTATTACAAAAACGTGAAGATTAGCATTAATTTTCACTTGAAGTTAGGCAAATTTATAGTTCAACCTTTTGGAAACGTCATCTATAGAAATAAATGAAAAATTTTCTTTATATCAAGAATTTCTATTATTCTATTATATTGTCATTAGCAAAATCTGTTTTATAGCAAGAATTTCTATTATTCTATTATATTGTTACTAGCATTGTCACTATTGTGTTAATTTTTTAGTATGTATTGATTATTCATTATGTATATTATTTCAATATACTAGAAAATCTTATCACAAAAAACGCGAAGATTTAAATTAATTTTCACTTGAAGTTAGGCAAATTTACAGCTCAATCCTTTGGCTACTAGTGTGTTTTGGTAATTACAAAGGTTCTGTATTATTTAGGAAATTAAATACAGATTCAAAGTGATTGGTTACTAAAGATTCTACTTGAATTATTTACAGTTAAAACTACGTCTATAAAAATATATATAGAAGATCTTTTATAACAAGAATTTCGATTGAAATCTATTCCATTATATTAGCATTGTAACTATTGTAATAATTTTTTAGTATTGATTATTTATTGTATTATATATAAGTATATTATTTAAATATATGAAGAAATCTTATCATAAAAAAACGTGAAGATTCAGATTAATTTTTACTTGAACTTAGACAAATTTATATTTTAACCCTTTCGAAACGCCATTAAATTACGTCTATAGAAATATATAAAAAATCTTTTTCATAGCAAGAATTTCGATTCTTTATTATTATTATACTATTCTATAATATCACTGTTAGTAATTGTCACTATTGTGTTAATTTTTTTTAGTATGTATTGATTATTCAATACATTAAATATTATTTCACTATGTCAAGAAATATCACAAAAAACGCAAAAAATCAAATTAATTTTGACAAATTTACAGTTTTCCGCAGTATTGTCGCTGCTGTACAGAACAGCGGGTCTATTAGTAGTGTCAACTGACCAGGCACTACCTACATATTAGAAGAAATTTTTATCATATCAAATTTTTAACAATAAAAATTGGTAAAAAAATTAAAAATTGCGCTTCAATATAAATTAGAATTACCAATAGTTTGATACACATTGAAAATTTTTGAAGCAAATATCGACACAGACGTAGTACGGAATACGGATGTTTTCCAAGGACGACACTCGTATACACAAGTATTGGGTGGATGTTGTCCATGAACGACACTCGTGGCGAAAGGGTTAAAAACGCTGAGTCTCAAAATGATTTTTTGATTTGGTAATTGTATCAAAATAACCTTATTGTAGACTTTCTGAATAAAGATAAATATCTTATTTCTCTAAAAAATAAAAATACATTGGTTCTCAATTAAAAAGCATTAAATTACAAATTAAAACATCATGCAAGATTCGATGCAAGATCATTATTAGTTAGGGAAAAAAATTATGCTTACACTTACATTATCTTGATTTCTATGCAAAATGTAACTATTATAATACTAATTCACATAACAACATAAGTCATATTGTAATGTATTTGTCATATATAAGGAAATTCCACTATCATAAATGAAATATTGTAAGATAAATATGATAAAATTTTTAAGCATATTTTTAAATTATTTTCTTATAATAAAATTATAAAATTTTGAAAAATTTGCAGGTTTTAGGAAATTGAAACAATTGGTATTTGTAAATATAGAAAAAATAGCAACATTTGTGAAAACTTTATAAATGCAAATATATAAGTCTAGGAATCTATAATAAACGTTTTATTTAAAAAAATCAAAATCTGTATATGCTTTAAAAAATCTAACATAAGAACTTAACAACTTAATGAATAAAGAAATATATTAATTAGTTACTGAAATATAAGTAAAAATGAGCAAATGATTTATTAGGGAGTGTAAAATAAATATGTTTCATTGATGCATCTACCAATTTTAGATAATTTTTACATACTATCATATTGTCCATAATATAACTTTTTTATCAATGCCAAAAGTTTCTCAAATTTTACATTGATTCATCACAAAAAATCTCGACATAGTCGCAAAGCACGTGTTTTTAATTCTATATATTAGAACTATAAAATTAATGGGGATTACAATTTGAGGTGCCCAAATTGAATTATAATTGAATTTAATGAGATTATATGTAATCATCAAATACAGGTATTTAGTTTTTATGCTACTAATGACCTGGAATTCTATTTCATGTATGTGATTGAGCATTGGATCTATTATAACATATAATTATGGCTATTTTAAAGAAACTATTCGAAAGATAATTGCAAATGGTGATATAAAGTTAAAATTTTTTGCACGTAGATCAGAGCATTCGTGATGGTAATTTTGGAAATCTTGTATAAGTACAATTAACATAGCATATCATCTATGTGTACAACAGCCTCAAATGGATAATATTTTATTCATTCATTTTTGTCTTATCCAAAACTCTTAAGAAAATGCCAAATAGAAGCCGATCTGTTAATTGAATTCGGACTTAACGACTAGCAATTTATTGCACATTTTTAAATATAACACGAAGCTACGAAGTGCAATTGTCTCCTTAAGAGAGTGTTTTGATCTAGAATTTGGCTACAATCGAGTTTATTTCTTTCTATAGTTTCAAAGCTTAAACTGATGTATAAGACGATTTTTCAAAATTTATATTATTTGTAGAGATATAGATGTTTGACCACGATTATCCTGTTTCCTTTCTCCGAAACGCGTTTTTCTCGAAACTGTCTTTTTCGACACGAACCCATGATTTCTCAACTCATACTGAACGGATTTACATGAAATTTTTACAGAGTCTGCCTTATAGACTTCTCTTCAGTATGAACTACGCTCATTTCATCCTCAAGATGAATCAAGATTATCACAAAAATGTTGTAATTTTTTTTATCTTCTCAAAACAGTAATCAATAAATTGTGAAAAAATATAGTAAAAATGATATTAGCCCTTTCCCAAGCCTTTCGAAAATTGCATAAAATACATGTCTCTGAACCAGAGTATCTACTTAAATTCTTTGAGTATCTGTGGCAGTGTCCTTTCTACTAGGTGGTTCTATATTTATACTATGTCAGGACCACGTACGCAGTCGGAAAATAAATATACAAACGGTATATATTAATTATTTGGTTGGAAGAGACGTGAGTTCCGGTGATATTGTTATCTTCTAAGCGCCGGAGTAAGGTGGAACACGGTCCTTCGGATAAATAACAATTTAGCATTATGATCGCACGTTCGGCTCCACGTAGGAGACACAAATTCACTATTCATTATCGTATATAGTGAGTAGTATAATTTAATTGGTGGTGCAGAAAATGCGATAAAAATAAAATAATTATTTGGAAACACACATTAAGCAAAAAACTTTATGTTTAAATATAAATCAAACATAACTAAATTCTTACGTCGGTAATTTTTATATCATATTTTACTTAGTGTATAAAATTAAGTTAATAAATCATTTTTAGTATTTTTAACTTTTGACATAATTTAAAAAAATGCAAATTTAGCAATTGTTTGCACACATTGACTTTAGATCTTAAATTAAAGTAAAATCTTATTATTAAAGAAAATGAATTAGTATTTAGTATCTAGTAGTAAATTTATAAATGTGAATATATGTGATGGTCATATATTGTATTTTACCATCACGTGTACCTGTATTTTAGAATAGTATTTTTTTTTAACTAATAGAATTTGTTTTAAAATATGTAAAAAGATTCTGTAAAACAATTTCTCATATAACATTATTTTCCATAAATCCATATTGACCGACCGCGGTAGTTATTTAACCTAACAATTTTTTAAACTTACCTAAAACGAAAAAGCGAAGAAAATGTTATCAGTAGATAAATTCTAAGAACTGTTATATAGTTTAAAAATTGTAGTTTAATGTTTAATAATGTAAATACTTCATAATAAGTTTAAATCGGTCAACTTAGTGTTAGTTTAGAATAATGAACAACCGTTTGAACTATGAACAAACGAAAAAAAAAAGTTCTGTTTCATAAATTAGCGACTGCCTTAAATTATAATTAGAAGTTCTTTTGATATTCTAGAATTAAAAAAAGTCAAAATCTGAATTTGGGGATGAGCGCAGATCATACTGAAGAGAAGTCTATGAAGACGTCTTTGGAAAAAGTTTAAGTAAATCCAGTAGGTCCTGTAAGTCCAGTAGGTCCAGTAGGTCCAGTAGAATTTGTGAAATCGTTGGTACTGTATCGAAAAACACAGTTTCGAGACATGTCCATGTTGGTTTATTATATTTGCAGTCCAATTATAATTTCCCAAATTTTATTTAAAGTAACATCTAATAAAATCTTGTGATGCATAAGCCAATTATGCTTATGTGCACCCTGAAGAAGAAAGAAAAACTTTTGAAAAATAATTTGAACAGAAATAAAGCGAAATTATGAATAAATATAATTTCCTATTCGAATGCTGCCTTCTTCAATAATTTTTTGCTAAATTAAACATACAAGGATTTAGAAAATATTAAGTAATAGTAAATGTCTAATGTAATTCACATTGTATAGCGTGTCTATATTATTATATTAGTGAATGAGTTGCGCATATTTTCAATAAACTTTTTACTAAAATAACATATATTGAAATTATCGAATTATCTTTTGTATCAAAAGTAATTTACATTTACATTTACGTTAAAAGATTTAGAATTAACTAATTGTAAGAGTCACCTGGTAATTTAAAAATCATTATTTGATTAAATACATTTTCCCAAGTTATACTTATTATAATAGTCCTCTCGGACTGTTTTTTAATTTGAAATTATGCTGATGAGCCTATAATTTTTTAAACGCGACTTTTTTGTTATATAGTTTGTTTTGTTATATATTTTGTTTTCACATCTGTCTTGAAATGGGCAACAAGTAAAACTGCAGAATTGAAATAAATGACTAAAAATACAATATCTTCTGACCATTATCAGAGAATATAAAAGCTATTTATTCCCACAATAGGCAAAACATTATTCCACACTACATAGTTTTGCTTATAAATAAGTTCGAGTACAGGCCGTTTTTCCAGTTGGTATTTTCAGGCAAATGGCGCCACTTGAGAAAAACTGAAGCCAAACTTTAATAGCAAATAAGAGTTATAAAACGAATTGCATAAATGCTCTATTTGAATCGTAGTTTGAAGTTGCATGCGTGTTAAAACTGCAACAAGAAGTTTAATTCCGGAACTGCAATTTTCTGAAGTACACAGATCTTTTCACATTTAATTCTAGACCTATATTAAAAGTTAAACAAAACTGGGACATTCCGCTAATAAATATCTAGATATAATGTAATGCTTGTAATAACACTCCGTTGTTTTCTCGACCATTTTCTTGTAATGAAATAAGTTTAGTTGTTCTAAGTCTTGCGACTGTGAGTATAACCGTCTCTCAGGCACAGCTATTTATGGATATTAAAAACACTTCAAAAACAATGCTTTTAAAACTAAAATGAACTTCTGCAGCCAAATGTTTATCTTGCAATAATAGTTGGATAGAAAACGAACGTTTTAAAAATAAATATTTAGGTTTCATTTTATGATCAGGTTTATAATCATGATGTTGGAAAACTATTGTTATTATTGATGTTGGTACTTCTTGATGAAGGTTTTGGGCCATATAATTCTAAATTAGTAGTAATTTTTAGTACAAAAAATAAAAAAAACACAACAATTAAAAATATTATAACTTCTGTAATAGTTAGACAGTACAACAAAACCTACTTGCTTAGAATATTACAATACCCTAACATATTCATTTGACACACAAATAATTCATTATAGTATTTGCCTTATATATAGTAATTTATAATTCAAGTCCTGTTTCCATTAGCCAAACCCAAATACTATAATATGGACTGCTCTCCACGTGTTTGCGTGACTACTGTCTAGCAAGATCAACATACCAAAATAGCTGGTGAACACTTCACAAATTGTTACAAAAAAGCAGTAGTTTTTATATATACCAACTAATTTTGTTGTTTACAAAAAATTATGAAATTTTTAGATACAGCCAAAATATCTTTGAAAATATGTATGGATCGTGTTGGGCAATTTAATAATTTTCTGATACTTCGTAATAAAATGGTAGAATTATTGTGCAATTAGGCAAACAATGGAGTATAATATTTCTAAGTACTACCAAAAATTTGCTGATAGTCCATATGGAATAGGTGCAGATAGGAAAAAAAAGACATAGGCCATATGTTCTACATGGTGAAATATCGCCTAGAATTTGGATGAATTGATCCAAATTTGTCAGCAGAATACTTTTTGGTTGACTAGTTAAGTGTTGACGTCATAAACTGTACCAGACATACGTTTAAAACAGTGATAATGTGGTATAAAACTACAGAGATTTTGAAAGAAAGAACAATATATCACACATTAAGGTTCATCTTGACTTTTGGCAATTAAAACGCGAAAACCAAACCAGCCATAACGAAATAAACACAACATATCAAACAAAGAACTATCTAATTATGCTTAGTGAAAAACCTGGCTAATTCATCGAAGTGTTTTCCAAAATTTGTCGCCTGGTTTTTTTACCCCATAGGTGGGGTAAAATGGTAATGCCAGGAGACAATCAGATCCAATGTCTCATCTAATTTTACATAATAGTAGCTATATAAACCAATCAAAACAAACTTTGAATTTAATGGACACATTTTTTAGAAGGCAAACACCTAGCATATGACCTAGATCTGGTAATTTGTTAAAAATAATAATCAGCAGAGTTGAAATAAATATTAATTTAATTTTTCACATGTAAATTTTAAGTTTAGTTAATTTTAGTTAAGTAATTAAGTTGAGCATTAAGTTGAGTAATTTTAGTTTAATTTTTCTTGACCTAATTTACTATTTTATTAACTTTCGTAGGGTAGTTATAGTAACAAGCCGAAAATCGTAAATGAAAATTTTTGCATATCTTCACATTTTGAAGGTTTCTGAACATTTTGGCATACCTAAGAAAAATTGGATGTGCGTGTGTGTACACATTATTTCGTTCATGTTTTCGGGCGCCCGGATCAACCGATTTGGATTTTGGAACTGATAAAGAGATGTGCTGATTAGTTTTTGGCAAAGGCAGGTCCAGCCGTTACGGAGATACGAAGCAAAAAAAGCAGAATATAGAAATCGAGTTTTTGAGAGAACGGAGTATCCGATATTGAATGATTCAAAAAACATTCAATTCGTAATGATGGGGAAAAGTGTTAGTTTTTTAGCAAAGGTAGGTCAAGCCATTTAGTAGATACAGAGCTAAATGTACAAAAAATTGCAGTCTTTGAGAGAACTAAGCATCCGATTTGAATGATTCAAAAAAAAATTCTGTTGACATAACAATTGCTTTTTGTATATCGAAAATAATTCAGATTGTAATTTTGATACTGGCTAAAGTTCTAAAGCAATTCAGTTTATATAATTCTTATGAAATATATTATAGACAATGTTACAGTATTTATAATAATCTACTTGAAAACATTTAATATTCCTCGAACATTTCGTTACGGTACGGAAAGTTCCAGCAATTCACCTTAAGGCACAATGCCATTCGCCACTAGTTTAATATTGTTTTATAATTTTTATTTTTGGCAGGTCAAAAGTTCAATTGGTCTTTTATACTCCTACTATATATCAACTTCTATACATGATATATAAAACAAACTGTTGAATCTAACTCAAGAATAATACAACTTATAAAACAATCAAATAACGTATACTCAAAATGTATATTAAGATCTTGTAAACTAAAAAGCACTCACAATAAAAAAACTATCAAAAAAATTATTTTGTTGTGGATTTTCAAACATTGCCGTTTATCTCTTGATAGAAAAGTCGTAAGATACAAAGTGATGGCTGATTATACCTCAATTTTCTAATATTGCAGTCAAAAATGGTTGACTTTGTTTCATCTCGAAAAATCGTGTGTGGACCTTTTTACCCACCAAACTATAATCCCAGCTCTGCCCTATTCTAAAATGTCTTAAACATATTCCTCAGCTTCTCCACTACCTTGTGTGCCGTATCCATTATGTGTGCTCGTCTTTGGGCTAAACATCTCATAGCAATAAAAACGAAAACAAAAACGCTCTACGGTCGGATAGTATTCAGAGAGTACGGGACTTTTTCGTGATCCGGCACAGGCCATGCCGAGCCGAGGCAGGCCTGGAAAGCTCCTCTGCGGTACGGCGTACATACCCAATGAGCCGGCATGATCTGCATTATGCATACGCCCGGAGTCGGCGGAAGACAACGCCAATAGCTCATGATTGCGCGCTATCTCCCTGCGATGTAGTAGAGACGTTGCAGAGAGTAAGGCCACTCAGACTGGTTGAATCAACACAAGTGGACCCAGCGAATTTACATCGACTAGATGGAATACTAAATTACGTTGCTTTAGACGAAATTCTTTCTTATTTCGCCAAGATAAGAGATTTCAGTGCATATACGATATGGAGTCGTTGTAGCGCTATATACCTTTGCAGATTGACTTTACCTGTTCACAGTTAGAAGGCCTTGGTGCGAGATGTCTAGATTGCACATGAGGCAATAAGAATGAATCTAGTAATTTATTTAACTTCCCGTAGTGTAAGTTGTAGTAATCGTCTAAAAACTGACAATGAAAATATTTGCATGGCTTCACGTTTCAAGGGTTTCCGAATATTTGGCATACCTCAGAAAAGTTTATGTGAGTGTGTGTGTTTTGTGTGGATGCAATTTTTGTCCACGATCGTATCAACCAATTTAAAATATCCAAAAAACACTTGATTTCTATTAATGGAGAGACGTGCTAATTAGTTTTTGTCAAAGACAGGTCCAGCCGTTTCGTAGATACGAAGCAAAAAGTGCAGAAAATAAAAATCGAGTTTTTGAAAGCGCGAAGCATCCGATTTGAATTATTCAAAAAGCATCCAATTTTTAATGATGGGGAGATGGGATGATTAGTTTTTGGCAAACACAGGTTCAGCCATTTTGGAGATAAGGAGCTAAATGTGCAAAAAATTGTAGTTTTGGAGAGAACAAAATATACAACTATAGTGATTTAAAAAACCTTTTGCTTGTATTGACAAAACTGTTGTTTTTGGGGAAAAATTTTTTGAATATCGAAAATAATTTGAATTTTAAATTTAATATATTTGAAAATATTTAATATTCTACGAATATTTTATTACGTTACAAGAAGTTCCAGCAATTTGCTTCAAGGCACGATGCCATTCACCACGTTTTAATTTTCATAAGAAATTTGATAATTCATGAAAAAAAATGTGACTTTCTTACTAACTAGGTGTAAGTGCCACTTTGCTTTTGCCATTAACTTCCCAACATGTGTAAATAATCGACTTTAATCAAAAAACTGAGTAGCTGTAAAAAAATATAATATGAGGAACTTGCGCAGGTTATTTTCACTTTGGAGAAAAATGCAAGCGAATTAGGTATTTGTGCAAAAACTAGTCAGCACTATTCTCTAATAAATGACATTATTCGAAGAAGTTTTGCATTTTCAAAACAAATTCAAATTTGTTTTTAAAGAAAATTGTTGCACTTTTTTGCTATTACCAAAGAAACGGCTCGAACGATCGTCGAAATCATCACGCAACTGACTGAGAATTCTTTCAAGAATTCGAGTTATATCCAATGGCTTCTAAATTTTTTAAATCAGCGAAGCCATAATTGCGAAAAGGCTGACAAGGTCAAAAATTGACACATACATACTACAGTACATTGATAAGTATCATAAAAAAATAGAAAAAAATCTCACATGCTTCAAAAGTTATTAGTTTTTAAGTGCAACCTAAGAGCTTTGGTAAAAATGTGAATTTTTTTCGATTATTGAGATTAATTTCTATTATATTCATTTAAGCCTTGGATCATAAATAACATATCTAGGACTGCAATCAAAAATAATAACAATTGTGCTCATTTAAAAAGTTGAGACAATTTGTTCAAAAATCTCACATACTTTGAAAATTTTTATGTTTCAAGTACAACCTAAGAGCTTTGGTGAAAATATGACCATTTTTTTATTAATTGGTTAATTTTTATGAAATTTGTTAATTTAAGCTTTGGATTCGTAAACATAAATAACAATTTTAGGATTGCAGTCAAAAATAATGATACAATTATGTTTATTTAGAAAATTAAGACATTTTGTTTAACTACAAATTTAAAACTTTTAATACTGGTCAACTTGCCCCCTTTTTTTAAAAAAATGCCTACAATTGGCAAGTTTCATTAACAGGTGGCGCATTTAATCAGGATTGTAAAATGGTAAAATACTTTACAACTTCAGAATAAAAAAACAAGTAAAAAATAACCTAAACTAGTAATCTGTCTCAGTTTATGGTATTCCATAAGATTTTTTAACCTTATGCAGCAAAAAGCATTACTCTTAAATTAGTTTTACCCCCAAAATTTACGGCAAAAACAATGAAAAAAAACTTGAAAGTAAAACATTTCATTGTATATTGGAAATAGAAGCAAAACTAATTTCATCTAATTATATATCTTACACAAAAGTTAAATTAAAATAAATTCGAACAATAGAAGCATTCTTTAAAACCATCGTTTTCCCTCAAAGCGTGAAAAAAGTTGATTTATGTGCCCAGACAGATATTTAATTATCTGGCTTTAAGAATCTATTATTTTTCCAAAAGCCGTATCTTGACATGAACGATGTGTTCGGCTCGTCCGTAAAGCACGCGCATTTTTACGTTCGAAATGCAATTAAGTTTTAAAGCATACTAAGAAAAGTTTCTTAGATAATTGAATTTGGAAACCAATTTTCCGAAGCTGAGGGCAATTAACCTACGTTGCACGTCGGAAAGCCAGGGTTTATCGGTGGTATTTATGAGCTAATACTGGGAACGAGATACCAGAACACGGAATGGGCAAACAGGCGCACATACGTGTTTGCTACGTCATGTGACAATTCGGTTCGATTAGTGCCGTGACATAAGATACGCATCATTAAACATACATGCATGACCTTAGGAGAGATTTATGTATAAGGCATCGAATAGAACCAACTTAGACCTTAGCTCGCACAAAGGTCAGGGAAATCCATTAGCTTTAATTGGGATGTAATCAAATTAATTATTTACTGAACTTACCAAGATCAATGTTTGTTCTATAACAATTTGCCTGTAAGGACGTGTATTTCAACTTGACAAGGGTTTGAATAGGTCAATTAGAATCAGATTGGTTAACTTGCCATTCAATTTTGTTATGTATGAATAAGTTTATGTTTATTTTTGCATTTTTGGATCTGAAATGTAATTTGAAGCCGAACTCAATAAAATGTAGTTACTTTCAAATAATCGTTGATTCCAGAAAAAATATATCGTTGATTCATAATATTAATAGAAAATTCTGAAATATCTCGAAAATTTGAAAAAATCTCAATTGTGATTTTTGTTGGAAGTTTTTTGAATATTGCAAAACAGCTGGACCTATAAGCCTTTCAAACTAATCATTACACGGTCAGCACAATAAGCCTATTAGTCAGCACACGGTAAACACAATATGTGTTTTGAATCAATCTAATCCGATGCGCTGATCTCGACCCCAAACTATTTTTGCACATTTTGCTCCAAATATATCTCCAAAACGGCAGTTTTTTTTAAAGCGAGAGAAATATATTGAATTATATATGTTAATTGAAAATTCTGAAACACCTCGAAAATTAGGCAAAATCAAAAATTTGATTTTCAATTTTTCAATATTTGAAACTGCTAGAGTTAGACCTATATGCCTCTTAAATTAATCATTTCTTCACACGGTCTACACAATCCATATGTGTTTTGAATCATTCTAATCGGATGCGTCGATCTCTTAAAAACTGCTATTTTTTGCACATTTCGCTCCAAATGTATCTCCAAAGAGGCAGTTTTTTTTAAAGCGAGAGAAATATATCATTGATTCATATATGTTAATTAAAAATTCTGAAACATCTCGAAAATTTGAAAAAATCGAAATTTAGATTTTCATTGGAAGTTTTTTCAGTATTGCAAAACAGCTAGACCTATTACATATGTTTCTTAAACTAATTATTTCTTGACACGGTCAGCACAAGCCATATGTGTTTTGAATCAATCTTATCGGATGCGACCTTGAGCTAATTTTGCACATTTTGCTTCAAATGTATCTCCAAAGAGGTAGTTTTTTTATATCGAGAGAAATATATTATCGATTCATATATGTTCATTAGAAATTCTGAAACATCTCAAAAATTTTGAAAAATCAAAAGTTTGATTTTCAACTTTTCAATATTTTAAAACTGTTAGATTTGTCTACCTCTCAAACTAATCATTTCTTTATACGGTCAACACGAGCCATATGTATCCGTATCTCCGAAAAGGCTTGACCTGCCTTTGCTATTAAGTAATCAGTACGCTTCGATTCAAATGGTTTCTTTGTCCATGCGAATTGAATGTTTTTGAATCATTCTAATCGGATGCGGCGATTTTTCATAAAATGCTATTTTCTGCAGTTTTTGCTCCGTATCTCCGAAACGGCTTGGCCTGCCTTTGTTAAAAAGTGATCAGCACACATCTCGAATCAAATCCTTTTTGAATCATTCAAATAGGCGGATTCGTGCTCTCGAAATCATGGACGAAAAATGATATCCAAACATTTACACACATATATCTAACGTATGCCAAAATGTTCAAAATTACCTTTACCTACGACAACTTAGAAATTATTGGAAATTAAATACTTTAGTAAAATTTTGTGTAATTTTGTATTTGAAAGTTTCAAATTTAATAATCCGATGAAGGTTTTCCCAGAATTCTGTACTACTTATCAACTCAAAATGGAGACAGGCATTGTGAATTAGTTGACAGGTTTTGTAAACAAAACTGACGATTTTTTGCATAATTTTGTTTATTAAATTCATGATTTGTATACTACAAATACGAAGTTCTCCATTATTCAAAATATTAAGGCATTCAAATTTATCAACATAATTAGAATAATTTATTTTCAGCACATATCTTATGCATTTTTCGAAAATTTTATTCCAAATGAGTAATTTGCAATTGTATTTATATTATAAATTATGCAATTTAGATCATTTGTTTCCAAACTTTTTATGCCATGTACCCCTTGCGATAATTTACGCTTTGTAATTACATATTAACTATTTATATGGAGATTGATTTTTTATTAGCTTATAGATAGAATCAGTAATAAAATTATAATTTGATTTAATTTAATGTAAAAACACATGAAGTTAATGCATTAGTTAATTAAAGAAATAACAAAATAAAATGTTACCAATTAATTTGAAGATGAATTGTGAATATGCTTGATCTAGCACTTGTAAAATAAGAGCAAAATTTCAATACTAATTATGAATTATCAATATTAATCGAATAAATTAAACTTAAAAATAAGTATAATTGTATTGACTCAAACAATGATACGTGCTAAATATCACTTAAAACTCTTCATAAATATAAGGAAGAAATATGACTTCAAATACTATGTATAATACTTCAGAATTTGGTTTAAAAAGCCGTTTGATGTAACATCAAAAAAATATATTATCATACAAAATAAAGTGATTTTTCATACAGAGTCAAGTATGTTTACAACACATTCATATTCATTTCAATGATATTGGATTTTAACCAAATAAAATGATAATATCAGAATATATAGTCTTAATGTTGGGCACCATTAATAATATATCGTCCAATGTATAATAACCCATCCACGTTTGTAAATTATGCATTTGAGCATCTCATGTTTACAATACTGATTAAGCAATCTATACCTATAATGTACTATATTACACTGTTTATAATCAGGTCGATTTCAATCAGTATGAAAAATGTATTAAATCATGAATTCGGAATGAGAAAATAGAGAAAATAAATTAAGTAAACAAGAGTAATTTATTCAGTCTCTACAATTCGATTTCAGAGACAGGTTTAGTTCAATACACTTGGTAAGATTAATCTAATTCATTCGCCAAACTTTATAAGGGTGGCGCGACAGCAATTTCACTTTTAATTTGTTTCATTGATAACTTTGGATATAATAAATTTTATGCAGATAGACGAGAAATAATACAGAATCTAAATTAAGGCAATATATATTGACTGTGAATTAAATTAACTAATAAATAAATACAGCAACGAAAGAGAAATAAAATTTAAAAATAGGTGGAACATTATAAATATTTTGGATCAAGATGGAAATTTAAACTTTTAAAGGGTTTGAAAACCTAAGTAGAATTCTATGTGTCGAAGTAAATTAACGTGATGAGATAATTGTTTTTTTTACGTTATATTGGTAATGTTCGACAAAAAATGGGATAAAATCCTTTGCTTTTATTGAGTTTCAAATATATTCTTAACTATTATTATCTACAAATTTGAAAATACTTTTTTTTGCATCTTGATAGGTTTTATTTGAAAACTCCTGAAATACAAATAGTCCAATCATTATAGTAAGTTCACCTCGGAATTCGAGATAATCAGCTGTAAGTCTGTAAATACTTATATATTGACACTAAATTAGGTACACCCTATCAAATGTAGGTTTTGAGACAACTTTCTAGTGCCAATACAAGTATTTACTGACTTACAGCTGGGTATCTCGAATTTCGAGATTCTTGCCTGATTTAAGGTTAAATGACTGGACTAGTAGTTTTATTTGATCTTGAAATATTTTTACTATATTACTTCCAGCTTAAAATTACACACATATATATATATATATATATATATATATATATATATATATAGGTATTTCACCTATTTCATATGAACAATGTATTTACTTTATTTCTAAAATTTAATGAATTAGTATTTAGAAAAAAAATATCTATCAGTATTGAATAAAAGCAAGTGTGTTTCTATTTAAATCTATTACTTTATCGTCAAAATGTGATATAGGCATGTACATATATAAAGATTCAATTCAGTTAAAAAAAAACTCATTTTTGTCTTCGAAACTAGTCCACATATTATTCCTTCACCAATTCGAAATTATCCTCATATTATCTCTAAATTATTCAAAATATGTGGTATTATAAATATTTGAATAATAAAAAAATTTTACAGAATAGTATAAACATTCAAATATTAAGAGAATAAAAATGTGTAGGGTAGACTGGGTACGGTTGTATCAGGCTACGGTAGTGACAGTCATCATAACAAACTAAACTGATTTTGAGATAGGATCCAAAGGGAAAAAATTAGGTATGTTAGATCGAACAAGTTTCCATTATTGCATTGAGTGAGCGCCCTCAACATGACACATAGACCGTATTGCTTTGAAACAATAAAAAGTAAGTATTTTTGTCCGATTTCTTTTGATATTAACCATCACTTGTATAGAGATGGATTATTTTGTTATATTGCTGTAAGTTTAGGATTCACAGTTAATTACTAGCAATTAGTTTCTACGTAGATAACTAAGTTCAGTCAAAACGATGATTTGTAATCAAAAGTGCGCGTTGTGTATGGTTGTGACAAATTTTGTGGGTACAGTGACATGTTTTGCCTATATATTGTTAGATATTTTGCAAAGTGAATAAATATATAAACATTTATTTTGAATATACAAATTTACGTTTATCACCTTTTTCAAAATGTACAAATGTTAAATTCGTTTAAGATTAAAAAGCAATATTATATTCCTGATTTCTATCATTTATCATGTCATAAAACTTCCTTCGAGTAATATTGCAAAATATATCTACTTAAGTTAGATTTCGTTTGATACAAACATTTCCGTTATATCAAGTGGCATGCGATATATATCTAATGTTCGTAAGACCATAAAATAATGCAATTAAACAATGCCAAGTTTAATCTCGTAACTTCTGTAATAAATGATATTTATGAAAAGGAGTTTAAATATGCGTGGTAGTGCGTGTCACAAACCAACAAGGAAGAAAACACTACGAAATATTTGAATATGAATAGTTTTAAAGAGATATTACGATGCAGAGTATTTCTTAACGGGAAAGTACTTTAATATTCAACACTAGGTCTGATAATTTATTTACGAGAGTTTATATTTATTGAAAAACTTGGTCCATAAGTTAAAGGTAAACGACTCATTATTGGGGGTTAAATATACATATTATATATATATATATATATATATATATATATATAATGTTATTATTTTGACAATTACGAAGGCATGGCTGATCTCGACCAAAACTATTCAATGCGATTCCCAACCAATATCTTTCGAACAAAAATTGAATTTTTAAAATCGATTTAAGTTTATAAGATAAATACTGGACGAAACACTTTACATTTTTAAATTACTGAAATCTATCCAATTGTTCTTCAAAAAACATCTACAAAATATCAAAAATCGTGTCACATGCTCCTACACATATACTTTCTCCAAAATTGGCCCCATTTAATTCAGAATGACTTGAAACGTTGAAAAAACATCAAACTGGCAAATCGGATTTTGTTGAAAACAGTAACTTTCCTTCGAGAAATAGAAAAACCACATAAATTTGCAATTGTAAATCGTAATACATCATAAGAAGGTTTTGCAAAATCCATTGGTATAAAAATGATTCCAAACACAATACATTTAAATAAAAAGACACAAAATCTCACACACATGATTCTTACTTACAACTTTTTATTTCATCAAAAGAAAAAAAATACAGATGAACCAAATTTAGAGAAAAAATGAACCAAAAATTTAGAATTTCTCTAGGAAAAAAAATTTGGAATTTTTTGTCGTTCCATGTAATAACTACATATATGACCCTAAGTTTGGGCTTTATAATTTTCAATGTGGCCTGTTTTAAAAAAAATAGGTTTCAATATTTCAAAAGTAAGAAGTAATTTTTTTCAGTTTTCAAATTATTGAATAAATAATGTATAAATAAAAAAAAAGTTCTTTTTTAATAGTTTTTGAAGAATGCGACATCCCACATTCCACATATTTTAAGAAAAAAAAGTAGGCTTTTGTTTCGAGAAAATAAAATCATAAATATTAACTCTTTTCACTCGGATGCCGCCGGCGGCAAAATACATGTAAATCGTGCAATTCGCGAGTGTAAAGGGTTAGTAGCTATTCAGAAAACTAAACATCGATAAAAATATTGAAGAAACGAGAATATTCTCTAAATTTCAGAACAGCTTGTAATTTAAGTGACTAACTTGTAAAATTGACCAATGTTTTGGCAAGGCTATGTTATGTAGCAGTTTTCAAACAAAATGGTACTTAATACTGTCCAAAGCCATGTGGTTGTCAGGCGTATATAAAAAACCTAACCTATAAAACACACGAATGTCAAAAATTGTCTTATCATAACAGCATGACAGAATTTGCATTTTATGTGTAAAATGCCTGATCACACAGCTAATACATGGCATTTTGACAGCATTTAGTACCAGTTGGTATAAAAACTGCATCGTAACATAGCCTTGTCATAACATTGGTCTATTTTATAACAAAATCGGCACATAAGTTAATTTTCTTGAAATTCCACTAAACATATATAGCTTTTCTCATTCATTTTCAACTAGCACTGATACCAAATGAAATACTAACAATTTCAATATATATATATATATATATATATATATATATATATATATATATATATATGTATATGTATATGTATATATATATATATATACACTATTCAATATATCTAATTCTAAAAATTTCAAGTTAACAAACAAAGATATAAAACAGTACCTGCTTTTCTACTTATTATAACATTATCTAATTTCATCAAAATCTAATTTTCCCAAGAGCTTAAGCGAAAATAATTGCCTCTATATTGTTTGTTCGGTTGCAGGGCTGCTGTGGACACTATCGTATACGGCACTGATACTAATTAGAATTTGAAGCAATAGAGACATTTTATGATGGCACTTAAAAGCAAGGTTTCTTACATAAATTCAACCATAACCACAAACTAACGTTGTTGTCTGAGCCTGATAAACTGTTATTATATCGAGGTTAATTGAAGATTGCAACATCGAAAATATTGGCTCAGAAACTACCGCAGTCGGTATGAAGCGCTTCAGTAATTCACCATGATGTTGGAGGATTTTTTAGATTTTGTACCAGAAAAAGAAGTAATTTTAATGATTATATTTGTGTAGTCATTATTATTTACCAGCTCATTTTTGCTTAGTTGAAGCATCTATTAGTCTATCATAATGGTTTGTATGGTCTCTTTTGGTATAAACTATAGATAACATGAGTTTCTTCATTTGTGCAATATGAAGCGAGTTTTTTGGAGCAGTATTGTAAAATACTGAAGTATGAAAACGTTATCTGAATATCCTATAAAATTAATACTTGAATGTCAAAATGTTAAAAAAAGAATGTAAAAGAATCGGAAGATAGCGTAAAATATTTTGGAACTCACTAAACTTCTAAGCTTGAGTAGATGTTTGAGGGTAAAATCTCAGCTTGAGTAGATATAAGAAGGTTGATGTAAATAAAAACAACACAACAAATTGACCGAGATTTTCCAAAAATGTTATTGTATATATACAATCTAGAAGACGACTCAATAATACAATAATTTAAAGTGTAATTAATGTTTTTGCAAGCAAATCAGTGTGGGCATACAGAAAAAACAATAATATTATATCATTTAGTATATAAAAT
This sequence comes from Ctenocephalides felis, assembly GCF_003426905.1. Lineage (NCBI taxonomy): Eukaryota > Metazoa > Arthropoda > Insecta > Siphonaptera > Pulicidae > Ctenocephalides > Ctenocephalides felis. The sequence goes on from NW_020536999.1 coordinate 57,892,290, forward strand.
AAATTTTTAAAATAAGCAGCTATGACACCTTTTCATGTCTTAATTATTCGATTAACTACTAATAAAATATAAAGATGATATAATATCCAAAAACTTCAAAAACAGAATTGTTGATCATGCTAATTGCTTGTGCAAGTAGAATTATAAATAGCTCATCCAACTCGTCTTATGTGAAAAATTCCCAATAATCTACTTATCTAGTTAATTATAATTGACTACTATACTCGTCATGGGAAAGTAGCAAAATTTTGTGCAATGACGAGTATACTCGTCACGCGTATACAACATGGAGCATTTGATATTGAAAACGAAACAATTTATGCTAAAATGTAAAATGTAAAATATTGTAAAGCTTTAGATAACTATATAAAATAAAAGTAGTTGTAAGTGGTACTTCACTTTAAGACAAGTTGTATGAATTTTTCAAATTGTGGAATAAATATACTCAATCAATAAAAATTAAGATTTAGTTATTTGAATATTTTTTACTATTAAAAAACCCATATTATTCATTCAATATTTTAGCAACGCAACTTAGTCTATAATTGACGAATATACACGTCAAGGGCTCCATTCGGACGACACAAAACTGTGTGCGATAAAAAATGTTCGATGTGAGCGGTGTCGTTAATTGGTTGAAAAAAGTTAAAAAGTAACTATGAAGACGTTTATTAAAAATTCATGTTTGGTAGAAGTTTTGAAAAACACTTCATAAACCTGAAGAAGTTTCATAGAGCAATACATATTTTTTTTTAAATATTCACAATGCTGCCACACTATTCACAACATAAAATTAAACGAAATAAAATGAATATAAATAATAATAAAAATGTTGCAAATACCCTAGCAAATATTAGAAATCCAGGCTGATGTCATATGTATCTATATATGTCTCATATGTGAGAATAACAGATGTTTCTACCTTTGCCTAGAATCTTGGGGGTGAATTTTAATTAACAAAACTTGTTACTCAACTGTGGACTTTTGATGTAAAATAATGTGATTACCTGAACGCTGAGAAGACACTGAAAGTTTTCGACTTGGGATCATATAACACCGGCATAGAAACATGGAAAGATATATAATTCAGAAGACTTAAGACAATGTTTCAGCTTTGATTAGTAGAGGTAAATTGATGCTAAGAACATATTTAATTTCTGTAAGAGGAAGTTTATTTTCGACAAAAAATTTAAGTTGGTCATTTTAGTTCAAGTCATTTGAAATCGTTTGTGACCAAAGTTGAAAAAAATTGTGTTGGATTAATTGGCAGTGTCATCGTTTTCAAAATACTATGGCCATATTTTTAAAAATGTCCAACTTGGCTTAGGGTTAAATGTATCTTGCACTTAAAGCAACAAAAATAAAAAATATTCTGATTATTGATTAGTACTATAACTAACCAATCATCTATCATTGTAATATATCAACTTCTTAGATGTAAGCCTACGATCAATTTTCATTGGAAAGCACAACAGGGGTTATCTTTTCTATTTGTGTCTCTTCGTGTGAATTTTTTACATTCCTTTAATTGTTGTTGCAGCAATGCCCCCTAAAAACTATTTTTCATTTGGGTCTATAGTTTTTGGTAAATACTACTGCTTGATATCAGATGCAAAATTTGAATTCAAAACCTTGCTTTTGCAAGTTATTTCATATTGAAGAAAATCAATTACAAATTAAATCAGAGATTAAGTTGGATCACATACATCACATATATGTAATATTTAACTATAATCGCAAGGGATGTAATAATCCATGTCCCATAGGTAATCATTCTCTGTAATTACTAAACTGATAATATGCGATCATAACCACAATACTATTAAAGCAACATGGATTTAATTTAATTGGTATGTTTAAGACAGAGTTAAGCATTGGTAATATACATTTTGGTAGGTGTTAAATTATCAGAGATTATATGTCTATTCTATTATAAGCAATAATTACAAAGGAAAAATCAAGACGATAATGTTAAAAAAAAAACAGAAACAATTACAGGCATAAATTATTTAATACATATCAACAAACAAATAAATTCAATTACGCTTTCCAAAACTATTTAGAATTCAAATACCTATTATTATATAGATTTTTTTTAAAGTGCTACTAACTTTCTTTTTCAGAGTTGAGTAAGATGTCTAAGAAGATTCGATACCTAAGTTTTCAATTCTTTAATTTTTAAAATATTGTATATAAAAAATTATAATTATTGTAAAAAAGTACTAATAATATTTTAAAATTAGGCAATTTTTTGCAAAAAAGTAATGGAAAATTATTGCCTTCAGATAATGGAAATTACATAAGAGATCATTTGCGCAATTTATTCGTTTAACTTAGTCTGAATTACCAAAGCTGCTATTTATAGAAATTGTGTAAGTATTTATGTATCAACATACTTTATAAAATACAATTATACTTTTATAAAATACTATTTGAAATGTTAAATTTCATTTTATTTTCAATAGGAGTTCTATGTAATTAAAACACCTATGTTTAGTCAAATTTCAATTTAATTTTTAGTTAGCGTTTAATTCATTCATTCTTGAGAAATATTTTTACTTGTTTAAATATATATATAATATATAATATATATATATTACAAGAGAAATACTCAGCATTCCAATTTTACACAAGATATGCAAATACTTGTTTAAGAAGTAAAATTTCTCTTTGCGATTTAAAAATAAAAAAATTCCTATTTCAGATTGATACGTAGATTTGCCAACAAAAATTAAACCACGGAAATAGAATGTAGTAAATTTTATTGCCAAACGACTAATTTTCTTAATAAAT
>NW_020536999.1:57896082-57953582 GCF_003426905.1 Ctenocephalides felis
ATCACGCGATACATATACGAGAATTGTACTATTACACTCAGCTCACAGATTTCATTCATATTCATGCGAAATGCCATCGAGCTCTTCAAATTCGCCAAACGGGGATACAAATACAATTAGATCCATTATGTGCACGAAACAAAGATCTTGAATAAATCATCAATCGGAATAGCGTTTCCAGTTATTATGAAGAATATGAAAATGTCCTTAGAATGGATGACTTGCCGTTTAGAATCCTAGATAATTTCAAATTTACTATAATATGTAAAGGAATATATATACCAATTATAGGGTTTGTCGGTTTCAAAATCGGCTTTAAAAAACCGGTTTTTTGGCGAAAATTATGGAATTCGAAAACCGTTTTTTAGTGAAAAAGGTCGGTTTTTACTGTATATATGGAAAATAACAAATTTAACTAAATATAGAAGTTAGATGAAAGCGTTTTGATTCTTGAAATCATATCGATACAATCGCATTTTATATCTTATCAGTCTGCAATGGTTCCCAGAAAGGTTTTGTATATATTAATTTAGATTTTTATACCAGTGTATATATTAATTTAAATCAGTGTGACTTCTTTTTGAAGAAGTAACTTCCTCTACTCAAATTTGAAAAAAGAGTTTTAAACCCTAGAAGCCACAAATTAAAGAACAAAAAACTTAGAATTATAATATCAGACTTTAAAAACAATTAAGCATAATTTGGTCGCAAGTATAAGAGTATTTTCTTTTTCAGGAAATTTTGTGAGTAAACAAAGGATTCGTCTAAGTAGCAATTCGATAGACGTTCTCAGTTTTTTGAAATCATATTTTGTTAAACAAAAAAACAATTAGAATGTTTAAAATTAATTAATTAAAATTGCTCGGAACAGACAATACTCGAGTTTAGCTTAATTGTTTTTAAAACTAAAATTGATATTAACATGTATGTATGTATGTATGTAACAATATGTATATAATATTTTTATTTTATTTTAATTTAATGATTTTTATTTCATTAAAATATATTATTTTTATTTTATATATTAGAAAATTTTCCTTCACTATCATAAAAATATTTTCATTCTTATATGTAAAAATGATTCATGAATAACGAATAATATTTTCAAGTTATTTAATCAAGATAAACTATTATTTTTTAGTTCTACTAATTAAAATTAAATATTATTGTTACTGTCTATAAAATTGAAAAATAAATAAATTCAGTCAAATACTGCTCTAAATTATACTAAATTTGCGGATAATTTACAGAATATTTGAGCAAAAATTTATTTTCTATATAAAATTCGAAATCCGGTTAAAACCGGTTTTTTAGTAAAATTAAAATTCGAAAACCGGTTTTCTGAAATGTCGGTTTTAGTATTTTCTTTCGTTAGTAGTTTAGTGTTTGTGGTTGTGAGCACTGCTGTTTAGTTTACTAGACTATAATATAATTTTTAAGTACACGTTCTTTGCTTGCTTCATAAGATGTATTGTTATTTTTAAGTTAGATTGACCAGCTTTTTAAATAATACGGAAGCTCACATGTGGGTGATGTACTGGTAAAGATGTAGAAATACCACAATATAATGAACAAAAAAGTAAATTAGGTTAACAGAAGCAGTTTTACTTAGTTATTCTAAATAAGCTGATGATTATTTCTGACAAAATACCAGAAGGTTATATACATTGTTCTTTGCAAAAATATACCCATGAACTTTATATTTTGCATTTACCTGAATTTCCAATATAGCTTTTATTTCTTAAAATCCGTTTAAAATTAAAAGTAAAACATCGGATCTGTTTACCTCCTGGTCATTTCATTTTGGGGTAAAAAGGACCTGGTGACAAATACTTGAAAAAAGAGCAAAAAAAACGTATTTCTACAACAGTGAATTAGCTGGTAGTTTTAATAGATATAATCAGATGGTTATTTGTTCAATTTTTGTTATTTGTTGTGATATAATTGGTTTGGTTTTCACAATATAATTGCTTAAAGTCAAATTGGTGTTGTAGCCTGCGCCCTACCCAAAGTTTCTTTATATTTATACAGGGTGCTTCAAAAAAATTTATACACACTTTGAACTTCCATAGAAAATTTATTTACCGTGATGACTCGTACTCAGAATTGTATTGATGCTGCAGGTCACCAATTTGAACAGTATTAACATTTGTCATTGGACTTTCAGCTTTCTATTTTCCTGAAATTTAACATTGTAGAACGGCAAATGAATTTTGTATGGAAGTTCAAAGTGTGTATACATTTTTTTGAAGCACCCTGTATAAACAAGAAAATTTTAATATTTATTCCTCAGTTTCAAAATTACCAAAGAATTCTACATATCCAAAAAAATATGTTGAGCGTAATTGTTTTTCTAAAATTCAAATATTCATTTAATATACAAGTTTATCAATTATTCATTTCAAATTGTTTCCTAGTATAATGCCATCAAATCATTACCCAAAGTATTACACATGCTTTGACACTACCCAAATAACTCCATTATCCAATTATTACCTACTTGTAAAGAAAAACAAAATTTTCCGCAATTACCCAAATTAGACTTATTAGTAATTTACGGACGAGCTTTTCATACAAAAGCCCATTCTATGTGTATTTCTTTTGAATGAATTAGGCAAATCAAATGACTAGTTGTCAACAAGCGATGGTGTGACAGATGTGTTTACTTACATAAGTTCGCTTTTAGTTCATGTGTCATTCGTGACTCTTTTCATTAATATGAAAATAGTATATTGAAATAGTACCATGGCATTTCGTGCCAAATGAGCACAAAGAACCGTAGAACTTGTGTATTTTGTATATTACACATTATTAATAGATCAGGACAAAAAATTGTTTACGAAATGTTGACTCAAAATCATAATGGTCTAGTAATAGGTCTATTGAAATTTGTAGGGACTTTATATAGAAATGGTTCTGCATGTAATATTCTACAGATTTGAAGCTGTTTTATTTACAACAAAAAAGCGTTAATTTGTTTAATCAAGTACCCAGAAAAAATTTCGGACTAAATCAGTGCAATCAGCTAATATGAAAATATGCCCATAAAAATCTTAAAAATTTGATAAACATTATTTAATACATGCCGTAGACATTTTAAGTACTTTATCAATCTTCAAAACGGCTGTTCAGAATTTATTAATAGTTTCAATGCAATCTCATTTCATGTTTTTTAAATTGAGAAATTGAACTGTGAAAAATTGAGCTTTAGGATTTGTTTTAAACCTGAAGACTGTTTTTCAGATCAAATTTTCATTATTGAAATAGATTTTTTCAGTTCTGCTCTTTACAATGAGAGAATAATTTAAACTACATTCTCAACCTCAAACTGGTAGTATCCCACAACGTTGTTTCTTTCTTGTCTAATAAAAGCTTCTAAGATTTCTCGTTTATGTGTCACATAAGCTACATGTGCTATTACCATCTATTCTTAGTACTTCAGTTTGCATTGTACCATCAGTACTGCTTTTATTAGTCTAATACTATTTTTGTTGAGAGTTGGAACATTTTAGATCTCATCAGGGTAATGCTCAATTAGAATCTCATTGACTTACCTCAAACGAGAGAAGTTGAGAAGTTTTTCTAATAGTATTATCTCTAAATAAATTTATTCTTACTTTAAAAGCTATTCCAGAAAGTGTTCGTCAGTGATGCATATTCGAGAATAAGAGTTAAAAGCGATAACATATATATTATTAATTGTTAGTTCAGTGCATATAAATTTATTTATTTTAAATTTATGCCGAACAGCCTGATAATTTTGGAATTTGATTCTTGTCGCAATATGTTTGGTCTAGTTACTTGAGCGAGACAACAATGACCTTAACGCTATCTCCAATTATATTATCATGCCATCTAAATAAATTATAATAAAATTAAGTACCTTAATAAAAAATACTGCCTGATAATAATAATTACTAAATCGGGAGCAGAGAATTTCCATCTTCCTTATTGGTACCTTATGATTTATTCTTCTTCAAAGTTATTTCACAAAGTGTAGGACTTTAGAAATTCATATACAAAAACAGAAATTTGTACCAAACAACTCGAGCCAATTGAGCTAATTGAGAAATTAGTCCTAGGCGCAATACCAACCATCACTTTAACTCTACCTCCCGCTATCCATATTATATTCCATCCAAATAAATCTTGATAAAATGAAGTTGCTTAATGAAAAAAACTGCCTGATAACAATTACTGGGTCCAGAGCAGATATTAACCATCTTTATCATCAGATGCGTCGCATCTCAAGATTTATTCTTTTTCAAAAGTTATTTCATTAAGTGTAGAACTTTAGAAATTCGAATACATAAACACAAAGAGCTACAAATGATACTCCATCCTGGTTGAGTGCTTATAAATTTATGCCAAATAACCTGAACTTGAGTAATTGATTTTTGACCCAACATCTACCATCACCTTATTAACTCTATCTCCAGTTATCTATATTATCCATTCAGATGCCTCTTAATGAAATTAAATAGGGAGTGTTTATAAATTGATGCCAAACAACAAGTTCTTAAAAGATTGGTCTTTGTCCCATCATCTTAACTCTATATCCAGTTATCAATATTACATTACATCCAAATAATGAATCTAAACTTGAGAAATAGGTTCTTGGTCCAAAATCAACCATCACCTTTACTCTGACTCCAGTTTCTATTTTATATTTCATCCAAATTTATCATAATGAATTTAAGTACCTTTATAAAAATACCGTCTAATAAAAACAAATACCAAGTCCAGAGCAGATATTTTCCATCTTTCTCATTAGATCGTCGTGTCTTAAAATTTATTCTACTTCAAAAGTTATTTCACAAAGTGCAGGACTTTAGAAATTCATATACAGAAGCAAAAAAGAATATCTATGAATGATATTAGATAATATTGCAGTTGTTGATTCAGTGCATACAAATTTGTACCAAACAACTTAAACTTGAGAAATTGGTTCTAGGCCCGAAATAAACCATCACTTTAACTCTACCTCCAGTTATCCGTATTATATTCCATCAAAATAAATCTTAAGCACCTTGATAGAAAAAAACTACCTGATAATAACAATTACTGACTCTAGAATAGATATTTGTCATCTTCCTCATCAAGTGCGTTGCACCTTAAGATTTATTCTTCCCTCAATTGATTACATAAAGTGTAGGACACTTTAGAAATTCGAATTCGGAAACAAAAGAGATATGAGTGATATTCTATATTATATTATATATCATATTACTAATAGTAAATTCAGTACATGCAAATTTGCACAAAACAACCTGATGACTTTGGAAATCGATTTTTAACGAGATCTAAAATGTTCCTACTCTCGAGACCAAAACAGTATTAGATTCATAAAAGGTGTACTAATGGTAGGTACATTGCAAATTGATTTTTGATCCAGTTACTTTAAATCAACATACCATCAACTGAACTCTATCTTCAATTATACATATTGCATTCTATCCAGATACATCTTAACAAAATTAAATAGTTTAATAAAAATACCACATAATAATAATAATTACTGCATTGAGAGCAGATAATTTCCATCTTCCCCATCGGATGCGTCGCAGGGCGTCATGTTCATCCGAGAGAGAGAATCGCGGCGAAATCAGTGTTGTCTAATGGATCGTACACAATGGTAATTGTTCTGAGACAAGGAACAGAAATTGCTAGATGAATGGAGTTCGTCGGGTTCAGACCCGATACGAAACTTCCAGAGTTGTGTAAATATTACAACTGAATCACTGGCGCGAATATTATGTGATCTATTGCGTAGATTTTACCAAGAATGCTAGAGTGGTATTCATAGAGAGTAAACTTTGATTACATTGGGATTTGGGTGTAAGGTTAATCTTATATTAGGATAATTGGTTGATGCGATTTGATACAACCGACATTAATTTATTGAGTTTTATCATAATAAACAGATATAACAATGTGTTAGAATGAAATATATGAAATTGGATGCTTTTTGATTAAATGTACCAACGGAAAGAACCTTTGGATTGATGATTACAGATTTTCATATACATATATTTTCTGTAATGTACTGTGAATATGTTTACAAATTACTGGTAAAAGCACAATATTCAACGATGATTAGTGAAGATACTCAACGATGCAGAAGTACCTTGCACAGGTCATTTAGGGTGAAAAAGACCAGGAAATGACAGAAGTTATAAAATTTTAATTATCATGTGGAAGTATTTCTAGATTGAGATTTTATTGTTTTTTTTTTGATAATTCTTTCTTAGCAGTTTAACTTCCAATTTTGACTTTAGCTTCGTGTTCAACGTTAAAAAATACATTGGAAAACATATGTCACATCTAATACTGACTACATTTTTTATTTTGCGGACTTGTGTAATCATTTCAAGCCATAATAATCAGAGCAGCTAGAATACCAAATTGTGATAGGGTAGAGCAGACTTTTAAGGCCCGCGGGTTAATAGGTCCACCACCGATATCTCAAAAACAAACCAAGTTAAAATTTTTTTAAAAACAATATTTGAAAGTAGAGCCATCAACTTGATTTTTACGATGTTGCTAGCGGGAGAAAAACAAATTGGTATTTGTTTTGGTTGTGAGCATTGTTGCTTAATTTATAAGACCTTAATATAATTTTTAGGTTAACCATATCTAATATAACCCATTGGTTTATAAGGCGTATTATTTATTTCAAGCTAGATTCAACAGTTTTTGTATATTACCTCTATAAAAGCTTACACCTGTGTGCGATAGAACAGACCAACTGAATCTTTAGCCTGACAAAGGTGTAAAAAATAAAAAATAGCAAATAAAATAGTTAATTCATTTGAAAGACAAGGGATAAATCAAATAGTTATTCCAACTCTGCTGTTGAATATTTCTGGCAAAATACGAGATCAAGGTTATTTACAGTATTATCTCTTGTAGATGCTGTTATGCGTTATTGAAACACATCATGTGTTTGAAAATTTGTTATTACTTTTACCTTATTCAATTTTATTTTCAAATTTTTTTTTCTCTGCAGTAGTATCATGTGATTGTTGTGTTAGTTGTAATTGTTATTATGTGTTTTCTCCTGATCTACTGAATGATGAGACACATCTAGTCTCGAAACGTACAAATTTAAAATAAATATTTCTTCATTAGACGCATTGGCTGTTTTATTCATTTCAGTATTATCTCTGTAAAAAATGCATCCATAAAATTTATATTTTACATTGGTTGAATAATAATGTAGCTATTATTTTGTGAATTCGCCTTGAGATTAAAATAAAACATTAGACTTGCTTTTTCTCTGGCACTGCCTACGGGATAAAAAGCACCCGATTACATTTTTTAAAAAAAAAAACAGCAACTAGTGGTGTATGGCATCGTGTCTTAAGGCAAATTTCTGGAATTTCCTGTACCGTGACAAAATGTTTGAGGAATATTAAATAACTTCAAATAGATTATTATAAATAAATACTATAACATTATCTAATATTTATAGGAATTATATAAACTGAATTGAAAAGTTTTAGCAAGAATTAAAACTAAAATCTGAAAATTCCAAAATCGATTGTTTTATCAACACAAGGAGAAAGATTTTTGAATCATTCAAATCGGATGGTTAGTTCTTTCAAAAACTTTCATTTTTTGTACATTTAGCTCCGTATCTTTGAAACGGTTGGACCTGCATTTGCCAAAAACTAATCACCACTTCTCCCCATCATTATAAACTAAATGTATAGCAAAATCTCGATTACTATTTTTGGCACTCTTTGCTCTGTATCTCCGTAACTACTGGACCTGCCTTTGTCAAAAACTAATCAGCACATCTCCCTATCAAAAATAATACAATCAAATCGGTAGATACCGAACAAATGCGCCCGAAAAAATGCGGACATACAAAACACACGCACATCCTTTTTTTAGGTATGCCAAAATGTTCAGAAAAACATTTGAACGTGAAGATATGCAAAAATTTTCATTTTCGAATTTCGGCCTATTACTACAACTACCCTATGGGAAGTTAAAAGAACGTTTTTAGAATGATGAATATCTGAAAGTTTTACTGAACAATCAGATAATTGTTTGATATGTGTTTTGCTGTCATATAATTAGTTGGTTTTCGCAATATAATTGCTCAAAGTTAAGTAGGACCTTCGTACCTCACTCTCCGTCTTGGTTTCGTATCTAAACAATATTATTTTCCAAGTTGTATGTCATTCCACTGGCGACATGTTCAGCACCATTCGCATTATTGGAAATTTATCCGTATAGAGAGACATGTGAGAAAACATGGTTTTTTGTAAAATATATTGTTATTTTTTGTACTATCGCCGTTGGAGTGACCTCTCTTTATTAGTTGCGAAGCGGCCGGCGGTCCGTGTGGCGTTCCGCGCAACCACGCCACGCGTTATATTGAATCAATTTGAGACGTGATCAATCACGGCGCGCATCGTCTATATAGATACATATACATTTGCTCTTCTAGTTTAGATACACCACAAAAAATATTGAGTACGGTCATCAGGAACAAAAAATGGAAACATGAAAGGCCTGACAAATAATTTTATTAGTAAACTTTTTGACAGAATGTGGAAAACTTTGTTTTAGTAAACAAGGTTCACATATTGCGCAGTTAAAAATGTAGTAAAAGATTCTCATGTTGAATAAGAGATATATAATTTACACATATAAATAAAATTTGAGTGTCTGTTGTAATATTATACTAGCAGCTAAAGCTAGTTTAGTCATTAGCCGTCAATATATGCATATGAACATTAATAGGGTCACCAATTATGGACTGTTACGTTGTTACTTGTTACGTTGGCAATCAATAAAAATAAAATATTTTGATTTATGATTTAAATATTAAATTTTTTAAAATATATCAAAATGTTAAGTTATGATTCTTGTAATAATATTTTTAAAAGAAGTTTTTGACCTCACTTTTTGTTTTAGGTACACTTAAACAAGAACCACTAAAAATAGAACGTTTTCTAACTTATAGAAGTTCAAGAACAATTTAGACTAATAGACCATTTCAATACCTCTCCTGAAACTATAACGAATAAAATATCGTTACTATCATGGCGTGAAGTAATTTTTTTCATAATAATTAATAATTCTTATTATTTGTTAAATTTAAGGTTGTTTCTTGATACCAGCATTTTTGTATTCACCATTACCACTAGATTTACGAACAGAGGCAATTTGACTCAACAAAAATTTGATCACTTCATACACATAAAACATTAATATTAATTTTTACAAATATACATTGGATTTCAGTTATGTAATGTGAATATTCATTCTTTTTTCTCGCAGAGCCCTCATTTCGCATTATAGAATGGGGTGGTATCTATATTCACAGTGTGAGCCAATTTGACTCACAAAATAATTTAACAGTTTTGACCAGAAAAACTGATGTATTTTTGTAATTTGTTTGTGAGAGATATTCATTGGAATCAGAAATTACATGCAATTTATAATTTGCCTTGATTCCAAAATTATGGGAAAAATTTACACAGAAAATTCAGGTTTGTTGTCAATTTACGCTGTGCATTCCAAATAATCAATGATATGCGATAAATTCGGCATCAAATTGTATCCGGGATCTGATGTTAGAAGCAAATATTTTGTTTTCATAATAACAGTTTTCCATACTTGGGCAGAAATGAAATTCGAGAATCAAACATTTCCTTGGGAGAAATTTGATTAGCTAAGCTTGCAGAGCTTCCACGGATCTTTAGGTTGTAAACAAAATATAACTTAATTACTATGTAAAAGTTCGACTTAGTCCTGATCAGGAATCATAAAAATAATAGAGAGTCACAACATGTCGACCATTATAAATGGTCCGATTTCAATACAGATTTATCAAGAGTTCGTTTTTAATTAATGAATTCCCACAACAATTATTTCATTTGCGAAAGTGTTACTTGGAAAAAGAAACTACTTTGGTTACCTCTGATTGCGGTAGCCAAAAACAAACAATGGTAAAGTTTTCTACATAATTGTTATAGATCTAAGAAATGAATTTGACAATTTATAGAAGCAATCCTTAGTAAAAAGTTTTACTACTATTTACAAAGCATAAGAATTGAAATAAAAGTTACAAACTTGTTTTATAAACACTAACTTATTAAAATAGCGCTAAGTATGGCGTTGATGTACTTGACCATATGGTAAAACATTGTTTTCAGAAAATTTTTGATAATAAACATTTTATTAAAATTTGCTTAGAACTATTTTTTCCATAAACTTCCACCTTCCTACATAGGTCAAATTGGCTCACTTCAGTTAAAATAGGTATATAAACAACTTCCGTAAATCTAGTGTTAACTATTTTATTACAATGATGGACTCATAAGGTTCGTCTAGTTATATAATAAATATATGAAAATAATAGACAAATCTTAGAACATAAACTCTAAACGAAACTATCACATAACAGAGTGTTATGTTTCACTATTCACAATTAATTTTTATTGAAATTTTACATGGCCATAACTTTAATATATGTCTTGCAATGATCACAATCTTTATGAGAAGTTGGGAAAACAGACAGGAACTGAAGTACATATAATGTTAACCACTTTCTGCCAACAGAAATGTATACAGGAAACACCGAGGTAAATGTGGCCATGTTTTACATATATGTAAGAAGAAAAACTTTTGTTATTTGAAATAACCCCTTAGGTGGGGTAAAATGGGACAGCCAAGGGGCAAGCAGTTTCAATATCTTAATTTTGATTCAACAGGATTTTACAAAAAAATAGCTACATTATTCAGTCAATACAAAATATAAATTTCATGGGTATATTTTTACAAAGATAACACTGTATATAACCTCGATCTGGTATTTAGTCAAAAATATTAGTTATAGTTAGCTAAACAAACTATTTAGTTGCAGTAGTTCAAGTTTTAAAAAAAAAATCAGTTTTACCCCAATGTACCCTAAAGAGAAATGAAAGTAGCTACTCTACTTGATTATTATTACAACAAGGAGAAGGCTACGCCAGAAAACGAACTTGTAATGTTCGTACGAAAAGAACGGAAAGGGGCTTATATGAACACGAGCGCTCCGACGTTTTAGGTATATAATGTCGGAAAATGGGATAGTTTTCCACTTCTCTGATGCAATGTACTTTCACACAATAAAATTTTAGTAGAGAATTGAGTACGATGACAAATGCATATGCTTTTGTTAAAGTTGGATATTTAATTTCGAGTTTGAAATGGTAGGCTATTATATAATATGTTCTCTGTGAATGGTAACTATTAAATTATTTTTATGTATTTCATATCGTACTATATTTTTATTTCATTCTTTTATATTAACATTAAATACATACGTATATAATATTTTTTATTTTCAAAAGATTTTAAATATACGGACACAAATTTCTTATATTAAATCATATAATTGTGTATTTATTAGACTAACTCATATGAAAGCATTATGTTATAACGCCAGTTTTGTATGTAAAAAAAAAACAAAATAGTCAACATGTTTTAGATTAATTAACGAGAATAGTAATATTTCTTATATTTTTGAAAAAAAAAACTAAAAACCAAACTCCTGCCAAAAGGAAATTAATAAAGAAGTCTGGATAAACAAAGAGAGATGGGTGGGGCACAAAGGTCCAATTTGATCTGAGCAATTATATTGTGAAAACAAAACCGATTACATCAAAACAAATAACACGTATCAATGGAACAACTATCTTACTATATTCAGCAAAACTCAGATAATTCATTATTGTAAAAAAATGTTATTTTTGCTGTTTTTCAAAAATTTATTTTTTGATTCTTTGTACCTCACAGAAAAATGGGATACAGTAAAATAAGACAGCCAAGAAAATAATAGATCCAATATTTTATTTTTAATTTTGAATCCAAAATAACAGATAGATTATACAACTAATGCAAAACATACTTTTATGAGTACATTTTTTACAGAGATAACACTGTATACAACTTTGATCTGGTATTTTTTAGAAATAATCATCAGCGGAGTTGGAATAACTATTTATCTGAAGAATTTCTTACAAAATTGCTTTTTTAACTTGATTTACTTTTATATTAACTTCCCGTAGGGTAAGTTAATGTAATTGTCCAAAATTCGTAATTAAAAATTTTTACATTTCTTTACGTTTTGAAGGTTTCTGAACATTTTGGCATACCTCAGAAAAAATGGATGTGTGTGTGTGTATGTATGGATACAATGTTTCGTCCATGTTTTCGGGCGCACGGATCAACTGATTTCAATGGTTCAAAAAATATTTGATTCCTATTGATAGGGAGATGTGCTGATTAGTTTTTGGCATTGGCAGGCCCAGCCGTTTTGGAGTTTTTGAGAGATCGGAGCATCGGATTTGAATGAGCCAAAAAACATTCAATTCGTACTGATGGTGAAAAGTGGTGATTAGTTTTTGGCAAAGACAAGTCCAGCGGCTTCGGAGATACAGAGCTAATTGTGCAAAAAATGGCAGTTTTTGAGAGGACTAAACGTCCGATTTGAATGATTAAAAGAACTTTCTGCTTGTTTTAATAAAATAATTTCTTTTGGAAAAAAAAGTTTCAATTTTTTAACAGTGCTCACAATCAAGGAAACTAACAAAGAAGGAAAATACTTTTGTTGCGAAGGAAAATACCAACTTTGCGGTTTATCTCCCGATAGCAACGTTCTAAGAATCAATGTGATGGCTGATGGCTGGTTGTACATGTTTTTCCCTCTACTTTCAATTATTGTTGTTAAAAAATACTTGTTTTTTAAATGTGTTATTGTGTTTAAAAAAATACTTGTTTGCTCTGTTCTATACAACATCTGTATTTAAACCATTAAAAGCTACTTAAAAAAATTAGCAATAGTATTTACTATTTAGCAATCATCATTGTTAAAGATTTTCCTGTGAGTTTTGATTAAACTACCTCAAAAAGCTTTTTATTCCAATAAATATTCTCAACTTTTCTTTTACCCAAGATGGCAAGTAATATGAGGGTATTGTTCGCCTCGAGATTTGTGTTTACCTGTGAGATGGAAGTAAGAAGGATTTTATCACGGCATAAAAGTAAATAGTTCCGGTCGTTTTAGGTTTCGGCTCATTGCTCATGAGACCTGTTGTTGACTCGATACGATAGCTGAAGATTTTCTCCTATATCCAAAGCTCAAGAGATCCTCCTTGAATCCTCAATTTGATATAGGGTTTGTTCAACCCACGATGGGTTCTTCAACACTAAAATCCACTATCTGATAAACCAATTGATCGCTAATTGGTTTGCGAATGGATTAACTGCATTCGATGAGTGGAAGGATTAGTAGAAAATCGAACAGGAATCGGGATCAATAAATATTATGAGTGAAGTTGATATGATTATTTTTTTGATAGATATTAATGCACGATTTTATTCATTTTTACTGATAATTAAAAACGTTGAGAATTTTAATTATAGTTTCCATTCGTTTTAACAGTTTTGCCATAGTATTTTTATACTTCTTTCTGCGCACTTTTCGATGTGAGCGCAACAGTTAACTTGAAAATATATATCAAAATAAATTACAGTATGAAAAAGAACTTATCAATATATGTAAACTAGTGGGGTGCATGGCATCGTGCCTTAAGGCAAATTGCTGGAACTTTCCGTACCAAAAAATATTTTTTTTTAAAAGATTAACATTATTGAATAAAATTACTTTGAAAAAATTAGATTTTTGAGAAACTATAAATGTTTGACAAAAATTTACTTTAGAGAAAGAAAGCTTTAATCGTACAATCGTACTGCTTTAACTGCATAGAGACAAAATATCGAAGCGCATAAGCGCCGAGTCGCCGTGTAACGGATAAATATTGGTACGGAACCTTTAGTAATGTAAACAAAATTTATACTTATTGTTGAAATCTCTATAAAATATTTGATAATTTGATGTGCATATGCCTAATGATCATTTTGACCGCCAAATGACTTTTTTTTTTACTTTTTTCACTAGATCTCCGAAACCGCTTGACCTGCCTTTAATAAAATATAATTAGTTCTTCATATTGTCAACACAAGTAAAATGTTCTTTGAATTATTGAAATCGGACGCTCCGTTCTCATAAAAACTGAGTTACCGTCTGTGGCACTTCTTGCCCCGCTATCTTCGGAACGGTTAGACCTGCCTATGTTAAAAACTAATCAGCACGTCTCCTCATCAACAGCAATCGGTTAATAAAATAATCGAATAATTAAAATCGGTTGTCGGACTGTATAATCGGTGATCCCGTAATAGTCGACAAAAATTTGTATCCAGACGCACACACACACACACACACACACATACATCCATTTTTTCTATGGCATGCCAAAATGTTCAGAAACCGTTGAAACGTAAAGATATATTAAAATTTTCATTTTCGATTTTTTTGCGATTACTATAACTAACCCTACGGTAAGTTAATTAAAACATTGAAGCATGTGTTATTTTTATCATACTATCCACTGATATCTACTGATAGTAACGTCGTAGGAATTCAGGTGATGGCTGGTTATACATATTTTGGGTTCTACTTTAAAATAGTAGAGTTACAAAATTCTATACTTCTCTTTGAGATAATGGTAGCGGACTTTTTTGCACGCTGGATTCTAATGAATAACTTAATTTCAGCCAAATATTGACAATAGAAATAATACTAGTATTGACAATTACACAATAATCTATAAACGGTTTAAATGATAGTTTTTACTGTTTCATTCCAACAAAATCTTCTAAATGATCGCTAAAACTGAAATTGATTTATTGCATTTACAAACCGCGCGTACATATGTCCATAATCGTGTTCGTATGAATTTGCATAAAGATAAATGATATAAAATGTAAAACATGCTAGCGCTGAACAAATAGTGTAATAAATTTTATATCAGATACAAATTTGATATCGGCAGTAAACTATTTTCGACGATTCCATGAATAATATTATCATTAGTTATTCGTGCGGGCGTCCCACATTTCATGCTTTCATAAATATTTTCCACCGTAAACATAACCACTGCTCCGAAAGTAAGACAATATATAGGTGCAAATAAAACCGATAGTGGATAAATCATATTTATACATTACACGAGATACATTTTCTCAGGGATATTTATTGTATTGAGAAGAATAATAGAATATGAATGAATAAGTTACATTGCTGACAAAATATTACAATCAGTTTGGAATAAAGAGATTAGTAGGGAAGTATTGGTACGGTTGTGCCACTTTTTTGATAAGCAATAATTTTGTTGATTCACCAACTAGGTGGGAGAAAAGTGAATTAAATGGTAATTTGAACATGTGCTTGGAAATGCATGTCACTACCGCACCCACAAAATTTGTCACAGCCGTAAGCCCACGCAAAATTTTGAAAACGAATATTTCTTTCAAAATACCAGATCCAGGTTATGGACAATAAAAATCTTTGTAAAAAATGTTCCCATAAAATTAGTATTTTACATTTGTTAAATGTAGCTATTTAGTAAAATTCCTTTGAAAATAAAAAAACACATTGGATCTGTTTGCCCACTAACTGCCCCTTCTTTTCCTACCAATGGGACAAAAAGGACTGATGACATTTAGAAAAATAGTAAAAAAAAAAGATTTTTGTATATATGAAATGTTAATTAGGGAATGTTGTTGAACAGAGTACGATAGTTGTTTGATAGGTGTTTTCTGTTGTAATGTAGTTTATTTGGTTTTGACAATTACTTGAAATTAGGTTGAACCTTTATGGCCTGGACCTTTTGCAAAATCGTAGAACATGATAGGAAGACAAATTGAAATTGCAAAATATATATCATCAAAAATATAATATAATTTAAAAAACTGGTGTCGAGAAAATGAGACAGGAATTTGAAAAATGTTGAATTTGAAATCTCGTGTACATACAATAGAGATGAAAACTATTATTACAGAAGAATTTCATTTGTGAAAGTAAAAACTCTGAGTTAAGGTTTGAAATGAGTGACTTTTGAATTTTGCAAAACTTATATAAAGCTGAATTACCTGATAATTTGTTTTTTGATATTCAATATTACTTTTAATCATTAGACAAACAAAGAAAGCTCATATTAGATGTCTACATTAACAAAATATAATTTCTATTTAGAAAAATTCCCTAAAAAAAATATAATATTGTTATTTTTAACCAAATTTTCACCGAAATCATTATAATTGTGAAATGTAAAAATGTATCCGAAATAATAATAAAACATATTTTCTTTACGATAAAATTGAATGCATTTTTTTACAAAAAAATATAGATAAAAAAATATCCTTTGGCATTGCTTAAAAATACAAATGAGACATTTTTAGATGTTTAAATAAATTCCAATAATAATAAAATATAATATATGGACCGATCGTTGGGTTTCATTCTAAATAGTTAAGAAATTGAGAAGAGATCAGATTGTTATTCAATAATAAGAGTCTAGGTTTTAAATAAAAAAACTATCAAAAAGTTCTTAACATTAATTTGCAATCAAACAATATTCAATTGATTATGAGTCACTTATCAACATGAACATGAAATAAAATATTGTCGAGAATAAGTAATTTTTACATGAAATTATATACTTTAAAACAACCAGGTAAGTTCGAACTTTGTATAATTCGCTCTCATAAAAATCCGGAAGCCAACTCCAATAAATATATAGAGACGATAAGGAAAATCAAAACCGGCGGTCATTGGAACACACGGTCGCGGACTTCAAAACTTCTGGCGTTGCTGCCAAGAGTAGAAGGAGGAACTTTTGCCAGGATAACTTTTGCCTTTTCTTACTTAGTAGTTCTTATCATAAGAAAGCTCACAGAAAGAATTTATATCACAGATAGCAAACTTGTGAAAAACGTAAACTATCGGAGAAACTTGGAAGTTCAGCCGCCTCTAGTGGATAGATAGAAAGTGCAGTGTGTCCTTTTACACGATATTTGATAGAGAGAGATGTAGAAGGAGAGGTGGTCTTATGTAAAGTGGATTGATCGTGTTATTCTACAATATTGCTCATGTACAGGTAGCTCTGCAAAGATTTTTCAAGAATCTTCGAAAACAAGGTAACGTGAAGCTGAAACTTCATAAGTTGATAGCGAGTTGAGATCGATCATCCATAAAGGATGTATTCCGCAAATTTTAAAACTGTATTCGAATATTTAGATCAATATGTATTTATTGCGTAATTGTTGAATAATTTAGAATACATAACAGCACACAAATTAATAAATAGAATTAAAATAAACTGGCAAAGTGTACTAACAACGATTCTAGACAGAACAGAAAAATTGATGTCAAACTATTACTACAACTACATATCAAGTAAACTATATAGGTACTTTTTAACTTCCCAAAGGAGAAGTTTATGTTTTCATCAAAAAATCCTATTCGCTAATTTTATGTTTTCATGACGTTTCAAACCATTCTCAATCAAATGAGACAAAATTTGGAAAAAGTATGTGTGTGTGTGTGAAACTTTCCTTGTAGATGTATATCATGGTCTTATAGAATTTACTGAAATATTACGGCCTTACGACAAGTAGTTTAATTTTTAAAAAATTATCTAAGTTTGAGAAAATGATTACTTGGTATTAATAAACCATTAAAGTTCTACGGAAACTGGTTCAAATATAAAAATCGAAAATTTGCTTCTAGAAAATACTCCGAGTTAACGTGATCGTTCATTTTCAATTATGTGCAATAAATTCACTCGGAATACTTCTAATCACTCATAAATTAATTTGTTTATTATTGATTAAGTCGATTATTTACACATTTCGGGAAGTTCATGTAACTTGCCTCAAGGCTTAATACCAATACCAACTAGTTATTATTATTTAGCATAAGCCTAGTGATGTATTCTAAAATACGTATTTTTACCAAATTAATATATAAGATTGAATTAAAAATTTTAAATTTAAATTCATCGTAGATATTTGCTATATTTTTACAAAAACTTGAATTAATAGATACTTGTCTGTCATAAATGCATTAAAACACATAAAATTTACAAAATACGTAACTGTTAATTCTTAGCATTGTGTTTTACTACTTCTTTTTTGTAGCTGGTATATTCAGCATAACAATTTCATTTAATTTTTATTCGATTTTTTTATAATATGATATTTGAATAAATTACTGCAATATATGCGGAAAGAGAGGCAAAAAAGTCAGTAATTATACTGCCTGAACCAAATGAACTATATTATAATACATAACATGGTTTAATACAAAACTAATTATGTGAAATATAAAAACCTAATTAATTTCTAGTTCATTCCTAAAAATAGAAAAATATTTTTTAGAAAATTTTCTAAAAATTTTTATTTGTCCAATTTTAATCCATAGGCTGGATAAAAAAAGGACAGCCAGAGGGCAAACAGTTCCAATGTCTTGTTTTTAATTTTGAAGGGATTTTACGAAATAGTAGCTATATTATTCAACCAATGCAGAATTATAAACTTTATGTTCCCATTTTTCACTAAGATCATACTGTACACAACCTGAATCTGGTATTTCAACAGAAATATTGATCCGCATAGCTCGAATAAGTATTAATTTAGTATGTCTCTTGTAAAACTGCTCCTTTAAATTCACTTACTTCTCTGTTTACTATTTACTCATTGCTTACACCTTTGCCAGTGTAAAGATTTGGTTGGCCCTTTTTACCCCACTCACAGAAAGAATTCATTAAAGAAGTAAAAAGAATTCTATATAGAAATTATAGAAAACTGTTGAATCCAATAAATTCAATATAACAATATATTTTATAAAACAAATAAAAACATATGTTTAAAAATTATATTCAGGTATCATGATCTAAATCAAAAAGCTCAAATCAAAATACAATCAACAAAAAACTACTTTTGTTATGATTATTGTTACATGACCGTTTGTCTCCTGATAGTGAAGTCATAGGAATAAAGGTAATGGCTGATTATGTATCTTTGGCATTTTACTTTAAAATAGTATCGTTGAAAACTTACATACTTTATTTGTTTTTGAGATAATGGCACTGAACCTATTAACCAGCGGATCTCTAAATCCTGATTTACCTATGGTAACAAATGTGGAAATGTGTTAATTTATTAATTAACACATTAATTAGGTATTTCAAAAAAAAATATATTACCAAATATTGTTTACAAAAATATCTAAAATGTCATGACATAAATTTTGCGGTCTTGTGAAAGTGTGAAAGTTTACTTGATCGCCACATCACTCCGTTAAATGATTTTTTAGTTTTAATATATAATCCCTCTTAACAAAAATTTCATTTAAAACAATAATAATAATTTTGCCATTGCGGATTTTATAAAGTGTTGTTGGACACCGCGTTGATGAACAGAAAAGGGGTGTTGGCGCCGCTATATGCAAATCGGTGTTGTTGTTCTGGACCTTCCGACTTCCCTGAAAACTCACTTGCTGAAAATACTTGAAATTGATAAATGAAAAGACTATTTCAAAAACTTCACTTTATTTCACTTTAAGTACAAGGAACTCGGAGGTATTGGAAGAGAAGTGTTTGCCCGGCGACCGACAGATTAAGACTGATTTATTTCATAATTATTAAAACTAAAATCCTTTGAAACGTAGTGGGGATTTGTCTCGAATATTCCATGCAACGAAAAGGACAAAGTAATGAACTTAGCTGATTAAACAAAATGTTATTCATGCGAACTTGGTGAGAATTGTTAACTAGGCGGAATGTCGATAATATGATCTTGCTGAGATTTGTCGAGGTAGATTTATGATTTCGTGAGAGAATGTTAATGTCAGCTACTACGCAGTAGTCTGAGAAAAGTTAATATGAACCGTTAATATCAGCTAAAGCTCAGGGGTTCTAAGATTTCAGTCTGGACTTGTTAGGAATCTAATATTATGACAGTGGTTAGCAACTTATAATATCAGGGGTGTACAACAGTGTATATATAAATAAATGGTCAATTATTTTTTTCACAAACCATGTTTTTTCAAGTCAAATACCGGGACGATATTTTTTAGTTATGACCGAGGAGGGGGGGAGGGGTAGTGAATTCTAAAAATTTAATATAATTTTAATTTTGTTTTGTTTTAATTACAAATATTTGTTACATAGTTTAAAAGAGTAAAAAATGAAGGATAGTATTTTAATTTAAACATTTTAAAATAACAAACATAATTTAAGAATGCAATAAAAATCCATCAACTTAAAAACTCATAACATTTTGTTCAATTTTCTTCATAATTATTTAAAAATAATTTGCACTTAGGTATTCCAGGCAGTCAAGAAGTTTGTTTTTATAATTTTTATTAATTTTCGTAAAATTTTAAATATAAGTTCAAATTTATGAATGTACTATATGGCTATTTTAACTTGCCTTTTTTATATAAGCATACTACTTGTACATAACATTTTTAGATAGTTGATGGGTAGTTGTAATTATCAAGTAAAAGTGAAAATTCAATATAGACCATACTTTCGAAATGGCAAAATTATTATTAATTGTTCTGTATGAAGATTGCATACATACTTTGCATATTTTCATTCATAATTATAAATTGTTTTGTAATATAAGAAGATAGTAATTGCATCTTGACAAATAAAAAAATGCGTATTTTATAACTACAACCCATCCATCCCACCCATCAGTCAAATTTGATGATTACAACCTAACCACACAAAAAAAGTTCCAGAATTTATATACCTGTATTACCTTGATCGAAGGCCATTCGTTGAGAGGAGATAAACGATGACGAGGGAAAAATCGTGCGCAAACTATGACGTGAATTTTCGTCGTGATGGCCTCACAAACATTACAAGGCAACGGGGAGCGATCACATTCGCACGAACGTCGCGCAGACGAAGAGTAGGCGGAGGAGTGCCGGCCGAATGTCACCCGAGGGGACTTCGAACAAGCTATAAGGACACACCGAAGTATGGTCCAATGTCGGCCGATAGTGAGGTGCCAAAAATAAAGGTTTTAATACGAGTATTTCTAAAGCGATGGTGTTAAATAGTCAGTACATGACTTTGAAATTTTTATCTTTAGCTAATACGTGTATTGCAAATGTAAGGCAAGACTCTCAAATTGATCTCGAAGCATCTCATTTAATAATAACGCTTCTCAAAGAGCAAGAACAACATTCATCTCAAATTTATGGTCGACATCATTTCTCTTATTTATGGTCGACAACTGCATCTATAGAAATATATAGAATTTGAAGTATATAGCGAAAGAAAATTTTCAGAAGCAAGAGTTTTGATTAAAATCTATTTCATAGCGTTATCATCCCTAAAAAATGAATACAAAAAATTGACTTAGAAAGACGTGCTTGATTAGTTTTTTACGAAAGCAGTTCCATTCTTTTTGGAGATACGGAGCCAAAAGTGATAAAATAGCAGCTATTGTTAGTAAGGATCATCTGATTAGAATAATTCAAAGAACAACCAATTGCTTGTGCTGACAACGTAGATGACCTAACATGAACATTCTAATATTCAAAAATAGTTACTATATTAATAATGTTGACTGTGTGAAGAAATAATTAGTTTTTGAGAAAGGCAAATCATTATTTTTTTATTTCTTAAGTTCAAATTTATCTAATATATATCTAATATTCTAATATTCAAAAAATTTTGTTTTTAATTATCGAAATAGATTGGGATTTTAATGTTAATTTAAATTCCTCGACTATTTCATGAAAATTTCAGCAATTTGTCTTTAGACATGACGCCATGCACCACTACATTAGCATGCATTGATATTTTTTACTATATTATAGATTAATTATTTCGATATAGCAGAAAATATTATCATAAAAACACATAGATTCAGATTAATTTTCACGTGAGTTTTGACAATTTGGAAACGCTTAGTCTCAAAATCATTTTTTGATTTGTTAACTGTATTAACATGATTTTATTTTACACCTTCAAAATAATGATAAACTAGCTGTAAGTGGAATTCTGTCTTAAGGCAATTAGGGCATCGTGCCTTAAGGCAAATTGCTGGAACTTCCCGTACCAAAAATTATTATTTTTTTAAAAACGATTAACATTTTTGAAAAAAATTTACTTCGAAAAAAATAGATTTTTGAGAAACTATAAATTTGACAAAAAAATACCGTTTTTTTGAAAAAAAAAAATTTTATTTGAAAAAAAAATTTTTTTTTGAGAAAAAAAATTTTTTTTGAAAACAAAAAATTTTTTTGAAAAAAAATGTTTTCTTCATTTTGACATATTTTGAAAATTCTGAACTTTTTTTCAAAGCAATCGCACTGCTTGAACTGCATAGAGACGAAATGTCAAAGCTCGCAGGTGCCGCGCCGCCGTCTAACGCATAAGCATTGGTACGGAACCCACAGAAATGTAAAAAAAAATTATACTTATTGTTAAAATCTCTATAAAATATCTGACAATTTGATGTGCATATGTCTAATGATCATTTTTAACCGCCGAATGGCATTTTTTTTTACTTTTTTCATTAGATCTCCGAAACCGCTAGGCCTGCCTTCATGAAAATTTGATCAATTCTACATCTTGTCGATAAAAGTAAAATGTTTTTTTGAATTATTCAAATCGGACGCTCCGTTCTCTTAAAAACGGAGGTACTGTTTTTGGCACTTTTTGCCCCGTATCTTCGGAACTGGTGGACCTGACTTCGCCAAAAACTAATCAGCACGTCTCCTTATCAATACGAATCGAATGTTTTTTGAATTATTCAAATCGGTTGATCCGTGTTCCCGAAATCGTCGACGAAAATTTGTATCCGCACATACATACACACACGTACATACATACATACATACATACATACATACATACATACACACACACACACACACACACACACACATACATCCATTTTTTCTAAGGTATGCCAAAATGTTCAGAAACCTCTGAAACGTAAAGATATATAAAAATTATCATTTTCGATTTTTTTGCGATTACTATAACTTACCCTACGGGAAGTTAATAACTTATGGTTCTAATATTTTTTTATAAAAATAAATTGTTGTTCAAATTAAAAAATATCAAATTATAAATTAAAATGTAATGACAAACTTCGATCAAGTTTCATATATCTTGGTTTTTACTTAATTATCAATAAAAACAATTTAACCATACATTTACGTAATTTGCAATTTTGCAAAATCTAACTTTCATAATAATGATATACCTACATTATGTTTCATATAAGTGTCATATACAAAAATTGCGCAAATTAGCATGATTGTAAACGAAATTTCTAAGTATTTTTCTATTTTTTATGGAATCTATAAAATTAATTTTAATTTCCTCAAAAGAAAATTTAAAAATTGCAGCTTTTATGAATTTGAAACAATTTGTATTTGTAAATTTGAAAGAAAAAATATTTAAAAAAATAACTAGATTTTCTGAAAATTTCATAAATGCAAATCTAAGTCTGGAAATCTGTTATAAACGTTTTATGAACAAATATTAATTTCGCTAAATAATTACTTCAGCGAATTCAAAAGATTTTTTACATGCCATCATATTTTCCATAATATATATTTTGTATCAATGCCGAAAGTTTCTCAAATGTTACATTGATACATCACAAAAAATCTCGCCATAGTCGCAAAGCACGTGTTTTTAATTCTAGATATTAGAACTAGAAAATTAATGGGGAGAATAATTTGAGGTGCCCAAATTGAAATATAATTGAATTTAATGAGATTATATGTAATCTTCAAACACAGGTATTTAGTTTTTATGCTACTAATGACCTGGAATTGTACTTCATGTATGTGATTGAGCATTGGGTCTATTAGAACATATAATTATGCCTATTTTAAAGAAACTATTCAAAAGATAATTGCAAATGGTGATATAAAGTTTAATTTTTTGCACGTAGATCAGAACATTCGTAATAATAACTTTGGAAAATTTCTATATGTACAATAATAAGATTGCACCTTAAAAAGATTTAAGGTATAATATTTGTTTCAAAATTAAAATCGATCTTTTGATTGAATTCGGGCTGAACTACTTTTTTCACAATTCATTGCACATTTTCAAATACAAACTTAATTAACTGCTACAAAGTGCAATTGCTTTTAAGAGAGTATATTCTGGTTTAGAACTCGGAAAAAATTGTCACATATATGATTTACTATAAATTTCAATTACTTATTGTTTTTTTCAATATCCGGAATGTAAGACACAATACCTATGCGTAAAAATTCCAAACGACGAAAATTTAACACTGTGTTGTGTATGCATATTTATTGAAATATATGGTTTGTTGTTGTTAGAAAAAATCAAGTTAATTTTTTTGATATCTTCAGAGCTTAAATATTGAAGAATTGGTGCAAGGCGATTTTGCAAAATTTAAATTATTTCCGGAGATATAGCTATTTGACCACTATAATCCTCCTCCTATGTTTCCTTCCTTCCTTCGTCTTTTTCGATACGATACTCACGATTTCTCAGCTTATACTGAACGGATTAACTTGAAATTTTGAAAGAGTCTACCATATAGACTGCTGATTGAACTACCCTCATCCCCGAATTTCGATTTACACTATTCAAAAAGAATCGAAAATATAAAAAAGTTGTTTTTTTTCTTCGAGCAGTCGCCATTTTGTGAAAAAACATTTGATACGGACGTTTTGACTTGTCCGTAGTTCAACCAATAGCGACAATAATCTAGATTAATTATGTATTTTTTTATCCAGATTATTTGGAGGGCTATAATCATGGGTATGGTCAGATGCCAATTTTCATCACCTTCTATAATTAAAATTTCATGAATATTTTTAATTTTTTTTTTATATTCTCAAAACTTTAACTATTAACTTGTGAAAAAATGTAGTAAAAATATTATTTGCTTATTTAAGACTTTCAAAAAATTACATAAAATTCATGTCTCTAGACCAGAATACCCCCTTAAATTGTTTGAGTATCTGTGGCAGTGTCCTTTCTACCAGGTGGTTCTATATTTATACTATGTCAGGACCACGTACGCAGTCGGGAAATAAATATACAAACGGTATATATTAATTATTTGGTTGGAAGAGACGTGAGTTCCGGTGATATTGTTATCTTCTAAGGCGGAGCACGGTCCTTCGGATAAATAACAATTTAGCATTATGATCGCACGTTCGGTTCCACGTAGGAGACACAAATTCACTATTTATTATCGTATATAGTAAGTAGTATAATTTAATTGGTGGTGCAGAAAATACAATGAAAATGCAATAATTATTTGGAAACACACATTAAGAAAAAAAACTTTATGTTTAAATATAAAGCAAACATAGCTAAATTCCTACGTAGGTAATTTTTATATTATAATTTACTTAGTGTATTAAATTATACGAGTGAATTACACACAATTTTTCATCTTATTGATGTTAGTATATCGATATATTACAATAAAAAAATTGTGTTAGTATTTAGTATCTAGTAAATGGAGTTTATAAATGTAGATACTGACCATTGCCTATGTACCTGTCTTTTATTAGTTTTCATTTGAACTAATGAAAATTTTATCTTAACAAATTAAGCTGATTTATACAATTTGTTCCAAAATGTGTAAAAAGATTCATCATTTCTAGAACAAGAAACTTTTCAAGTAGAATTGAACAATTTATTCTATTGTAATTTTCTTAATAAACCATTTATTGTATATTTACTATGGAGTTCGCACGTCAATCAAAAATTTATTCTGAATTTGTTTTGTTAATTTGGTATATGTTGTATAAATTTGCAACAAAGTTTCCCAATAACAGTTTTCACCTGTCCATATTGACCGACCGCAGTAATTAGTTAAGAAAATTTTTTAAATTGAACTAAATTGAAAAATGGGAAAAGTATTACTATTATCATGGTTAAAGGATAAATTCAAAGAATTCTCATATAGTTTAAAAATCGTATGTCGATGCTTAACGAAACGGTCAATGTGACCGCCAATGGTATATTTAGTGTTATCCTAGAATAAAGTCACAATGCTATAATCTACGGACAAGTTAAAAAAACAAATTAGCGACTGCTAATTAAATATAAATTACAACTATTTTTTTAATAATCTCGATTTTTTTTAATAGTTTAAATCGGAATTTGAAGATGAGCGCAATCCATACTAAAGAGATATACCTATGAAAAAGATTTAAAAAAAACTAAGTAAATCGGTCCAGTAGAAGTTGAGAAATCGTGGGTATTGTAACGAAACACACAGCTTCGAAATATAGGATAGTCCATGTTGGATTGTTTTATATGCATATTTATTTGCAGGCCATTTATTAAGATTCTCTAAAAAATTTCCTAAAATAACACCTAATAAAATCTAGTAATGCATAAGCTAATTATGCTAAATTAAACATACGAGTCAAAATATTTAACTAATAATAAATATCTAATGTAATTCACATTCTATAGGTGCCTATATTGTTATATTAGTGAATGAGTTTCAAACATCTTCAATAAACTTTCTACTATAATAACATATATTAAAATTATCAAATAACCTTCTGTAGCAAAAGTAATTTGCATTAACATTTACGTCAAAATATTTAGAATTAATTAGGAGATACATTAAATGATATAGTTATAATCACTTTTATTTCCAGGTGAATCAAATTAAGTCACCTGGATAAGTTATATTTATTATAATAGTCCTCTCAGATTGTTTTTCAATTTGCAACTATATTCGTGAGCTTATAATTTTTAAAAAGCGACTTTTTTTGTTATATAGTAATTTCCACACCTGTCCTGAAATGGACAACAAGTAAACTACAGAAATAAAAAAAAAAGAGTGCGCGTAAGGATCACACGCGATGGAAGTAAAACTTTTAATATTGTATGAGTAGGCAATTAAGATAAAAATAAAAAAAAACATCATATTTGAATTTTAAAAATCATCTTTTAATAATCATATAACATCAATAATAATAAGATCTCCTGAGCATCGGCACAGCTGTCCTACTGATATTAAGAGTTTGAATATGATGTGAAGCTTTCTTCCTAATTTTGTTACCTATCTTACCGGGAAATTCAAACCATAAACGTAGAAGTTCATCATTATCGCCACGTTCTATGTACACTAATTTTCCCACACAACCATTAGCTAAGCCATCACTTACATCAATATTAGTTGTTATTATGTAAAATTTATTCAGAACTAAAATTATTTCATACGGCAAAGCCCCGGTATCAATATCCGATTTTTTTGAAACTGCTGACGAATGTATGATTGTTGATCTGTCGCATGGCAACCTACATAAATATCCGTGGCAGTAGATATTATTTTGTCTTCAACGAGATTCAATATAAATTTATTATATTCCATGGCACATTTATTCTCTAAAAAAAGTCTTATTCCATGAGGACATAATACAGCAACCTCTTCTTTTGTAAAAAAAACGTGATTCAATTAATGCAAGTTCATATAGGGTTTAGCGCTCGACTTACGCATGACATGACGGGAGTGGATACTCGCGACATCAGCGCTTACGGCGTCGTAGTGTTCAACTACACGTTGGCATTTTCGTTGCATTTGTACGGATTTACACCCGTGTCGCGCCTAAAAAATTTTACACCCATATCGCGCCTAAAGAAGTTTTACTTCAAAAATGACTAAAAATACAAAATCTTCTGACCATTGTCAGAGAAAATAAAAGCTATTTGTTCCCACACAACGCAAAACATTATTCCAAACTACGTAGTTTTGCTTATAAATAAGTTCGAGTACAGCCTGTTTTTCCAGTTGGTATTTTTCAGGCAAATGGCGCCACTTGAGAAAAACTGAAGCCAAACTTTAATAGCAAATAAGAGTTATAAAACGAATTGCATAAATGCTCTATTTGAATCGTAGTTTGAAGTTGCATGCGTGTTAAAACTGCAAGAAGAAGTTTAATTCCGGAACTGCAATTTTCTGAAGTACACAGATCTTTTCACATTTAATTCTAGACCTATATTAAAAGTTAAACAAAACTGGGACATTCCGCTAATAAATATCTAGATATAATGTAATGCTTGTAATAACACTCCGTTGTTTTCTCAACCATTTTCTTGTAATGAAATAAGTTTAGCTGTTCTAAGTCTTGCGACTGCGAGTGTGACCGTCTCTCAGGCACAGCTATTTATGGATATTAAAAACACTTCAAAAACAATGCTTTTAAAACTAAAATGAACTTCTGCAGCCAAATGTTTATCTTGCAATAATAGTTGAATAGAAAACGAACGTCTTAAAAATAAATATTTAGGTTTCATTTTATGATAAGGTTTACATTACCACCATGGTGTTACAAAGTGACTATTACTGTTGATGATGATACTAATGTGGTAATGGGACGCGGTTAATAAATAATTTGGATAAATTGATTCCAAGTGAATCGATAAAACAAATTATATTTTTAGTAAAAAAACAGCAAAAAACGAAGCAATTGAAAAAATTATGCATAAATGAAGCCAGTGTAACAATAGCTACAGAACCCACTAGCTGTAAATGTTACAATACCTTAATATATTCATTTGACACACAAAATATTCATTATAGTATTTGCCTTATATATAGTAATTTATAATTCAAGTCCTGTTTCCATTAGCCAAACCCAAATACTATAATATGGACTGCTCTCCACGTGTTTGCGTGACTACTGTCTAGCAAGATCAACATACCAAAAGAGCTGGTGAAACACTTCACAAATTGTTAAAAATACCAGTCATTTTTATATATTCCAAATAATTTGATATATTATAATTGTTTCCAAATTTGTACATACCGTCAAAACATCTTTAAAATAACGTATGGTTCGTGTTGGGTAATTTAATTCAAGCTACAATAATAAAACGTTAAACAAAATTTTCTGAAAATGGTGAAATTATTGTGCAATTAGGCAAAGTATCACCATGGTCTACAATACTTGTAGGTTTTACCAAAAATTGGCATAATAGTTGACCAGTTAACAAGTTTGTGTATTGACGTCGTGAACTATTCCAGACCTACGTTTAAAACAGTGATCAAGTCATAGAAAATTGAATTAAAAAAAAAAAAACAATATATTACACTAAGGTTTATCTTAACGTTTGGCAATTAAAATGTAAAAACCAAACCAAACCAACCATTTCGAAATAAATACAACATATCAAACAAACAACTATCTAACTATGTTCAGTATAAACCTATGACCTAGCAAATTAATCAAAATAGAACTATGTGTTTATTTTTCAAAAATTTGCCACCTAGTTTTTGTTTCCACATAGGAGGGGTAAAATGGTACAACCAGGAGGCAATCAGATCCAATGTCTCATTTTTAATTATAATTTATATACTATATAAATCAATCAACGCAAACTTTGATTTTCATGAGCACATTTTTTACAAGGATAACACCTAGTATATGACCCAGGTCTGGTATTTAGACAGAAATATTTATCAGCACAGTTGGATTAATTGATTTATCTCTTGTAAAAATGTAAAAATTTTAACTCACTGTTTTATTCAATATTGTTTTATAAACTTCCCGTAGGGTAAGCTATTGTAATCGTCCAAAAATCGAAATTGAACATTTTTACTTTTCTTCACGTTTTGAAAGTTTCTAAACATTTTGGCATACCTCAGAAAAATTGATGTGTGTATGTGTGTGTGTATGTATGGATACAATTTTTCATCCACGATATTCAGCGCACGGATCAACCGATTTGAATGGTTCAAAAAACATTCGATTCCTATTGATAGGGAGATGTGCTGATTAGTTTTTGGCAAAGGCAGGTCCAGCCGTTTTAGAGATAGGGAGCAAAAAGCAGTAAATAGAAATCGAGTTTTTGAGAGAACGGATCATCCAATTTGAATGAACTAAAAAACATTCAATTCGTAATGACAAGGAGAAATGGTGATTAGCCGTTTTGGAGATACTGAACTAAATGTGCAAAAATGACAATTTTTGGAAGAATTAAGCATTTGATTTGAATGATTCAAAAAGCTTTCTGTTTGTTTTGACAAATAATTGCCCTTGGTAAAAAGTTATTTCAAAAATTTTATTTTAATATTTTTTCTCAAAAAAAATATTTTTTGAATATCAAAAATATTTCAGATTTTAATTTTAATTTTGGCTTTTTTTTCTAAAACTCACTTATATACTTTAAATAAATAATTTTAACTTTGTAATTCAATTTATATAACTCTCATTTATATTAGACAATGTTACAGTATTTATAATAATTTGAAAACATGTAATATTTCTCGAATATTTCATTGCGGTACGAGAAGTTCCAGCATGTTTGCCAGAAAAAAAGTTTAATTGGTCCTTTATACCCTAACCACGTGTAAACTTCTATACATGATATATAAAATAAACTGTTGAATCTAACTTAAGAATAGTAATACAACTTAGAGAACAATCAAATAACTTTTACTTAAAAAATATAATAAGATATGTAAACTAAACAACAGTGCTCACAGCTAAAAAAACTAAAAAGAAAATTCTCTTGTTACGGAATATTGCCGTTTATCTCTTGATGGAGACGTCGTAAGATAAAAAGTGATGGCTGGTTATACCTCGATTTAAAAAAATGGTTAAGTTGTGTTGCTTTTTTTATATATCATTGGTGGACCTTTTTACCCGCAGAACTATAATCCCAGCTCTGCCCTATTCTAAAATGTCTTAAATATATTCCTCAGCTTCTCCACTACCTTGTATGCCGTATCCATTATGTGTGCTCGTCTTTGGGCTAAACATCTCGTAGCAATAAAAACGAAAACAAAAACGCTCTACGGTCGGATAGTATTCAGAGAGTACGGGACTTTTTCGTGATCCGGCACAGGCCATGCCGAGCCGAGGCAGGCCTGGAAAGCTCCTCTGCGGTACGGCGTACATACCCAATGAGCCGGCATGATCTGCATTATGCATACGCCCGGAGTCGGCGGAAGACAACGCCAATAGCTCATGATTGCGCGCTATCTCCCTGCGATGTAGTAGCGACGTTGCAGAGAGTAAGGCCACTCAGACTGGTTGAATCAACACAAGTGGACCCAGCAAATTTACATCGACTAGATGGAATACTAAATTACGTTGCTTTAGACGAAATTCTTTCTTATTTCGCCAAGATAAGAGATTTCAGTGCATACATGATATAGAGTCGTTGTGGTGGAATGGTAGTTGCCGTTGCAGATTGGCTTTACCTGGTCACAGTTAGAAGACCTTGGTGCCGAGATGTCTAGAATGCATATAAGGTAATAATGATGAATCTTGTATTTTTAAACTTCCCGTAGGATAAGTTATAGTGATCGTCTAATTTACTTCCCGTGGGGTAAGTAAGTTATAGTGATCGTCCAACAATCAAAAATGAAAATGTTTGCATATCTTCACGGTTCAGAGGTTTCAGAACATTTAGAGGCATATCTCAAAATGAATGTGTGTGTGTGTGTGTTTTGTGTGGATACAAATTTCTGTCCAAGATATAGGACACACGGATCAACCAATTTGAAATGAAACATTCAAAAACTATTTGATTTCTACTGATGCAGAGACGTGCCGATTAGTCTTTGGCAAGACAGATCCAGCCATTTCGAAGATGCGAAGCAAAGAGTGCAGAAATGTATCGAGTAATGTTTGTGAAAGCACGAATCACCCGATTTGAATTATTAAAAAAAAAACAATTCCTAATGATGGGGAGATATAGTGATTAGTTTTTGGCAAAGACATGTTCAGCTGTTTTGGAGATAAAGAGCTAAATGTGCCAAAAGTGGTAGTTTTTGAGAGAGCAAAGCAGAGTGATTCAAAAAAACCTTTTGCTTGTATTGTCGTTTTGGTTGTTTTTGGGGAAAATATTTTTTTCATTTCAATTTTTTTCCAAATTTGTTTTTTTATATCGAAAATAACTTAAACTTTAATTTTAATTTTAGCTAAACTTCTAAAGCTCACTTATACACTTAAAATATCACTGATATTATTATGTTTGAAAACATTAAAAAATCTAATATTTCATTACGTTACGGAAAGTTCTAGCAATTTGCCTTAAGGCACGATGCTATTTCACCATTAGTTTTGATATTCATAAGAAATTTGACAATTTATTCATGAAAAAAATGTGATTTTCTTACTAACTAGGTATAAGTGCCACTTTGCTTTTTACCATTAACTTCCCGACATGTATCGAAATAATCGACTTTAATTAAAAATCTATATATATATATATATATATATATATATTAATTTATGAGTCTTTCATAAGTGAAACGAGTTGATGTAGAGTAGTTTTTTATCTATCTTTGCCAAAAACAAATCATTATTCGAATAGGTTTTGTATTTTCAAAATATATTGAATTTTTTTTTAAGAAAATTGCTTGCTAATGCTAAAGAACCGACTCAGACGATCGTCAAGATCATCTCGCAAAATTGACAAATAAGTATTCTTTCGAAAATTTGAGTTACATCGAATGGTTTCAAATTTTTTTAAACATTTTGAGAGAACGCTGACAAGAGGTCAAAAATCGATGCATATATACTATAGTACAGTAACAGCTATTACAAAAAGATTACTAGCTTTTAAGTTAGTAACATGAGAGCTTTGATGGAAATGTGAAATTTTTTTGATTATCGGGATTAATTTTCAATTTGTAATTGTGAAAAACATTTTTAGGAGTACATTAAAAATAATGGCATAATTGTGCTTATTTAAAAAATTAAGATATTTAACTACGAATTTAAAATGTTCAACTTTGAGTGGTCCTTCTTTTAAAAAAATGCCAACACATTTGGCAAGTTTTTGTATTGGGTATAAAATGATGAATTTAATAAACGTTCAAAATCATACAATACGATCGTCAGTTTTGTCTGCAATACCAGTCAACTAATTTATTATACTTGTTTGCATTCTGCATTGATAAGTAGTCCAGAATTCTGGTAAAACCTTCATCGGAATATTAAATTTGTAACTTACAAATACAATATTCAGTAAATTCTTATTAAATAATGCGATTTCTAACTATTTTTAACTTACCATAGGTAATGATAACTTCGAACATTTTGGCATTAGAATAAATGGATATATGTCTTTGTAAGTTTGTTTCGATTTTCCGGTTAGAATAATTCAAAAACATTCCATTCGCATGGACAAAGAAACCATTCGATTCGAGGCGTGCTGATTACTTTTTGTTGATAATTGGCTTAGCCATTTTGGATATGCACTTGGAGCAAAACGTGCAAAAATAGCAGTTTTTGAGATCTGCCCATGCGATTCGAATGATTTAAAATAAATATGGCATGTGAACGTGTGAAGAAATGATTGTTTTTAAAGGCACAGTTTCAAATATTGAGAAATTGAAAATCAAATTTTTGATTTTTCCAAATTTGCGAGATGTTTCAGAATCTTATATCAACATTATGAATCAACGATATATTTTTCTCGCTTTGAAAGAAACTACTTTTTTCGGCATCAAATTACATTACAGATCCAAAAATGCAAAATAAACATATACATTTTATATATAAACGTCAAATTTGAATAACAACATAACCAAACTGATTCTAATTGACCTATTCAAACCCTTGTCAAGTTGGAATACACGTCCTTACAGGCAAATTGTTATAGAACAAACATTGATCTTGGTAAGTTCAGTAAATAATTAATTTGATTACATCCCAATTAAAGCTAATGGATTTCCCTGACCTTTGTGCGAGCTAAGGTCTAAGTTGGTTCTATTCGATGCCTTATACATAAATCTCTCCTAAGGTCATGCATGTATGTTTAATGATGCGTATCTTATGTCACGGCACTAATCGAACCGAATTGTCACATGACGTAGCAAACACGTATGTGCGCCTGTTTGCCCATTCCGTGTTCAGGTATCTCGTTCCCAGTATTAGCTCATAAATACCACCGATAAACCCTGGCTTTCCGACGTGCAACGTAGGTTAATTGCCCTCAGCTTCGGAAAATTGGTTTCCAAATTCAATTATCTAAGAAACTTTTCTTAGTATGCTTTAAAACTTAATTGCATTTCGAACGTAAAAATGCGCGTGCTTTACGGACGAGCCGAACACATCGTTCATGTCAAGACACGGCTTTTGGAAAAATAATAGATTCTTAAAGCTAGATAATTAAATATCTGTCTGGGCACATAAATCAACTTTTTTCACGCTTTGAGGAAAAGCGATGGTTTTAAAGAATGCTTCTATTGTTCGATATAATTTTAACTTAACTTTTGTGTAAGATATATAATTAGATGAATTTAGTTATGCTTTAATTTTCAATATACAACAAATTGTTTTACAAGTCTCACGTACAAATGGAATGCCGTTTAAGATTTTTTATTGCTATCGTATAAAGATGAAAAATCTTCTGTAATATTATAAACAGGCGCCAGATTAATATTTTTGGTTATTTTTTTACTCGATTTTTATTTTCATTATGAAATCAAGTAATTTATACCATTTTACATTCTTATTGATGAAACTTGCCAAATGGGTTGGCCTTCTCTTATAAGAAGGACCACTCAAAGTTGAACATTTTAAACTCGTAGTTAAACAAAATATCTTAATTTTTTAAATAAACACAATTATGCCATTATTTTTAATGCAGTCCTAAAAATGTTTTTTACAATTACAAATTGAAAATTAATTGAAGATTTCCATTCCTCAAAATATTATGGCTTTCAAATTAATCAATATAACGCTTTGGGATTCCCTATTTACTATTTATATGGATATTGATTTTTCATTACTTTTTAGATAGAATCAGTAATAAAACCTTAATTTAAATTAATTTAATGTAAAAATAGATAAGATTAATGCATTTGTTAATTAGATTTGAAATTACAAAAAAACGCTACCAAATTGTAGTTGAATTGTGAAAATGTTTGTACTAGTACTTGTGAAATAAAAACAATATTTCAATTTTATAATTAAATCAAACTTACAAATAAGTATAAGTCTATCGTCTCGATCGACTTCGTCTATCGACTGCACAATTAAAAAAATGACATCAAATTCTATGTAAAATTCTTCAAAATTTGATTTGAAAAACTGTTTGATGCTACATCAAAATAATATTCAATTATACAAAAGAAATTGATTTTTATATAAAGCCAAGTATGTTTACAAAACATTTATAATTGTTTTGATGATGTTGGATTTTAACCAAATAAAATTATAATATCAGAAGATATAGACTTAATGTTGAGCATCATTAATAATATATCGTCTAATGTGTAATAACCCATCCACGTTTGTAAATTATGCATTTGAGCATATCATGTTTACAATAGTAATTAAGCAATCAATCTATACCTATAACCCCTGTACTATATTACACTGTTTATAATCAGGTCGATTTCAATCAGTATGAAAAATGTATTAAATCATGAACTCGAAATGAGAAAATAGAGAAAATAAATTAAGTAAACAATAGTAATTTATTCAGTCTCTACAATTCGATTTCGGAGACAGGTTTAGTTCAATACACTTGGTAAGATTAATCTAATTCATTCGCCGAACTTTATAAGGGTGGCGCGACAGCAATTTCACTTTTAATTTGTTTCATTGATAACTTTGGATATAATGAATTTTATGCAGATAGATGAGAAATACATTGTAGTCTGAAGTAAGAAATAAATACATCTCGCTCACAAATTAAATTAAATAAGAAATAAATAAAGCATTAAATAATGACAGAATTAAAAATAGGTATTACATTAAAAATGAGTCATAGCAAATGAATATAATGAAATAATTTATTTTTTTACGTTACGATGGTAATATTGTACTAATGAATTTCCCATTATAAGTTAAAATCCTTTTTTTAACTGAATTTTGAATAAATTCTTGAACAAGTGCCCTTAAATTACAATTAATTACATTCCCGTTAGGGTGAGTTATAGTAATCGCAAAAAATCGAATATGAAATTTTATATATATTTATATATCTTTAGGTTTCAGAGGTTTCTGAACATTTAGGCATGCCTTAAAAAAACTGTATGTGTGTGTGTGTGCGTGTATGTATGTGCGGATACAAGTTTTCGTCGACGATTTTGCGAACACGGATCAACCGATTTGAATAATTAATAATAATTTAATTGATTATTAGGTATGAGATTTATTTCAGGGAATAAAAAACATACTGCATAAGTTTATGTGGGTGAACTTCCCTTTAAAATAGGTCCACATGTTATTAAACACACATTAAGTATGTGGTTTTATAATAATTGAAGATCATTTAAGAAACAAATTTCTCAAGAACTAAAATTTTTTACAGAGTAGTATAAACATCAATATATTCAAAAAATAAAAATGAGTATTATAGATTGGGTAAGGTTGTACCAGGCTACGGTAGTACCAGTCATCATAACAATTAAACTAAACTGATTTTGAGATAGGGTCCAAAGGGAAAAAATGAGGTATGTTAGATCGAACAAGTTTCCATTATTGCATTGAGTCAGCGTCCTTAACATGAGATATTGACCGTATTGCTTGAAAAGATTCTAAAGTAAGTATTTTTGCTGGATTCCTTTTAATAATAACTATAACTTGTATAGATATAGATTATTTTGTTATTTTGCTGTAAGTTGAGCATTCGAAATTGATTACCAGCTATTAATTTTTGCGTAGATAATTAAGTTCAGTCATACCGATGATTTGTTTTTAAAAGTGCGCGTTGGCTACGGTTGTGACAAATTTTGTGGGTACGGTTGTCACGTGTTTTGCCTCTTTTATATTAGATATTACTTTATAAAGTGAATAATTTTTTTTTACCTATGTTATGATTAATATTTACAAGTTTCTTCAACAGTATTCTACAAAAAACGACGTTTACTTCATTTTTAAAAAAAACTATAAATTATCAGCTTTCAAAGATTAAAAACAAACCTTATACTCAAGATTCCTATCATTTATCAAACCATAAAACTTCCTTCAAGTAACCCCGCAAAATATATCTACTTAAGTTAGATTTCGTTTGATACAAACATTTCCATTATATCAAGTGGCATGCGATATATATCTGATGTTTGCAAGACCATAAAATAATGAAATTAAACAATACGAAGTTTAATCTCGTAACTTCTGTAATAAATGATATTTATGAAAAGGAGTTTAAATATGCGTGGTAGTGCGTGTCACAAACCAACAAGGAAGAAAACACTATGGAATATTTGAATATGAATAGTTTTAAAGAGATATTACGATGCAGAGTATTTCTTAACGGTAAAGTACTTTAATATTCAACACTAGGTCTGATAATTTATTTACGAGAGTTTATATTTATTGAGGAACTTGATCCATAAGTTAAAGAAAGGTAAACGACGAAGTTACATGAACTTCCCGATATGTGTAAATAATCGACTTAATCAAAAAAAATGTAAATAATATACTTTATCAATCCTACTTTATAAAAAACGATAATAATTTTAGCAAAGTTTGACAAATTTTTAAAATTAAACTACTTGTCGTAAGGCCGTAATATTACAGTAAGTTCTATAAGACCATGATGTATATCGCCAAAAAAAGTTCCATGAAAATCGGCTTAAATTTTTTTTCAACAGTTCATTACAAGAAAACGGCTCGGTAGATTTTCACCTAAAATTAATCAGTACCATTCCCAACTAATATCTTTCGAACAGTTTTTGATTTTTTAAAATCGGTTCGGTAGGATGAGCTTAAATGTGGACGAAAGGTTTAACAATTTTTTTCAACAGTTAATTA
The DNA here is from genome assembly GCF_003426905.1 of Ctenocephalides felis. NCBI lineage: Eukaryota > Metazoa > Arthropoda > Insecta > Siphonaptera > Pulicidae > Ctenocephalides > Ctenocephalides felis. The sequence continues at coordinate 57,933,710 of NW_020536999.1, forward strand.
CAAGAAAACGGCTAGGTAGATTTTCACCTAAAATTAATCAGTACCATTCTCAATATCTTTCGAACAGTTTTTGATTTTTTAAAATCGGTTCGGTAGGATGAGCTTAAATGTGAACGAAAAGTTTAACACTTTTTTCCAAATCACAAAGAAACGGCTCGGCCGATTTTCGCACATTTTTTAACATTTAATTACAAAAAACAGCCCGACTGATCTGCACCTATTCAATGCAATTTCCAACCAAGATCTTTCGAACAGTTTTTGAATTTTTTAAAAAAGATTCAAGATTGTGGGCTAGAAACTGAACGAAACACTTTACATTTTGCTGATAATCATAAAGAAACGGCTTAGCCGACCCTCGCGCATGACCAAAGCTGGTACTTTATTGAGGTACATCAAATGTCTTTTAAATTATTAAAATCGATCTAGCCGTTCTTGAGAAAACGTCGACAAAAGGTCAAATATTGACTCACATACTTGTACAAACATACTTTTTCCAAAATTGGTCTCATTCGATTCAGAATTACTTGAAACAACGAGAAAATACCAAACTAGGAAATAGGGATTCTTTTCGAAAACATGAAATCTTCTACGGGAAGTAGATAAACTAGCCGCATAACAAGTTTGCAATTTAAAATCGTAATACTTCATGGGAAGAGATTATTTGTGGATGCATTTAAATAAAAATGATTCCAAACACAATCCCACATTATTTTTACAATGTTTTATTTCATAAATTTATCAAAAGATGGCAGATTACAGATTACATATAAAAAACGAAGAATCTCTATAGAAAAAAATGGAAATTTTTGTCTTTCCATGTACACACAGCATTTATACCCAATATAATTTTTAAAGATAAAGAATGGTTTCAATATTTCAGAGGTAGAAAGTTCATTCTATCAATTTCCAAATAACTGAATGAAAAATGTGCAAATACATAAAAAAATATCGTTCAATTTCAATACTTTCTGAAGAATGGAATATCCCACATATGTAGGGATATCCCCGAAAGATATAAGATATTCGCAAATGTGTAATAAATTAAAAAAACATTTTTAAAAAAAAGTAGGCTTTTGATTCGAAACAATAAAATCATAAATAATAATTGCTCGACAGAAGGTAAACGTTGATGAAAATATTAAAGAAACGTAAATATTCTATAAATTTCTAAATAACTTGACATCTAAGGGGCCGATTATGCCATAAAGTAGTTCAATATAGTAGTATATAGTAGTTCATATAGTAGTTGCATGGATATGTTATGTAGCAGTTTTCATACAAAATGGTACTAAATACTGCCAAAAGCCATGTGGTTGCTCTGCTAACCTACAAAAGGCACAAAGACATAAAAACGATAACTGCCTCTTTGTGATGTGGTATAATAAAATATGAGAGAATTTGCATTTTATGTGTAAAACGTCTGATCGCATAGCAAATACATGACATTTTGACTGCATTTAATACTATTTTGTATGAAAATTGCTACATAACATAGCCTTACCATAACATTGGTCTATTTCACAGCAGAATCGTCCCATAAGTTTTTTGAAATTCCACTTAACATATATAGTTTTTCTTATTCATTTTTAACTAGCACTGATACCTTTGAAAAAAAAAATATAAAAAGTAATAAAAAATTAATACGTTATTAAAATCGTAATTTTGAAAATATTAAGAATTTCAAATTATCAAACATAGTGATATTAAATATTGCAAAACGGTACCTATTCCGCTATCTACTTATTATAACATTATCTAATTTCATCAAAATCTCATTTTCCCAAGAGCTTAAGCGAAAATAATTGCCTCTATATTGTTTGTTCGGTTGCAGGGCTGCTGTGGACACTATCGTATACGGCACTGATACTAATTAGAATTTGAAGCAATAGAGACATTTTATGATGGCACTTAAAAGCAAGGTTTCTTACATAAATTCTACCATAACCACAAACTAACGTTGTTGTCTGAGCCTGATAAACTGTTATTATATCGAGGTTAGTTGAAGATTGCAACAACGAAAATATTGGCACAGAAACTACCACACTTGGTATGGAGCGCATCAGTATTTCACCATGATGGTAGAATATTTATTTAGATTCTGTACTAGTAAATATGCAGTAATTTTAATGAATATATTTGTATAGTCGTTATTATTTACCAGCTTATTTTTGGTTAGTTGAAACATATATTAGTGTATCATAATAGATTGTATGGACCCTTTTGGTATAGACTAAAGATGGAATGAGTTTCTTCCTTGCAATATTAAACTTGTTGATTTTTTGGAGCAGTATTGTAAAATATTTATATATCACAATATTTTCTAAGTATTTTATAAAATTAAGTTAAGAAAACTGTAAAGTTCATTGAAAGATAGCGTAAAATATCTTAGAAGTCTCCAAAAATCTAAGCATGAGCAGATGTATGAGGGTAATATACAAGCTTGATTAGATGTAAGAGGGTTGATGTAAATAAAAACAACACAACAAATCGACCGAGATTTCTCAAAAATGTTATTGTATACAATAATTAATTATAATTAATACAATAAATTATAATACAATAATTTAAAATGTAATTAATGTTTTTGCACACAAATCAGTGTGGACGTACAGAAATCAACAGAGAGTAACAGAAAAAACAATAATATTTAGATCATTTAGCATTAGAAAAATAATTTTCTGAGATTTGAATTTGTGACACCTATTAATAAACTAATAAAATATAAAGATGATATAATATCCAAAAATTTCAAAAACAGAATCAGTGTTCATGCAAATTACTTGTGCAAGAAGAATTATAAGTAGCTCATCCAACTCGTCTTATGTGAAAAATTCCCAATAAACTACTTATCCAGTTAATTACAATTGACAAATATACTCGTCATGGAGAAGTAGCAAAATTTTTTGCAATGACGAGTATACTCGTCACGCGTATACGGCAGGGAGCATTTGCTATTAAAGTTGAAATTTTTGGAAAACGAAACAATTTATGTAAAAATGTAAAGTTGTTTAAAATACTTTAACGCTTTAATTGACTGTATAAAATAAGTAGTTGCATAATAAATTAAGATTCAGTTATTTAAATATTTTTTTACTGTTAAAAAACCCATATTTTTTATCCCATATCTCACTCTGTGATTGACGAATATACACGTCATGAGCTCGAACCCGGGCATATGTCATTTGTATCTATATATGTCTCATATGTGAGAATAACAGATGTTTCTACCTTTGCCTAGAATCTTGGGGATGAATTTTAATTAACAAAACTTGTTACTCAACTGTGGACTTTTGATGTAAAATAATGTGATTACCTGAACGCTGAGAAGACACTGAAAGTTTTCGACTTGGGATCATATAACACCGGCATAGAAACATGGAAAGATATATAATTCAGAAGACTTAAGACAATGTTTCAGCTTTGATTGGTAGAGGTAAATTGATGCTAAGAACATATTTAATTTCTGTAGAAGAAGTTTGTTTTTGACAAAAAATTTGATTTGCTCATTTTATTTCAAGACATTTGGAATTGTTTGTGACCAAAATTGAAAAAGTTTGCGTTGGACTAATTGGCAGTGTCATCATTTTCAAAATACTATGATCATATTTTTAAAAATGTCTAAATCTCAATTTCTGTGTAGAGAGAAACTTTTTGCAACTTGACTGAGTGCTATATGCATCTTGAACCTGACGCAACAAAAATAAAAAATATTCTGATTATTGGTTAGTACTATATAACTAATCAAACATTAATCAATATTATGAGCTTGTTAGATGTGAGCCTACTACCAGGATTTATTGGATGACACCACAGTGGTTGTCTTTTCTATTTTTATATTTTTTTACATTCTTCTAATTGTTGTTGCAGCAATGCCCCTTAAAAGCTATTTTCGCTTAAAAACGCGTTTGGGTCTATGTTTTTCGTTGTAAACGTGTATCATACTGCTCGATATCAGGTACGTACGTACGAGATTTGAATTTCAAGCCCTTGTTTTGCAAGTTATTTCAAATTGAAGAAAATTAATTACAAATTAAATTGAAGATTAAGTTTGATCACATACATCACATATATGTAATATTTAACCATAATCGCAAGGGATGTAATAATCCATGTCCCATAGGTAATCATTCTCTGTAATTACTAAACTGATAATATGCGATCATAACCACAATACTATTAAAGCAACATGGATTTAATTTAATTGGTATGTTTAAGACAGAGTTAAGCATTGGTAATATACATTTTGGTAGGTGTTAAATTATCAGAGATTATATGCCTATTCTATTATAAGCAATAATTACAAAGGAAAAATCAAGACTGGTCAAGATTTGACCAGGGCTTTTATTTAACCTGGGACCCTTCGGGGTAGGGGTACAATTATATGAATATAAATACCTGTAACATATAATAAGGAGGGAGTCTAGCAAATGTAATAAGAGAAGAAGGTTGTAGAGAGTAGCTCAATATATGTCATAAATTAAATAGTGGTTTTATTCACATTTTCTTATGGTGATGAAATATTTATAATTTACAGTCCACTCAATATCAAATTAATCAAAGTGATCCTCACCATAATTAGTCCATTTCGAGCCGAATTTTAGATAAAAATTGGTCACATTAAGCCAAATTTTAGATCATAAATTGTCGATCTGATCCGAATATAAAAACTACGAAGTGAGATAATATACTGTGATTTGTGATTTTGATCTGGTGCTACATTGAGTCGTGTAGTGGTTTGTTGTATGTCATCACGGATTTGAGACAATCGGTCCGTTCGAGAACCCGACTGGAGCAAATTGCTAGCCAATATAGCATTTCAATACAACTCTTCAAGATCTCAAAGGACGACTGCTGCGTATTGTTTAGAACTATTAACAATACTGCGTACGCATAGCTGGTTCCTGCAGGAAGTTTATTCAACCATTGGAAGCAGATTTATCTTGGCCACTAGTTGTCGGATGCTGCAAATGGACACTCCTACAGAGAAATATCAGCTAAGTCGATTTATTTTCTAGATTTCTATTGTCTCTTATTGTTTCTGTTTTACCAGAATAATATTTTATGGATTTTGCTTCATTTGTCGAGCATACAACATTAATGTCTTGACCGAAATAGTCTTATCATAGGGATATTGTTAATAATTCAATAGTATTAGTGAATATTTTTATTATTCTTTACCTTGATTGTCAAGTGCTTTGTTGGAATAATTGTTGAAAATGTTGTAATTGAAAATTTTGAGATACTAGTCTGAATATTATATATTAGATGTCATTTAATTGCCATATATAATACATAATTTAGTAAAATCAATTGTAACAGTTAACGCGTCCCATAACATTTCGGTAAAATTATTTTCATAAGTATTAAATTATAATTATTATTTTTAATATTTTTCGAGTTTTCGTGATATTTAATCAAAATGGCAGAATTAAAAAGTTATTATCTAAACGCCAAAATATTAAAATTAAATTTGAAAAAACCTTGAGTAGGGATCTTCAAGGAGAGCCTACAAATTTATTAAACGTTTTAAAAACGCGGCATGAAAAAGATTATTTTAATTTTGAAAATATACAAGATTCAATTAATGAATTATCTGATGAGCACACTTCAGAAGCGCAAGTGATCGATGATTTATATATAGAGGTAATCTTTAAATTAGAACGTTTGTTAAGCACAATTTCAGAGCCCGTTAATAAGAAAAATGTAGATAGCGAACCGCAAATAAAGTTGCCCGACATTTCGATACCAAAATTTGACGGATCGTACAAAAATTGGGTAGGGTTTAAAGAATTATTTTATGCAACTATTCACAATAATAATAGTTTGTCTAACGTACAGAAATTTTATTATTTAAAAGGACATTTGATCGGAGAAGCCGCAGAAGCAATTAATAATTTGCAGTTGAGTGACAGTAATTACCAGATAGCGTTAGATTTATTGTGCGCGAAATTTGAGAATGTTTGCCTAATTACTTATTCTTATTTACAAGCATTAACTGATTTACCTTCATTGTCTAAACTAAATTCATCAAACATAAAATCTTTTTCTAATAACGCTCAGCAAATTATTAATTCGCTTAAGGCTATTAACACTAATGTAGATAATTGGGATCAGTTATTAGCCTTTTTATTATTGAATAAATTTGACATAAATACTAGGGTTAAATTTAATAGTTGCAGATGCCAAAAACAGTTACCGACGGTGTTGGAAATTTTCACGTTTTTAGACCAACAAAGAACGGCATTGGAAATATCACAAGGAATAAATTTAAATACCTTAAATAAATACAACTCTACAGAGAGGAAATCCTTATTGTCCCGATCAAATAATGTTGACAATGCATGCGTTTTATGCAATAATAATCATTATTTAGTAAATTGCTCCAAATTTCTTTCTATGGCATTATCTGATCGGGAGAATTTTATTAGCGGCAACGGATTATGTTCTAATTGTTTGAAAAGGGGACATTTACGATATAAATGCTTTAAAAGGTATAGATGTGGGATATGTTCTCAGAAACATCATAGTTTGCTCCATAAAGATAAGCAAATAAATATTAATCGGCCAGGTATAGACGAACCCGACAATGCTAGCAATACGTCTAATATGGTTATGAATACAAATCTCGCGACGGGGGGTGCGCTTTTACCTACAGTAAATTTGTTTGCGAAAAGTAATAAAGGAAGCCGTGTTAAAATTCGAGCAATATTGGATTCAGGTTCGGAAATTAATATAATATCAAAATCGCTATTTAAAAAATTGGGCGTAAAATCTCAATCAACGAGCCTTAAACTGCACGGTGTTGATGGGATTTCAACGCAATCAAATAATTTTATAAACTTAGAAATATTGAATGAAGATAACACATTTGTAAAAAAAAATAAATGCATTTGTGCTCGAGAAAATATCGAGTCCACTACCTGCGCAGCAAATTCAAATTTCTAAACTAAATCTGCCAATTGGATTAATTCTTTCGGATCCAAACTTCGATATACCTCGCGAAATAGATATGCTGATAGGTGTTGATACGTTTTTCGAAATTCTCGGTAACGAAAGAATTATTCTAGGTCCCGCTAAGCCTATTTTACAAAACACGGTATTCGGTTGGACACTAACGGGTAGATATGAGTCAAATATAATCAATAGCAAGGCAAATAATAATCATATATCCGTCACAGAATCTCTCACTAAACATGGTAAAGTTACACGCGTTGAAAAGTTACATAATTATCGACACACAAAGAAACGTGTGAACCATTCTTTTCAAAAAAATCTTTCGCGAAACAAGAATTGGCGGTGCAGAAGCCCCGATAAAAAATTAAAATATTTTGAATCCTGTAATTATGGAACTGTTTGTGCACCATTTCTTGCACATACACGTATAAACATTTAACTTTTGACAAGGATCTTAACTTTGTTTTAAAGAAGTAAGTAGTAGTCTCAGTAGAGTAATTACATTGTACGTAATATTTATTAATGATTGCAACACGGATAGAAGTCGGAATATTAAATTCGGTTTTACTAGCTTTTATACAACAAACCGATCACTCGCGTTTATGAAGATGTTACAAGTCGCTTCAATCTATCACGTGGTCTATTTTTTATTATAAGACGCGTTAACTGATGTATTGCGTAATAATTAACTGACTTGTTAACAGTGATCTCACTAAGAATAATAATACATTTTCAATTTTGATTTACGTCTGCATTTAATTATAATTAAGAGCCGACAGTTACAATGTCGCCATCTACGGAATCAAAAATATGTCTTGATTGATTTTACTGATGATATTAATATTGTTAACTAATATATCATGTAATGGTTATACAACTGATGTATTTACTGATATTCCTATGCATATGTTTGGATAATTTAAGTAAAATATTACCTTTTTATAATTCAGAGTTAATGTTAATCGTATTCTTTGATATACTTACACATGTATGTTTAGATGATCTGACTAAAATGTATTATTTGTAATTTTTATTGTTCAATTTTAATGTTAATTTTACTTTTGATATATGTTCTACTAATTACTAATTAAGAAATATATAATAAAATGATAGATAATAAGTTACAGGGTAAAAGATATTAGATAATAAGAATTCATATTTTTGTAATATTTAATCAATTGTTCAGCATTAATTATAATGCAGGGCCGGCAGTATGGTCAAGATTTGACCAGGGCTTTTATTTAACCTGGGACCCTTCGGGGTAGGGGGTACAATTATATGAATATAAATACCTGTAACATATAATAAGGAGGGAGTCTAGCAAATGTAATAAGAGAAGAAGGTTGTAGAGTGTAGTTCAATATATGTCATAAATTAAATAGTGGTTTTATTCACATCTTCTTATGGTGATGAAATATTTATAATTTACAGTCCACTCAATATCAAATTAATCAAAGTGATCCTCACCAAAGACGATAATGTTAAAAAAAAAACAGAAACAATTACAGGCATAAATTATTTAATACATATCAACAAACAAATAAATTCAATTACGCTTTCCAAAACTATTTAGAATTCAAATACCTATTATTATATAGATTTTTTTTAAAGTGCTACTAACTTTCTTTTTCAGAGTTGAGTAAGATGTCTAAGAAGATTCGATACCTAAGTTTTCAATTCTTTAATTTTTAAAATATTGTATATAAAAAATTATAATTATTGTAAAAAAGTACTAATAATATTTTAAAATTAGGCAATTTTTTGCAAAAAAGTAATGGAAAATTATTGCCTTCAGATAATGGAAATTACATAAGAGATCATTTGGGCAATTTATTCGTTTAACTTAGTCTGAATTACCAAAGCTGCTATTTATAGAAATTGTGTAAGTATTTATGTATCAACATACTTTATAAAATACAATTATACTTTTATAAAATACTATTTGAAATGTTAAATTTCATTTTATTTTTCAAATAGGAGTTCTATGTAATTAAAACACCTATGTTTAGTCAAATTTCAATTTAATTTTTAGTTAGCGTTTAATTCATTCATTCTTTGAGAAATATTTTTACTTGTTTAAATATATATATATATATATATATATATATATATATATATTACAAGAGAAATACTCAGCATTCCAATTTTACACAAGATATGCAAATACTTGTTTAAGAAGTAAAATTTCTCTTTGCGATTTAAAATCAAATAAAATTCCTATTTACAGATTGATACGTAGATTTGCCAACAAAAATTAAACCACGGAAATAGAATGTAGTAAATTATGTATTGCAAACGACTAATTTTCTTAATAAATAAAATTAAATGATCAACAGGACGACTTTCACTTAATGAACAAGTCAAATCAGTTTCATTTGCTCTAGCAATTATTGTAGAGATTGATAATTATTATTTACTAAGCTTATATAAACCGATTAGTTTATTATGTGCTATTTTTACTTGATAGAAAGTTTGCATAATTCTATTTGTTTTGACAAAAAAATAAATTTAGTCGTTATGTTTATGTATGTACTTATTGCAAATGGCAAATTTATATCCGAACTATATACATGAAAAAGTTGTTAAAATTAATTTTGATGTAAAATATCACAAAACGAGACTAGTAAGAAAAAAAAAACAATAAGGGATAGCCAGGAGGGCAAAGTGATCTTATCTCTTAATTTTAAATTTAAGGAGATATTACGAAATAAATGCTACATTATTCAACGAATGCAATATATAAATTTCATAAATTTTTTTTTCAGGGTTAACATTGTTGTACATAACCTGGATACGGCGGTGTTTCATCACAAATATGTATTAGCAGAGTAGACATAACTATTAATTTAATTTCTCTTTTCAACATGCATTTTTTAACTCAATTTGGCTGATTACACTTGTTTTGCCTATACTTTCAAATAATGTTAAAAAATTCTTAACTTTACTTGTTTTGTTTTAGATATTGGTGGTAGGCTTTTTTACCCGCCTTTAAGCGGACCTTTAAGACCTTTAAGCCTTGCTTTACCCTATAATATTTTTTGTTTAGCTTTCATAAATTTTTATTGCAAGAATTTGTATATATCCTTATTTAAATATCTATTCTAATGTTTAAAATCATCAAAGGCACTACATCATGATTTCTGAATTTTGGAAAACCTCTTCTGCTGCAAATATTTTAACAAATATAATATTATATCATTATATGGTGATGAAAATTAGACACGCGAATATAATTAACGCCATCAATTATCACAATTTGACTATAATCTGTATGAATTGAACGCGTGAATCAGTGTTTTTATTAAAAAAAAGTTAATGTTACCCAAGTCAATATTGCATTGGATAATATTGGTAATAATATTATTATATAACTTTAAACTAGTTCAGTAGTAGTAAACTAGTTTAGAGTAAATAAATATTCAATTCAAAAATGTTTACTTTCCAATTTCGTCATTCGTCATTTTCTGCCAACTTACTGGACGAAATCACACGTCCGAGAAACGAAGTGCAGTAATCCTATATATTTTATTGGAAAAACGTACATTGGCAAATTCGTTTGGCTTTTCAAGTTTTTTGAGATACATCGTCGCTTCAGAGTCCTGAATACGAAGAAATCTGAGAATACGATGTACAGAACTGCTCTATAGAGAAGCTTTTGATAACAGAATCTTCAATGATGATGCACTTTTATATTGAAGTGTGTTTAGCAGATGTTTGAAATGATGTTTTAGCTACAAGATTAAAGTAATACAATTATAATATATCATGTGTAAACTATGGGACTGACATGAAGATGAGAATTTTTCAAAATAACCCAAATATAAATACTCTATATAAGCCTGAGAGTGAACAATTGAATGAACTTAGTCATTGCAGTTAATAAAAAAAAATTGAAGTAAAACTTCTTTAGGCGCGACTAGGGAATAAATCAGCGAAAATGCAACGGAAATGTGCAACAAATCGTTACACAAACCGTTCCTTATCGGCCATAAATGTACTCATTGGGTCGATTGTGATTGGTTGTTGTGCCCCATGCATAGAGAACCTGTTGTATGCGTAAGTAACTGAAAAGCATTGTTTTTCGAATGTCATTAGATTTTAAGTATGTAACCTTAATTTGTAGTACAAATCTTAATTTAAATAAAAAAATGCCTGAATCAGATAATTACTTCACCCTGTACCTAGTGAATAATTATAATAAGAATAATAAAACAAATGCCGCAACTGTGCCGTTTAAGAAACGAAATCTTTGAGGTTTTTAAAATCAAAAATATTTTTATAGGTAAGACAGATACTACAGATTACGATTACATATAAAAATATTTCTTTGATTGTTGTTTAACATAATTCTCTGTATTTTTATAGAGATTAATGTATTATTTTTTCTAACATGCCGAACATATATCTTTTTCAGCATTATATCTTAGTCACTTTTGGAAATTTAGAGAAAGTTTACATGTTTTCCATGTAAAGGAAAGTAAAGATTGACGACGGCTATAATTTAGATGCTGAATTCATGATTTTATCAAAAAATAATTTTGATAGCGTATGTTAAATCAGAACTAGATTTCTTTAAAATCAAAAAATGTAGTAATAGTGATATAGTCAATAAGTCTATACAGTTGAATACATAAATTGTATCTTCTGAACATAAACACTTCTGAAACAAAAATATGACATAGCAAATAACCGTATCTAATACCTTATAAGTATGCTAATAAATCATAATTCCGATGACAATTGACGGAATAATTTATTAAGAAAGATTTCACTGAAGTATGGACAGTTTTACGACTTTCCCATTATAATTTATATTTTTTATCAGTAGTAAGTATTCTAAGAATAATTCTCAAACTAATAGTGCTATACCTACAACTCGGTAAGATAATTATATTCATCACTAAGTTAATCATAGAAATGAAAAATGGCTTTTTCTAAATAGATTTTCGCTTCTATTTCCTAGATTTTTCTGGTTTTATAAAGAAAATTAGCATACACCATCATGCGTATGCAAAATGTAAAATGCATTATTTTTCTATACATTTTAGAAGAATATTATTTCTTCAAAATTAGATTATCATTTCTTACTTAAATTGTGGACAGAAATCTACATTAGAAGTACCAGAAGTAAATTCTTAGAAATAAATAATATTAATAATTTTAATTGCAAAAATAAACTGCGGGTAATGCAGATATTTTTGGGGTTTTACAAATCATTTTAAGTACTTCATGTTCAATATAATATGTATATTGATTAAACGTTAATGAGTTACAAAAATCTCGATTGTTTTCAAAATATTCAGTTTCCTTAGGAGTCTATGGTAAAGGCCAAGAAGTCCACGACACAAAATAGTTTGGGAAACTATGGTGTAATATATATATAGCGATTCGAATTAGACAAAGAGAACAATTTGTATTTTGTAAAACGAACTTAATTTTAATGTAGTATTATACATTTCTACGATGTTTATTTTTAATAAACACATTTCCAAATTAATAAATTTGTTAAAAATTGTAAATAAATAACTGATAACTAAATAATTAACAATAAACAGGAGATATAGAATAAGATGAGTTTCAGATGCAAAACGTTTTATATATGTTAGTGTTGAATTTTGAAAATTTTATTGCTTTTATTCAGTTTGATTTACTACAAAATATATTACATATTATAATTCAGTAGTATTAACAATTACCATTTACCCCAAGTGAGCTCTTCATTCATAGTCAGCATAAAAATCAATAACGGCAATTTCTTTTCAGCACATTTCATCGAAGTACCGGAAAATGCTTAAAGTGGTGCTTGAACGATATTGAAAAATGCAAAAGCACAATATACGCAAAATTGAGCATAAATAATGCAAGCTTTCAGCAAACGTTATCAAACATTCTAAACATACAATCCGAAAAATGCTGCATTTGAAATTTCGATATGGGTTCAGTAAAATCGGAAATAACAATGTAAACATAGGAAAAACGAATTATTTATTTAATATTCCATGCGAAATGAAAAATGTAAAGTTAGATCTGTTTACATTATTTGTTATTTCTGCTTTATATATTTAAATAAACAAACATATTTAAATCATTTAATAAAAAATATATATATAAACAACTATATAAGAATTATTCAGATATTTTAAAAAAAGGCTAAGAATCTTTGATAAATATTAATTTCACTTGGAATAATGTATGGTAAGAAGTGAGATGTAAATTGTAGACACAAATCTACATCAAAAGCCGACATCAAAAGAGCATTTTTGAAAATAGAATAATTTTAGTAACTAATGGTGAAAATATTTGCAATTTTTGCAGAAGTTTATATGGTTTCGCAATATATTTAAATTATACTTTTGTTCAAAAGTGGCTTAATAAATATTTTTATTAGAAAATTTAAAAAACTACAATTATGCACATGTTTCTTCGAATAAGTAGTTGCGTCATGAAAAACGCAAAACTTCACATTCTACAAAAAATAATTATTAATACTTCCTATATATATGCTCAACGATTATAAAAAAACAACATACCTTTAATTTGAAAACAGTAATCCATCCAATATTGATATGATAGTTGAATTTGATCTTGTAGAAAATCTGTAAAAAAAAAACAAGAATGGATTAAGAAAATGTTTCATTACATTTTCCTAATTTATATAAATAATTTGAGATTCAAATACAATATATAGAAACTTAATTTTCTGAATTTAACTCATATTTTTTAATTCATTTTAGAATATTTTAAAATGTATATCTATTTATATTTAATTAACATAAAGAAGACGTTTGTTTTCGACAAAAAATCTGATTTGCTTGTATCGTTGACATCAAATGTAGCATTAAAATACTATTCGAAAGACATGAGTTAGAAAAAACTATGTAGTTAATGACCAAATACATATTATTGTAAATACATTTACTAGCATTCATTTAATATAATAATAATTTAAGTTCCACAGAATTATTTGCAATAATTTAACATTATTAGTGTTCAAATATAATTTTTGATTTAAAAAACTAAATGCTATTTTATGCATTTTTAATTTGTCATATCACATTTATACTAACAATAAGACTTATATTAAGTTCATATCGAAACTTAAAACTTTTTTGCAAAAACCATCTTTGAAATATGTACATTACATTGTTTTCTAATTGATGCTTGATTTGGATATACAGGGTGTCTCAAAAATCAACGTCATGTCGAAACAGGGTGATATAACGGATGTATGTGTGTGTGATATAGATAATAGTATTGATCATAACTCTCATAAAACAAATTAGAAAAAATATGTCATATAGTTTGAATGTTGTGAGCTTTTAAGTGCAACCTAAAGCTCTGGTGACAAGTTGACTATTTTTCGGTTCTTGCGATTAATTTTTAATTTAACTTAATTTTTAATTCATTTTTTGTTCATTTTAGTTTTGGATCCGTAATCAACAATAAAATTTCTCTAATTACAGTATTAAAAACAGTGATACAATTGCCCATACTTCGCCATTCGCCCAAAGTTTTCAGAATTAACATCGTTTCTTAAACTAGGAATTTAAAATTTCCAAATTTGATCAACTTTAATTAATAAGTTCAGGTTTAGTCCAACTTTAAGTTTTCAATTTTTACTCGAATTTTTTTTATTATTGAAGTATCAAGTTATTTACCATATTTCAATGGTTAAGACTTAACAAACAAACAGTCTTATTTCTTGAAAACGTTGGGCAATTGTATCACTACTTTTGACATAATATAAAATAAACAAAATAAAAAATAATTTAAAGTAGTTTTTTTTGATGACGGATCCAAAGCTAAGTTGAACAAAATTATAGAAAATTAATCACAATAACAGAAAAATAGTCACATTTTCGCCAGAATACTAGGCTACACTTAAAATATCACAACTTTGAAACTATATGGGATTTTTTTTCTAATCAAGTTTCTAGTTAAACTAATTTCTAGTTGAGCTCATACGGACTCGTGAGAACGAAGTCGTAAGTTGTAATAGGACAACCTGACATCGTGCAGTAGTGATGTCCATTTTTTCATGCAAATATAGATATAAATATGTTTCCATTATAAATAGCTCATTTCGGGCACTGCGGTTTGAAATGACAATAGAAAAATCTCTTGCACTACAGCTTACAGACCTGTCCTAGCGCAGTACTACTACCCATTAATATAAACATCGCAACTTCCGTACTTTGAGAAAAAATTAATACAAAAACTTTTATTCGCAGCCGTGCTTGTATCCGTTAAAATATTGCAAAAATTGACATCTCTGTACGTCGATGTTTTTTATTCTTGTCGTCCGCGAAATTCGCGCCCGCAAACATGCAATATATATGCGAAACGTCAAAACTAATGCAAAGTAAACCGAGAAATAGCGGCTCAAAGTATTTCGCATTCATAACGAAAATGTCAACATGAGAATAATAGAACCGGGAATAAAAAGACAAACATGAAAGCCCGGCAAACCTCAACGATGACATTTGACACATTAATTTAAAAAAGAATCATGAGCGCGGTGCATGGGATGGTTCTCTTAGACGGGAACATTATTGTTGCATTTTGTACGGTATTACGGTTTCTAGGTAAAGCAAACTTTACATGGTCTTATCAAACTGTGAAAAAATTCACACGATAATCAGATTCTGATACAAGACTGATTTTTTTATTTTCATAAAGTTATACAGAGTTTTCAGCCCTTTTGCACAAGTACGGTAATTAAGCATTTGACACCTGACATACGGGTGCAAAAGGTTAATAACAAAACAAAATTTGTTTTATAATTTAATATTTTTAGACAATTGAAAAAAATACATATTTTGAATCATATATCGAGAACGACTACAAGTGTATTCCAATTACCAGGAAGAAATGCTATCATCAAATATCAGCGTACTATTCAGAGAAAAAAAATCTAAGATTTTTTTACAAAAACTTATCCTCAGTCAGAACATCTCTGTTAGTTTCAAGTACTTTCTAAATTCACCCTTCACACAATTTTGCTTCATACTAGGTGTATAATCCAATAGATAATGAAAAAATTACTGACTTAATTTTAGATAATTCAATACAATTAAATAGGGTAGAGAGGGGTACAAAGGTCCAAATTAACTTTCAGTAATTATATGTACTGTCTATAATAAATGGATTACATCACAATATATAACACATATCATACAACCAACTATATTGAGTAAAACTCATTAATCAGTTAGTTCCTAATTATAGAAATATTTTGTTTAATATTTTTCAAGAATTAATCATCTGTTTTTTTTTTACCCTACAAGAGGTGTAATAAGAGACAGCAAGAAAGCAAACAGTTCGAATGCTTTATTTTGAATATTAAAGGAATATTACGAAAAAATAGCTACATTATTCAACTAATACAAAAAATATTTCCCAGGCACATTTTTGACAAAGATATCACTGTATATAACCTTGACGATCTGGTATTTCGTTAGAAATATTCATCGACAGACTTGGAATAACTAAAAATTTAATTCATAATTTATAAAATTGCTTTTTTTAACTTAATTTTTATTTTTATTTATGATTTTATTCTTGTTTACACCTTTGCCAGTGTAAGTTTTACTTATTTCTTTTTACCCCAATTTAAGTATAATAAAAACATTTTACAAAGTAAAAAATGGAAACTATAAAAAACAAATTTATTAAAAAAATATATTCTTTATAAAACATGCATTTTCTATATTCACACAATATTTATATATTGTTAAATTATAAGATGTAACTCGAACTAGTTTCTCAATAGTGTCGTTTAGCATCTTTAACCAAAACTAATCAGCACGATTCCCAACCAATATCTTTCGAACGGTTTTTGAATTTTCAAAATCGATTCAGAATTGCGGACTAAAACGTGGACGAATAATTTTTCACTTTTCTGCGATTTACAAAGAAACGGATCGGCGATCGTCGCACAAAATTGAGAAACGCTAGTCCTCATCGAGATACATCGATAAGCTTTTAAATTTTGAAATTGGTCCAGCCATTTTTAAGAAAACGTCGATTTATGGCAAAAAATCTGTTCACATACACACACACACATACTTTTTTCCAAATTTGGTCTCATTCGATTCAGAATGGCTTGAAACAAACTTCTTTTTCAGAAAGAAAATGAAATATGTTTTATAAAACTATATTTATAAAGCCTGCAAAAATTGTAGAAATGATAATTGGGTGAAATGCAAAAAGAAGTCCATGTGATTAAAACATGTAATTTTAAGTAAAGCGACAAAATGACTCCTTATCCCTCTCAGCTCATATCATTCCCTTAACTGCTCCAATTCCATGTCATTTTTTTTATCAATATGTATTTTTTGGAAGCATCCAGTTGCCGACCGCTGGTGCATTCACCTCGTTCGTCCAGGTTGTTCATCCTTACTATTGTTAGATGAGCAAATAATGATACGATGCCATAAATACGATAAAATCTTTGATATAAAATATTCTCTGATACCCTTTTGTGATACTCAGAATGTACACTGTATATACTATAAACGTGAATTTGCATATGCTATCTTTCTTTGCAATCTCTGTCTATTGTACAGTGGCATAACTATGCTGGCCGACCTAATTAAGATATTTTTATTTGAATAGACGATATTCTGCAGAAATAATAACACATTTGTATTTCTATGATAAAAAATAGAGCAATTAATAGAAGCGATGTTATTATAATGAGAATTTATGTTTACTACGTGCGTTAAGTTAAAATCACTGTTGGCGATGATGATCCAAAGAAATTTTCCATAAAGGTAAATTTTTAAAAGCGCCAAGTGGCATCCTAAATATCAAATTTCACCTAATATAGTTTGTTGCGGTATAAAATAAAAATATTTAAAATTCAATAGTTGAGAAATGCATTACATACAGGTCAGCCATTAGTTTAAAAAATAACTTTAATAAATAGTAGGGCCAACTACTTTATACTTACATATTTATCTATGTGTAGTGCGGGGTACAAGATACAATTTAACTTAGCAATTATATTGTAAAAACCAAGTCAATTATATCACAACAAATAATACATATCGAACAAACAACTATCTGACTATGTTTAGTAAAACTCCCAGCCAATAAATCATCGTAAAAATGAGTTATTTGCTGTTTTTCAAAAATTTGTCAACTGGTCTTTTTACCCCAAAGGCAGGATAAAACTGGACGGCCAGGGGGCAAACAGGTTCAATGTTTTATTTATAATTTTAGAGGAATTTTAGGTAATAATAGCTACATTATGAAACCTTGATCTTGTATTTCATCAAAAATTGATCATCAGCAACTTGGAATAATTATTTATCTCTTGTAAAATTGTTTAATTTTCAACTTAATTTATTTATTTATTTATTATTTTTTATTGTTTACACCTTTGCCAGAGTAAAGGTTCAGTTGGTTCTTTTTAAACCACTCATATATTAAAAACTGTTGAAAATAACTTAAAATGAACAATGTAATTCATGAAACAATTAAATAACGAATACTTAAAAATTATATTAAGGTTTGGTAAACTATACAACAGTGCTCATAAGGGCGGAGTACAAAGGTTCAATTTGACTACATTGTGAAAACCAAGCTTATTACAACAAATAATACATCTCCTACAATTATCTGACTATGTTTAATAAACTTCCAGTTAATTCATCATTATAAAAATGTGTTTTTTGCGATTAAAAATTTGTCACCTGGTCCTTTTTACCCCATAGGCAGGGTAAAATGGGACGGTGAAAGGGCAAACAAGTCCGAAGTTTTATTTTTAATTTTAGAGGGATTTTAGGTAATAATAGCTACAGTATGAAACCAAATATAAATTTATGAGTACGTGTTTAAGATATACTATATTTAACCTTGAACTGGTATTTTGCTAGAAATATTCATCAGCAGACTTAAAATAATTTTTTATTTAATGTATCACTTTTTTTAAATTGCTCATTTTTTACTCAGTTTTCTTTATATTTACTATTTTTCATTGTTTACACCCTTGACAAAGTAGAGGTTTAGTTAGTTCTTCATAAATCATCCTTATGTAAGCTTTTATAGAGGCAATATAGAAAAAATCCGTTGAATGCAACTTGACATTAACGTAGGAAATCCCGTTAAACGGCGGACGGCACCTAGCGCCGGAAATCATATTTTTGTTACCAAAGTTTGATTGATTGTATTAATTATTTTCTAGCAAAGGTTGCGTTTTTGTTAATTTAGTTTGATTTATAACTTTGTTATCTAACATGTCATAATTTAATAAACATTTCGTAAAATATTTTTTGATTTATTTATAAATAACCTTAGGTGTCCGGCACTCGGAGACTTCCCCCTGTATTTAAAAATTATATTAAGGTCTGGTAAATTAAACAACAGTGCTCATAATCAAAACAATTAACAACAAGTCACTTTCGCAGATAATTTAATAGCCAATTTTTTGGCATTAAAATGGGACAATGTTAAATTTATAACATAGATGGCTATGAGAAATAGTATGGTTGATATATATTTATATCCATATACCTTTAATTTTACAGAAGTATTTTTACAAATTTTGGTCATAGAATCATAATAAATCTACGTTTTTGTGTAAAGCTGTATTATAATTGTTATCTTTTCTCTGAAAAAATCAGAACTGTTAAAAATTGATGATTTTCGAGTGGTTCCAGTTACTGTTGATATTTATTGAACTTGTATATTGATTTAAAATATATATTTATACCACCCATATGTAAGCCTTTTATATAAGCAATATAAGAAAATCCATTGAATTCAACTTAAAATTAACGTGTACTTAAAAATTATATTAAGGTCTTGTAAACTAAACCACAGTGTTCACAATCAAAACAAATAACAAAAAAAAATTTTTCAAAGATCCCCTGATAGCGAAGTAATGAGAAATAATTCATCTGGTTATTTGGCT
>NW_020536999.1:57955048-57973159 GCF_003426905.1 Ctenocephalides felis
TCCAACTTTATTGTATCTCTTTTCTTTGCTTTAATACCTCGGGACTCTGTTCATTACAGTTAGGAAATGTTCCGTACTGTGAACAGTTTCGGTACTTTTTGTGTTTTATATCTATTCTTGCTTTAATTTTGTACATTGCTTTATTCTATGGTGCCCATAAGGTGCCACAGACGTTTTAACATTTTTATTATAGTTTTGAAATAGGTTTGTTTCATTTTATGTCCTTATTGTGGTGTACTGCAGACATGTAGTTGTGGATTATATATATATACACCACATTTTTCTAAAAAATTCAAATAATATAAGTCAATCGACATTATTTTTGATACCTCATTACAGTACTTGTTCATTCAAATCAAAATTTTGTCATTGTTTTATAATATATATTAATAATTAACCCGAAGGTTGTTTTCGTCCAAAAATCCGATTTGCATTTGCTAATTTTATATTTTCTCGACGTTTTAAGTCATTCTGAATCGAATGAGACCAAATGTTGCATCATTTTTTGTTG
Source organism: Ctenocephalides felis (assembly GCF_003426905.1). Taxonomy (NCBI): domain Eukaryota; kingdom Metazoa; phylum Arthropoda; class Insecta; order Siphonaptera; family Pulicidae; genus Ctenocephalides; species Ctenocephalides felis. The sequence goes on from NW_020536999.1 coordinate 57,955,560, forward strand.
TATAGGGAAGGAAATGCATTATTTATACTCAGTACGGATATAAACCTCCACTTTGCCCTGGTCTCTTGCTCCGCGGAAACCGCCGTTAGGGATAACTTTGTGGGGGAGGATCTAGAATGTTATAATATTTGGACTGAATTATACATATCTCAAATAAGCGCAGATATATTAGCATTTTATTCGCAAATGTGTCTTTGGCGTCCCAAGCAGCCTCAGTTGTCAGCGTCACTTCTACAACAGTATTTGGAGTAATTCTTAAGCCTAATATCTCTTTTTCATCGTCCCATAGTGCACTAAATCGCGGTCACAAATTTTTTTTAACATGTTCTTATAAAACATTAAAATATTCCGAGCCTATAACAAGTCGTTTAATTTTAAAAATTCATCAATGTTTGTAAACATGAGTAGAGTTTTTTAGCGTTTGTTAAAATTAGACCTTTCATCGGGATAACTATCTCAAAAATGGCTAAAATGATTCTCCAAATTTAAAAGCCATTCGATGAAACTTGTTACGTACTAGTTTTGGTTAGTTTTTTGAGTCGATCGGTAGACCGTTTTTTTAAATTAGCAGAAAAGTGCAAAATTGTTGGCCGCGTTTTAGCCAAAAATTTTGATTTGATTCTAAAATTTTAAATATTTTTTGAAAATTATTATTTGATTAAATTTACTAGTTAGTTTCGGACGAAGATCGACTAGAGATTGTTTTTTTGTAATAGATGGCAAAAAAAATCTGGACGATTTTTTATTATGCTTGGTATGGCGATAAAGTACCTAGTCTTAATGGATACACTAAAATATTACAGTCCTCCGGAAAGTGATTCAATTCTAAAAAGTTATTAAATTTGATCGCGTTTTTAGTCCGAGTTGTATTAGACACGTGTTAGATTTTCAATAATGTGTAATAAAGTAACTCGGAATACTTATAAATTACTTGTAAATTAATATATTGTATCTAAGTCGATTTTTTACACATATCGCAAGATTCTAATTTGCATAAAACCTAACTGTACGTATGTGTAATCAAGGACATCAAAAAGATCATCTATGACAAAATTGTCACTCGATGTTTGTGCGTTTTATGTGTTAGGTTTTATGTATGAAACATTTAGTCGCACTATAATATCTAAGTTTTTGGCAGTTTGTTACTACCAAGTCATACGAAGATAGACCCGTAACATAGTGTAACGATAACTATTCTATTTTATCAAAGCATTGGCTCCTGAGCATCAGGTCATTAAATCATTATGAATGCCATGAAGTTGTGTTAGCACTGGTATCATGCTAAATATAACGGTTAAAACTTCATATTAACTCTTCCTTTTACAAGGATTTTTAAAGCCACTTCCTTCCTCAAGTGCCCATATTTTTCTTTCTACCCGCTCAACTTGTAAACAAATCGCGCTTTCCAGCAACTGCCTCGGTGTCATATTCTGTACTTGACTTCCTACTTCGTAATAAAAGTTGTAATTCAATTTCTGGCACTTGGCAGTCTCGAAGTCTTCCATCAAAATGGGAAATAGCGGAAAAAGCGGAAGTTTTGACATTTTTTATTCGCGAACCTGAACATTCCAGTCTAGATGACGAGGAAGGATAAAAAGTATGGTACCGTGCTCTGCGCGAATATCACAGGATAAAACTTTAGTAATTTATTAAAAAATTTAGTAGTATTATTTGATTAGATATTTATACAAATATTTCTGTAAAAACTATATTCAAATGCATAATGACCTGGCTAATATACTTTTTTAAATTTTTCATCTTAATTTCCATACAATTACAATCTATCTGGTAAGGAATTCAATAATTTTTGTGAGAACTGTGTAAATATAATATTTTAAAATGCTACCCAGTGGTAGTCATATTAGGTTTGGAAATGGAGGTATATTTACAGAACAGCAATAATAACTTTACATTATACGTTATTTGTTAAATCCAGAGGGTTAGTTATTTTGAGTCTTTTGTGTATATTTGATGAGAGCAAGTCTTTGGCGATCTTCTAGTCTGGTTTCCTACTTAAATGCTTGTCTTCGTTTTTTTTGTTACTGTGAACATATTGGAGTCCCGGTGCATCAGCCCACTTGGGACATATTTGCACACCTCTAGTATTTTTTTAATAATCGTGTTTTGCAACCTTCACAAAATGTTCATATTGATTTGGTTAACGCTACCCCAAAGCAAACTGCCGTAGATCCATATTGGATTTAAAACTACTTTATATACCAGTATCTTATTGCAAGTATTTAGATGAGACTTTTAACTCAAAAACTGATATACTTTTTTAAAATTTGCTTCGATCTGTGATCTTTTGTTATATGATTTATTTTTGGTTAATTATTAGCGCTACAGGACGTTCGTAATATGATAAGTTGCAAATGTCATCAGCAAATTTTGTCTCCGCAGTAATGATCTAAAATATAACTTTATATTCATAACTATATATAAATATCACATTAGGTGGAAAGTAGCAGTTACATGTATTGACCAATGTACTCGTCTTGAAGACTTTTTCTACATTTAGCTTTTGTTAACGCCTAAGTCTCAACCCTGTTCTAATGAAATTATATAGATATTTTTTGATACTTTTATACTATATTTCAAAATATTGATTAATCCATTGTATTGTAATGCATCCTGTCCATATAATTTCTGTATCATTAGTGCATCTTTCAAAGAAATTAAATTCATTAAATCCGCCTCAACTAAATTATCGGTTAATACTTGATTGGATAATAAACGTTATGGGCAGTTGCTTATACATAAAAATAAACCAATCAGAAAAATAATATAAAATTATAAAACCTTGGTGAATAAGTATCTACTAAAACTTTATCTCAATAATATGAGTATTTACTCAACATTCAAACAAGTAACATTTGATAAAAAAATTTTACACTTAATATCATCTTTAATAGTCTGCTATAGCCAATAATTAAATCTGGTCCTTTTTCTAAGAACTAATGGTTTACAACAGCTTTTTTGAATATTAGCTTCAGAATAATAAAATTTTAAATATTTTTAAATACCAAGATTTTACATTTTTAAAGTTTACTTATACTTATATATATTTCAAAATCTTCAGAATTTTTTTTTTCAATATTTTCAAAAATATACTGTAATTTTTACTTCAAATATAAATTTTAAATTTACAATTCAGTTTAAAACTGTACCAATATATTTTATATGCGTTATTCTACACGTAAGAAATAAATCCTCAGATGGATTTATTAAGCATTCCTTCTTAATGTGAACATTTTCAAGTGTTTTGAGTGATAAAGATTATGAACGAATAAATATATAGTAATTATAATTATCTCTTTCAAAACATTTAAAACAAATGGTATTAATCGTTTATTAAACTTTATTGATAATTAATTTTTTTGTTCGAATATTAGGTACGGGAAGTTCCAGCAATTTGTCTTAGGGCAGCACCACTAGTGGTATATTAATCCTGTAAAATTAACTTGGGAAGTTCATTCCGGTTAATTTTATTTTTAGCATCTAATTTGCTATATCTTTTGTAATAATATCACTAATATCACTTCATTAACAAAGTCATCAATATATCACATTAAATATTTGTCTATTACTAAAGTTACCAGATTCCGAATCGTTTACCCCGCAACAAGTAATAAATCCCTTATAAGATCGGTGCAGAAATAGTTTACAGTATTCCGTATAACTTACACAATTTTAATATAAACTTTAATTTATCTTCGCTGGTTCGGTATTTTTACTTAAAAGTAAGATTTACGGGATGCAAAAACACGAGATTTATCTGTAGAATAACTGGTTTCAGTATCAAACTCGCAGCCGCGATACCGAAGTTTGTTTAACACCTAAATCCCTGAGCTCTGAATACGAATTCATACTTTCGTACTAGCTCAGCACTTATTCAGTAGAGTCAATGTAGCATTTTAATAAAATATATATGAATATATCATTTTTATGTAGTATATAAGTATATAAATATAATGAATGTTTCATTTTGCATTTCAAATTTCGAAGCCAATTGATTGAAAAAAATCGAAATTGTTTATGTAAGATGCATAAATTGTCTCATTAAATAAAATACTGATTACGTAAAATTATACTCATACTAAGTAAAACATATTCATATGTTTCCTTTCACCCCATAAGGAGCAAATACACCTTATCTCTCATTTTTCATTACAAGGGATTTTCCTAAATAAAATCTGCATTATTTAAACAATATCAAATAAAAATTTCGTAGGAACATTTGAACAAACATTATACCTTAATAGTTGTAATTAGCAGAGTTGTGATAACTAACAATTTAAGTCGTCTCCTGTAAAATTACTTTTTAAAGATTATATTTTTTTATTTACTATTATCTTATTTCTCAGACATTTGCCAATATAAAATCCCTTTTCATACCAACAAAATGTAAGCTTTCATAGAGGTTATATGGAAAATCTGTTGTGTCTAAGATAAAAATAATATATCATTTAATATAATTATACTAAATTTAATTAAAATTATATGTGTTTCTGTGAAAAAGTGAAGGACATGTCTTCAAAAACGTGTTGGGGGTGATAAACCCATAATAGAAATAAAAAAATAAAAAACTCGATAAAAAATTAAGCTTTTTCATTAACTTTGGTAAAGCTGAATCGAAAGTCAATAAAAAACGTCTATGTAAGACGATAATTAACTAGTTATCAACCAGGTTAAAAATGATTAATAAAATTTGAAAGTGTGTTAGGATTCCTAATTCCTTCCTTTATTTTTTATTTCTATTACGGGTTGATTACCTCCAACACTTTCTTGAATTTTTTGACATTTTCTTCCTGACATAGGAAGGTAAAAATTGACAATTGCATAAATGTGTTTTACAAACTCGCATTTAAAAAAATTTATCTAATAAATTTGTATTTATATTTATTTATCTATATTTTATAACAATTTCAATATATCACTCTAATAAATGTAATATAACAATTCTAATATATGTAATATAACAATTCTAATATATATTAATTACCTCACATTCTGCACTAATTCTAAATCTTGTATAAAAATATCATTTAATCTCCTTCAAATCATATACTATATGTAACCTTACTAATATATACATAACGCAAAAATTAAGTTTTGTTTTCTTTATTGAATATAATACAAAATTTAAAGTAAATGTTAGAGTTAAACAACCCTTAATGAAATTATTTTTATTTGTAAAATTGAGCTTTTTTATGTAAAAGCTCAAAAAAATTCAATCGAAATTCAGTCAAAAATGTTTACTAACAGAAATCGAAATAAAAAAATAAGTAGTTACTATAATAATTCTTACAAAATAAGAGTTTATGGTAAGAGGGCGAAAATTTAGAGTTATAGGTGTTTTATATATACATTACAGAGAAGGGGGAGTCTATTAATCACGTGAGCTTTAAAGGGGGGGGGGGAAACCCCACCACAAAAACAACGAAATATGTCGTGGGAGAGGGAAGGGTCTTGTAAGATACCTAGTGTGTTTATTTTTTTCCTAAATTTAAAAAAAAATCAATATTTAAAAAAAACTCGAAAATTTTACGATTTTTGTAGGTACTTAATACTCGTGATTTTGTGTGGGGGTAGAGTAATTTAAAATATCGCCTCGTATTATGACTTAGGGAAAGGGGAGGTCCAAAAATACTCATCAATCGCTCACGTGATTAATAGACGCCCCCAAAAACTAAAATAATCTCCATAATTGAAAAAAAAATCGGGGTGGCCTTACCAACCCTTATCATTTGGTTTCAATCAAAATATGTGAAAACCTGTTCAAGAATATATACCTTGGAGTTTCCTAAATTTTTATGACGATTTGATGAATGGTTTATGAGTGCATAACAATTACACACAATACATAATAATATTTTATATTTTTCACTTATTTTAATGTTTTTTCACAAGAATGTATTCCTTGACTCTACTATCTCGTTTTATTCGAAATATTACGGTATTTTCGCGTAAAGCACGAGCAAAAGATGTTTTTAACAAATGCCGTAATATGATAATGTGCCTTAAGAGTTATACCTGAAGATTATGGCTAATTTATTACTTGCAACGTAACATTTGTTCGAGATTATGTTGTCCGAGCTATTTATAAAGAGGAGAGAAAAATACTGCCGGATAATAAACTCACTTCTATGTTTTAATAACAACTCAGTTATTCATGATGCGAACATTAGCTGCATCTTTGTTATGATATCAGATGACGGGGACGAAGGATCGAGTAAATATTTTCAAGGGGAAAAAACCTCGTTAAAATTGAAAGTAAGTAATGAACAACAAATGTTTTTGAATTAATATTTTATTATTATTAACTTCCCGTAGGGTAAGTTATAGTAATCGCAAAAAAATCGGAAATGAAAATCTTCATATATCCATCAGAAGTTTTTGATCATTCTGGCATACCAGAGGTACTTAGATGTGTTTTCGGATACAAAAACAGTTCAAAATTTTCAAAAAGTTTCAAAATTTAGAAAAAGAATTTTTTTTAATGACAATTATTTTCCAAAATTTGTTAATCCCTAAAAATCAATTTTGTCAGATTTCAAAAAATATTTAAGATTTTTTAAAAATTTTAATTTTCTATGTGTAAGTTTCAGCAATTTGCATTAAGGTACGATGCCATGCACCCGTTAAGCACTAGTTAAATTTAAAATTTTTAAATTCATTTTGGTGAGCAGATGTTTTTAGATTTAGAAAAAAAGATAATGCTATTGTAAATAATTATTTAATTAGGTGATTGATTGCACCATATAATTGCACATTTATTAAAAATAAAAATATAAAGATTTTTGTATTGATATGTATGTGTGTACTTTGACTGTGATTTTTATTAAATTATTTGTTAAGCCCTTTAATTTTTGTCTCAATATTACTATAGGGACCAGATCACCATCCAACTATAAGTTTGGCTTTAGCACTAGTTTTAGAAGTTTATTCATTATGGTTCAAAATCAAAATAATAATTTAGATATTGAGTAAAACAGAGCTTAAAGTTCCGCGGGTAAAAAGGCCCACCACCGATATCTCAATAATAAATAAAGTTAAGAATTTTTCAACTCCAATATTTAAAAGTATAGGGAAAAAAATGTATAACCAGAATATTGATTCTTACGACGAGAGCGTCACGGTTTAAAAATCCATAACAAAACTATTTTTTTCGTTTTTAATCTTTTTGTTTGTGAGCACTGTTGTTTAGCTTGCGAGACCTTAATATAATTTTCAAGTATACATTATTTAAGTATTTTATGAGACGTATTGTTAATTTTAAATTGGGTGCAACAGTTTTTTGTGAAACCTCTATAAAATCTATATCTATATATTTACCCTGGCGAAGGTTTAACCAATTAAAACAGTAGACAAAAAAATAAAATAAGTTAAAAAAAGCAATTTTACATTAGATTAATTAAATAATTAGATATCCCAACTCTGCTGTTGAATATTTCTGACGAAATACTAGATCAAGGTTATATACAGTGTTATCTCTCTAAAAAAAAATTACCCTGGAAATTAATATATTGCATTGGTTGAATTATGTAGGTATTTTTTCGTAAAATCTTTTTAAAATTATAAATAAAACATTGGACCTGTTTGCCTTCTGTTTAATTTTACTCTGCGTATATGGGGTAAAAAGGACCAGGTGGCAAATTTTTGAAAAACACATTTTTACAATGCTGAATTAGCTGTGAATTTTACTGAGCATAGCCAGATATTGTTTGTTTCATTTATGTTATTTATTTTGATTTAGTTGCTTTGGTTTTTATAATATAATTGCTCAAAGTCAAATTGGACCTTTGTGTCTCGTCCTATCCTATAATTACTCGTATAATTAACTCCCCGTAGAGTAAGTTAAAGTAATCGCAAAAAAATCGAAAATGGAAATTTTTATATATATTTACTTTTCAAATGTTTGTGTATGTGTGTGTGTGTGTGCGAATACAAATTTCGGGAACATCGACGCACACACAGGAGACGTGCTGATTAGTTTTTGGCGAAGGCAGGTCTAGCCGTTCCGAAGATACGGGGCAAAAAGTACCAAAAACGGTAACTCAGTTTTTAAGAGAACGGAGCGTCCGATTTTAATAATTCAAAAAACAATTTACTTGTATTGACAAGATGAAGAACTGTTCAAATTTTTGGGAAGGTATGTCCAGCGGTTATGAACTCTCAAAAAAAATAGGTTAAAAACGATGTCATTTGGCGGTCAAAAATGTTTATTGGATATATGTACATCAAATTTTCATATATTTTATAGAGATTTGAGTAATGTGTACACGTTTTGTGTAAATTCTTTTGGGTTCCTTTTTTATTTACGGTACGGGAAGTTCAAGCAATTTGCATTAAGGCACGATGCCATGCACCACACTAGTTCGTAATTTGAATTATGTACATGATAATATTTATTTTCAATTTTTTTTATTAATGCATTCGAAAACTCTCCTCCACTGAGATTCTAAGCAATGTTTTCCTGCAATGCGAGTAGATTTATCATTGCTACGGTTCAAAAGTCTTGAAGCAAATTTTCCGCCGGTTTTCCCTAGACAGAACAACATTCACTCTTCAGACGCATTGTAACTAGAACAAATGGATATGGATGCAGCCGCTATTTCACAAGGTGCTAAATGCACTAACAATTACACTGCGAAACAGTAACGGGCTTAAAACTTTATAAGATATTGCGAATACGAGAATTACTAATTGAGATATTTGCGATGTAATAAAGATTAATTTTGTTCTTACATATACAACTATTCAAAATATCATCCCTTATTGCGAATAAATATTTTATGAACAAAGTAAAGAAGAAGGATAAATAGTTAGGGCTATATGTATTAAATTGTGGGCTATGTATTGAAATATATATATATATATATATATATATATATATATATATATATATATCAATTCCGCTTTGTGAAAAATTAAAATGAAAAGATGGTTAAAAAATCAAATCATCTATAACTCAACAGATTTCCATTTTTTCTATTTTTTAAAAGATTTATTGGAGCATAATTTCCAAATGCAACAAAAATTAATGAAACGGGTTGAAAGTGCCATTTTGCCTTAAGGCAAGTTCCTAAATTAATTTATATAGTTCAACCAATTTTTGTAGGACTGTTTAGTGCATGAAATTTATCGCTATGTCAATTTTCGAAAAGAATTGTCGAAATATTTTTTTTTAAACTCAATAAATAATTTTCTGAAAATTAAGCACAATGTACATAGTTCTAGATATTATTTAATGATTTAAATGAATAGTAACATTTTTTTACAAAATTAGAGAAACCAAGATTTTAGAGACTGTTCATTTACTTCTTGCTGATTTCAAAGCCATTTCTAATTGACTTGATAGAATTATCTCATCACAAAAGCGATGTTTACACAATATTTGACCATAATATTTTTAAATAGAAATAAGCTCATCAGTCATCCAAATATATTAGCAATCTTCTTTATAACAGAGAACTATCCAAGAAGGTTGAAAAGAAAAGCGCCACTGGATTTAAGTCATCAACTCTCCTGATAAAAAATTGAAATAACTTAGTCATTATTTATAAGAAATTATTATATAAGTAAATAGTTAAAATTATATAATTATCAATAAAATATTGTTGTCAATAAAATTTCAATAATAGAATGGGAAAACAACTATTGAGTTGTTTTTCCAACATGTTCCTTTAGTATACAATGTCCCTTTACGGCCGACAATTGTAAGTTCCACAAATTTATTAAATGTCATTAACGGGGCAGTTGTAAATAAAAGAGAGAATAAAATAATAATAATGTTTTATAAAATTTTGATAAATTTTTAAAATTAAACAACTTGTGGTATGGCCATAATATATCAGTTTGGTCTATAAGACCATGATATCTATCGTCAAAAAACGTTTCATAAAAATCGGCAATTTGTTTTAATAGTTAATTACAAGAAAACGGCTCAATCGATCTTCAAGTAAAAGTAGTCAGTATCATTCCCAACTAATATCTTTCGAACAGTTTTTGATTTTTTTAAATTTTTGGATTGTGAGCTAAAACATGGATGGATAGCTTTACAAGAAACGGCTCGGCCGATCGTCGCACAAAACTGAGAAACGATAATCCTCATCGAGATACATCAAATGGCTTTTAAGTTTCTGAAATCGGTTCAGGCGTTTTTGAGCAAACGTCGATGAAAGGTCTAATTTTGACAAACGCCAAAAAAAACACTAGTAATTTTTACAAACTTTCACTTATTTTTGAAATTCAACTACTTGTCGTAGTACGTAATGCATCAGTATGTTCTATAAGACCATGATATCTATCGTCAAAAAAAAAATTTCATAAAGATCGGCATTTTTTTCAATAGTTAATTACAAGAAAAGGGTTTGGCTAATCTTTATTTAATATTAATCAGTATTATTCCCAACCAACATCTTTCGAACGGGTTTTGATTTTTTTAAATCGATTCAAGATTGTGAGCTAAACCATGGACGAATATACACTTTACGCACAAAACTGGGAAACGATTGTGGTAATTGAGATACATTGAACGGTTTTTAAATTTTTGAAATTGGTTCGGGCGTTTTTGAGCAATCGTCGATGAAAATTCTAGTTTTGACAAACGTTAAAAAACGCTACTAATTTTTACGAACTTTGACGAATTTTTAAAATTAAACAACTTGTCTTATGTCCGTAATAAATCAGTATGTTCTATAAGACCATGAGATCTATCGTCAAAAAACGTTTCATCAAAATCGGCAATTTTTTTTCAATAGTTAATTTCAAGAAAACGGCTCAATCGATCTTTACCTAAGACTAATGAGTATCATTCCTAAACAATATCATTCGAACAGTTTTCGATTTTTTCAAATCGATTTAGGATTGTGAGCTAAAACGTGGAATAGCGTAACACTTTGATGAAAATTACGAAGAAACGGCTTACGCGATCTTAGCACAAAACTGAGAAACGATTGTGATCATCGAGGTATATTGAATGAATGGCTTTTAAATTTTTGAAATCGGCCCAGCCGTTTTTAAGAAAATGTTGATTTAAGGTAAAAAATCTGTTCACACACAAACATACTTTTACCAAATTTAGCCTCATTTGATTCAGAATGGCTTGAAACGTCGAAAAAACATACAATAAGCAAATCGGATTTTTTGGACAAAAAATAAACTTCTCCTTCGGGATTTAATAAGATTAAATACTAAATAAATCATCATGGTCTTCACAAATTCTTAACAATTTTACTCTGAAGCCCCCAATCATTGAAACCGCATGGGGCATTTCTGCAATTCTTTCCATGATTCGTCTTCCTGGAAAAAATGGCAAAGTTGAACTCGCCTGGCGTAGGCATTGCCTTACATACGGTCTGTATTCTGTATCGTGCAGATGAAATATGGAGCACTTCCGTTCTTCGACAGCTTTCGTGAGGTTTACTAGAAACGGTTTTGTTTATGGGTTACTTCTTTGAGTTCGTACACCGGAACTGGCGTCAGAAAACATAGCGTGCAGGGTAGTAGGTAAGGCAGAGGCCTCAATTTGCCGTAGGGCACTCATAGGGACAGAGTGGAATGGAATTGGTACAAACGGTAATTGGAATAGAATATACTATTGCGAAAATCATTGCTGAATTAAGCTGTATACTTTCAAATTTTCACAAAAGCATAAAACCATTTTTCAAAACATTTTTTATTCAACATAATATTTACAACTTTCCTCCACGGAGATTTAGTAAATATTTTGGCGATTATAGATAATAAATGACATAATATATAAATAGTGAAAATCCACAGTTTTATTTTTCCTTTATGAGAAGTAATAATGTGAAATGGCATGAGCAATTATAACCTAAGAAAGTCACTTATTTATTTTAAGTATTCGTATAGTGTTTGTGGTCAGCAGTGCGTTGACCAACTCGTTTGGGTGTTCTTTGAGTTGGTATTTGTGGTTAACAGCGAATTTTTTACGTCATCATGGATCAACCAGATGGGTATATTTCTTGGAACCTTTGAATTATGTTGGCATTACTTTTAGATGTAATACCCCAAAGTTCTATGCCATATGTCCAAATCGGCTTAAGTACAACCTTGTATATCAGCAGTCTGTTGTTTACAGAAAGATGGGACCTGCGACTTATTAACCAATAGAGTTGACTTAACCTTTTCTCAAGCTGCTATCCCTTCTTTTTTATGTGAAATTTCCAATTTAGTTTGATTCTTTTTTAAACTCTGTTTTATTCAGCAATCAGTAATACATAAGAATAAATATAAAAATAAGAAAAATTTACAATATTTGAGAGCGATGTCTAAGAAGATCTCCAGTGAGATCTTCTTAGTTTAAGAATTGAAAAGATAATGTTATATTGAAGCTAATCTAAGACTAAAATCTAAACGCCATTGACGTTTCAATCTTCTTACGCCAAATGGTTGGGTAATGTCGCCTATTGACGGGTTTGAATGTGATTCCAGTTTACGTTTGTATTTTTTAATGATGTTAAGTGACGTTGAAGTTGCTCTGAAGCAGTTGTGGGATTTTCATGTTTTGATACAATGCAGATATTGTCTGCAAATGAAGCTATCTCTGAGTCTGTTGAGGCGGGAATGTCAGCTGCAAAAATTAAAAACAAAATCGGGCCGAGAACACCACCTTGAGGAACGTTTGGTTTTATTATTTTAATAGGCGAGTTTGTGTTGAGAAAGTTTCTGAAGAAACTTCGGTTTGATAAGTATGATTTTATCAATAGAACTAGATCATTGGGTGATTTTTTTTATTTTATATAGAAGTCCTGTGTGCCAAACTTTCGTAAATGCTTGTGTGGTGTCTGAAAATAAAGTTGAACAATAATTATTTGCTTGTAGAGTTTTGTTAATCTTATGCACCAGTCAGTGAGTTATCTCACATGAACAATATTGTTCAAAACTTACTACTTAATATTTTTTTGTACAGTAATCAGAACGTAAGAGCCCTATAAGCTATTGGGCTGATTTGATTCTATACTAGTCGGTTCTACAGATATATCTGTGTGATAAATTATTATTACAATTTATGTAATAGTGTGAATATTTATTGACGCAGCAATGCCGAGTAATGTTTTTTTTTCATTCGGAGACATACTACTATCTATATTTCCAAGTGAATACCGATGTCACTACTGCTCGATATCAGGCTGATAGTTTTCATAATATATCGTCCTGATTTGGATTTACCTTTGCAATACCTGTTTATACGAATAGGAACTTTTCGTTTTTCCGTTCAGTGGTACAGAATGAATAAGTAGCGCATTCAATAACTATGTTTATTTATGAAAGTACCGCCGAGTTGCACCGCCGCATAAGGTTTTATATCACCGATTATACGGACCATATATATGATATGTTAACACTTCAATGAATAGCGTTTCCCGATGCGCGAGGCTTTGGCCCCAAGATTTAGTATTTTTGAACTGCGCCCGCATAATGATTGCCATGCAAAAATGTGAATTATGGCATTTGGGGATGATACTTTTTTACTTCTTATGACATTCCAATGAAAAAAGAATCGATTTGAAATAGTGTGGTGTGTACAAAATTGTAACGATTATCTGAATTGATCTTTTGTCCAAGGCAAAGTGTAGACAAGTACAAATTCAATTTTCATTTGGATCTAGTTAATAGTTGACTTTAGACTAAATAAATCCATATTATATTTACTTTATGTATATATACGGGGTTCCCCAGAACTCAACGTTAATTTAAATTAACGAAACGGGGGTGAAAAGTATTGATGGTAACTATCATTAATAAATTTAGATTAGAAAATTATCTCACTCTGGCTTTTAAGTGCAAATACAAATCTGAGATTGATGTTGGCAGAAAATGGAACTTATGATGCTATATACGAGTATATATGTGAAACATGGTATAGGGATCCAACACAGTATTGTTAAAAATTGGGTGTGTGCGTAGATGTGTATGTGCATATGTATATATTCAAGTAGCCAATTTACTATTCTACAAAACCAACAAATAAATAAAAAAAATTGTGAAAGCCAGAGCTTCGGACAAACTGTAACTATTTTTCATTTATTTTGATTATTTTTCACTATTTTTGTTTATTCAAACATTACAATCATTACCGTGTATAACATTTCTAGAACCACAGTCAAGAATAATCACACATCTGTGTAAAGCTTTTAAAAATTCAGACTCTTGATCTATGAATTCAGAATTTTTAAAATTGCTCTACATTTTTACTAATCTATTCCTTTAAAAAAAAATGTGCTTAAGTGATTTGGAAAGTTTCATCAAATGTAGGCGCATTCAATCAAAATTGTAAAATGGTGAAATACTTGATAGTTTTGTAATAAAATCATTCGAGTTAAAAATAACTAGTAGTTTATTGCATTGTGCCTTAAAGCAAATTGCTGGAAATTCCTGTACAGTAATAAAAAATTCGAAGAATATTAAATTTTTTCAAATACATTATTATACATGCGGTAGCTTTCATTATTCTTATTTTATAGACAAAATATACGAGCTTATGAATTGGACGACGACGTTCACAATATTCTTACAGAAAAGTAAATCAACAAAACTAAATCAATCGGATTTAAAATGAAGGACATTGTCTAATATTTATAATAATTATGTAAACTGAATTGTAAAGTTTTTTTTAATTTTATTTGGCCTCGATTACTCTGAGCATTTAGACAACATTTTATTTATTTACATTTTATATTATTTTTTATATCATATATAATCTTACATATTTTATTCCATATTTTCTATCTTATTTTTTTGCTTTTTCAATTTTTTAAAATTATTTTCTTCAATTTTGATTTCTTTATTCTCTCTCTTCAATTCTTGCTCTTTCATTTCAAATTTCTAATTCTATTTATCTACTTCTATTTTATTTCTTTATTTTTCTTTTAACCTCAGCCATTTGAAGTATATAAGTGAGCTTTAAAACTGTAGCTGGAATTAAAATTAAAATCCGAATTATTTTCGATATTCATATAAAAATTTACAATAAAATAATAAAAATCTTTTTGGAAAAGAAATCGTTTTGCCAACACAAGCAGAAAGTTTTTCGAAAGTTTTCGGAGTTCTCTTAAAAACTGTCATTTTTGCACATTTAGCTCCATATTTCCGATATGACTGAACCTGCCTTTTCCAAAAACTAATCACCACTTCTTCCCATCATTACAATATAATGTTTTTTGGATCATTCAAATCGGATGCTCTGGTTTCTCGAAAACTCAATTCCTATTATCTGCAATCTTTGCATCGTATCTCCGAAACGGCTGGACCAACTTTAGCCAATGCGAATCGATTGTTCTTGAATCATTGAAATCAGTTGTTCCGAACGCCCGAAATCGTCGAAATTGTAATGTAAAAAATTGTATCCACACATAAACACGTCCATTTTTTCTAAGATATGCCAAAATGTTCAGAAACCTTTGAAACGTGAAGATTTACAAAACGTTTAAAATAACTAACTGTACGGGAAGTTAAAAAATAGTCAAAATATTTAAGGAGAAACTGCAAGTCGTATAAATCAAATGAAGTTTGATTCACATATTTAGTATGATTATGGTTGAATATGATCATTAGACACATGCACATTAAATTATCACGTATTTTAAAGAGTTTTCAATAATAGAAACAAATTTTGTTTACATTTCTATGGGTTCCGTACCATTGTTTAGCCGTTAATATGCGAGATATACTTCGATATTTCGTCTCTACGCAGCTAACTCAGGGCCATAACTTGAAAAAATAATTCAAAATTTTTGAAAATCTGATTTTTTCGACGTTTAAAAAAAAATTATTCCAAAATTTTAAATTTTGGTACGGAAGTTACAGCAATTTGCCTTAAGGCACGATGCCATGCACCACTAGTTCATTTTTAATAACTTGCATCGGATAAAGTATAGAAATTAAATTTATCATAAAACTTATTCTTGTTCAATTGCAGCAAAATGTTAAATACTACCCTTATCCGTGCTATTTTTCTTCAAGGCTTACGTTGGAACGTGTTTTATTTGTATAACGCGTGTCTAAAGTTTACAAAGCTATCTTCGTATTAATTCCCGTCCCGAGAAATACGTGTGGGGTCACGACTGTATGAATAGAGTCTCTATTATATCAGTGGGTTGGAATAGAGCGCCGGCGATGCGCTCTTTATGCGATAAATCGTAAATGCAAGTGGTTTTGGGGTCGGAGGTGTGTATGTATAATTTAGATGCATAAAATAAAACATATAGGCGTTGCACCGTGCATATCCGCTTATATGGATTTACGAGCGTAGCGTGCCCAAGCTATTTGAAAAATCCTAGACATTGTGCAAATGCTTATTGAAGTGGTTCTTAAATATTCATATCTTATGGATAAGTAGATTATATCATTTATCATATGTAATCTCTGATCTGTGTGGCCTGGTGGCCTATCACATCTTGATGATACTCTTTGGAACTTTGTCAATATATTGGCTTATATGTAATTTAGTATGTTGGTTGAAATAAAATTTAGTTATTCATAAGCAAACCGTGAGTAATAATAGTGTCTAAGGCATTTGAAAAATCATTGGCATTATGCAAATGCTTATTGATATGGTTTAACATACACAACTCCTCTACATTCAGTCTACACACAATTAAGTACAACGTGTTTCCAATCACCTGCAAATAGGTTTGAAAATCGGCTGCTACTTTTACTGGTACAATCCCTGACCTGTGTTGCATTTAGCATTGGTTATATGTATATAATCAATCAATATTGATTTATTGAAACCAATTTCTTATTATAACAGATGCTTATGCTGTTCTAATATCCATTAATAGCACATAGTTTTGCCATACAGCATTCTTTAAATATAGAGTTCCATTAGAGTTTAATCAAAATATATTGATTCGAGCCAATATCTGAGTATTTTGTATTTTTACCTTGAATGCTTTTAACTATAGTCTGCTCTATTATCAAGCAGAAAATATTTTCACTCCACCACTAGGGCTATATAAATAATATCCAATAATAAATACAATTATTTAAAAATCTACCTCTAGTCTAAAAATATAAAGTTGGATAGATTAGACATACAAATGTTTTAGCCAATCCTTACGTAAAAATCTGAAATAGGAGCTGTTACGGAAAACTGGAAGGAATATTTGAAATCAGCGTACAATTATAAATAGATTTAAAAGTAATAATTAAAAGCTACAGGAAAAATCAAAAGTGCTAATATTGTCCCTCAATCTTATTTATAACTAAAAGAAGTAAACGTACTCGTATGTATGCAAACTAGTTTCATATTGCATACTATGTTTTTTATTTCATAACATCATCTACTTTTAATACTTTATGTACTTTTATACTTTTATTATAAAAAATATACCATCACTTTTGAAAATACTTGTATCGTGATTGTTTACAAACAATAAACTTCAAATGATGCTGCAGCAAACTCAATTGGTAAAATCATTACCAAATTTCAATATTTTAATAAAGATTATTTATTAAAAAAATAAAATATTGTAAGATAATTGAATATTCTAATGTTCTACTATATTTTATTAATAATAGCTTACACATAATATTTCAAATATGAATTCAAAAATTGCTGCAATCAATTT
>NW_020536999.1:57974159-57993961 GCF_003426905.1 Ctenocephalides felis
GTTTTGTGCGACGGTCGGCCGAGACGTTTCTTACTAATTAAGAAAAAAGTGCAAAACTTTCGTCCTGTTTTAGCGAAAATTTTGAAATGATTTTAAAAATTCAAAAAGTCTTCGAAAGGTATTATTTTGGAATCATGCTGATTAGTTTTGAATAAAAATTTCTCAATTAGGTGTTCAAAATTGTTTTTCAATCAATTATTACACATTTTGGGAAGCTTATGCAACTTGACTTAAAGCAAAATGCCAAATACATAAGTGATTTTTGACTGTGGACTTGGAAATGTTATTCACCATTAGGGTGCCAAAGTAAAATGGAGAAATATAATAACAATTAACCTTCACAAACGAAAACAACCTCTGTTTGACGAAAGCTGTGGGTTGCACATAAAATTCATTATATAGGACAGAGCGGGGCCTAAAGGTCCGCTGGCAAAAAGGACCACCACCGATGTCTTAAAAAGAGATATCAGTTAAGAAATTTTTAACAATATTTGGGGAAAAGGGAGAAAAAAGTGAGCACTATTAGTAAACTTACAAGACCTCAATGTAACTCTAAATGTTTACTGCTCCGCCACACCCTATACTTGAAACCTTGATTGACCTTGAATATTAATCCTCGTTCTGTGAAAGAACATAAATTAATTTATTAAACAAATATTTATGTTTAATAAATAAAATTTCATATATATATATATATATATATATATATATATATATTCAATAGATAAGTCATGTATATATATATATATATATATATATATTATATATATTATATATATGTAAAGCGTCTATCAATTAATTTTGTATTATTGTCATTATAAATAGGTATATCCTTCTTTATTCTATTAAAATCTAAAATTTATCTTGAAATCATATCGTTTGTTTCGGACTTCTCCAAATCCGTGGCTGTTGTTTCTGTGTTCTCTAATTTCCGCACGAAACCTAGATGGGCTCATAGCAGGGGTCGCAAACCCGTGCGCACGTGACCAAAAACCCAATTCATGATTTCATATTATTATTTCATCGCCGCTGTGTCGGCATGAAAATAGATACAGGGCTTATGGCGAAAATTACCATTTTGGTATATAGTGTGGGATTTAAGTTTAATATCAAGAGTTTTTTGAATAAATTTCGGTATTTCAACGGAAAATATTTTTTGTAAAATACATTGTGTAATATTTGTTACTCTTTTAATATTACTATTTATTTTACTATAATATTTTGAATTTTAAAATTATTTGCAAAATGAGTAATTCACTATAAATTAAAATAAAATAATAAATCTTTAAGCTCTAAAGATTCTCTATTTATCAGATTTGTGCAAAAGCAACTTATAATTTAAAGAAAATTTTCAATTTGCATTTAATGCACACATAAGAATTCTCAAATGATTTACTTAACTTATATTCAGTTGCGTTGACAATTTTTTTGTGAAATGTTAATACTATATTAGAACCATTGAAAAAATTGTGAATAACTTCACTTACAATACATAAAGTAATATTTTTGAAATATATTTTCTACAAATTGAAATTTTATATTTTTTTCAAATTTATTCATTCATTGATATATATTTATTTACTAACATTACTTTGCAATTACTTATTTATTAGTATGTAGAGGATATAATTGGTTTTTAAAGTAATATATTAAAAATCTTTTATTTCTGTAATTACTTCATATCTATGCAATAAAATTTAGCTACAGTTGTTAATAATTGTGAAGTGTATTAGTTTTTTCAATAAGTTTTTATTAGTGGAGAAATTAAATGATATATTATGAATAAAACGAATATTTTTATTACACTTACCAAAAATAGCTCATACTTTTATATAATGCTTTTAAATCATAGTAAAATTTATTGAAGTATCGTATGGAGTATAATTCGATGTCACCTTAATGCACCAAAAATAATAAACATAAATTGAGAAACTAATATTTTGTAAGTTCAAGTAAGTTCTTGAAATTGATATTTTCGAAATTTTCAACTTTCAGTAATTTCGAATCATTTCAGCATACTCTAGAGACATTTATAGATGTATTTGCAACATACATTATGAATGTTTCTAAGAAAAATATTTATTAATCTTAAATGAGAAAAAATCTAATAATTAGAAATATTCTGCTCAAAGCCCTGATCAATAAAAGCGTTTTAAATCTATGTTCGAAATGAGTATAGTTATATGAAGATCTCCGCAAATTAACCAAGATTTTTTAAAAGTTTATCACGTTTCACAAAACTTTTTCCAAAATTTTAAATGTGTTATGATAGGCTTCAATTGATTTCTACCTAATTATAGGTTCTTTGACAGTATTAAAAAACTGTTCGTTTGTTCCATCTCGAATATTGTAGGCGAGTTAAAGCTTTCGGCACGTACTCGCGAATCATTTCTTTTAATTGCCTCGCGTTTTGAACCTTTGTCATCAGAGTTACTTTCAGCACCATCCCGTTGCTATAAATTTGTTTTACGAGTTTATAAAAGCTTTTATGCACGTCATAGATATTTGTAAATTGTTGTGTTAAAAGTTAGTGAGATTTTTTCAAACGCATTATATTTAATATGGAATCTAATTAGTGCTACTTTTTAGATAGTGTTATTTTTACGATGTGTTATATTTTGTTAAAAAAATTATTGTATTTTTTTCAAATAGCATATAGTCTAAAAAATCATATACTGTTTGACTATTGACAGATGCATACAAATTAAGTATACTGTTTTACGTTATATAAAACATAAATATTCATATTTTATGTATTACTAATTATCCCACCGCTGCCACCAAACTTTAGATTTTTTGTCACAGTTGAGATTTATATTACAATTAAACTCAATTTACACAATGACTAGTAATTTACTTTTATTATATGAAATATACTTGAAATACTCAGCAACACATCGACGATTGCAAATAAATTTTGATAAAATTTACAAGGCTATATTTTGGAGGATGTTTTCGGCTCGAAAGCTAAAAATATTTAATGGGAAGATCCTACTTGTTACTTCATTCTGTGAAGATAGATTTGATTTATTTGGCATCATGTCATATTTCAGAACTTCAATTATGATCAACATTATATTAAATTATAGCAGTGATGCACAACAGATGTACATATGTGTGTAAGTCTGTGAGAGTGTAAATTATTCTTAATAGAGTTACAAATAGAGATGTATGAATTTACGAAAAAATTTAAATGTATAAAAAAATCTATTTATTCAAAATTTCAATAATTTTCCAAGTATACACGTAGACAACCTTTTCGTCAACATTTCATTTAAATTATTATTTAAAAACACATTTTTTGATTATTATTATTTAAATAGACAATCACAATACATAGTTTTGTGTATGTGATCTATTAGTCTATGTGATAATTTTATATACAAGTTTAGAATTCTCCTTTCTTGATAAACTAAATCTAAAGATTTATGTACAATACTAGATTTAAATTATCTTATAAAATAATATATTTTTCAATAATGTTTCGTAAATATTTGAAATAGATTTAATCATTCTAAATGAACATTAACAATATACCGATTTATTATCATCACAAATTTGATTGATTGTCGACAAATTGGACATGATTGTCGACTATCATTACAAAAAAAAAATTGTTGCCAAATTTTAAGTGCGAATTTTGGATTTGAACCAACAACAGCAAATTACTTGGTCATTGCAGAAAAAAATAAAAAATCTATCCAAGCACCTAAATGAAGGAATTCTAACACAGCAAAGTTGGCGTATCATAACGTAAAATGTACTCCAGAAACTTCTTGTATAATTTTAAATTAACTTTATTTTCTCACTGTTTCAATTACGCACTCTAGTAGATCATTGGACATAATCAAATCAGTCTTTTAATTACGAGAAGTAATATGATTTTATTTGCGTTCATTTTGTTTGTGAGTGATCAAAAACTAAATGACGAACTTTGCAAAGTCGTGGACATTTAATATGCACGGACAGTATGCCGCCGTGAATCCGTTGCTCAAAGCAAAACTGTAAGAATATTTAATGATTTAGCGTTATTAAATATGCATAAACGCCTGACGCCCCGAGCTAATTAAGTTCCTGATGAAGTTTATGAAAACTCGAAAAGTTCAACTCACTCAATCGAGTCAACGTATTAGATATGCAAAATAAGAAAATTTCCACGCACTCGTTTCAACGACTAATTTGCCTTATTTTGCTGCTTTGCAGGGAAATCGTTCAAATAAATAAACATGTAAATTCTTTGGCATATATACAGGGTGCTCCAGACCTTGACGTCAAGCCGAAATATAATGATAGTATTGATCTTAAGTGTCCTGAAAAAAAATTGTAACTAGCTGTAAGTGGAATTCTGTCTTGAGGCAAATTATGGCATCGTGCCTTAAGGCAAATTGCTGGAACTTCCCGTACTAGGAATACTGAATGCTTTTAAATAGATTATTATAAATATTGTAACATAGTCTAATATTTATAAGAATTATATAAACTGAATTGCAAAGTTGAAATTATTTATAAAGTATATTAGAACTATATTCAGAATTAAAAATAAAATCTGAATTATTTTCGATATACAAAAAATTAAAAAAAAAAAGTTGAAACAAAAATTTTTTTTCCAAAATCAATTATTTTGTTAAGACAAGCAGAAAGTTCTTTGAATCATTTAAATCGGACGCTTAGTTCTCTCAAAAACTGCTTTTTTACATATTTAGCTCCGTATCTTCGAAATGGCTGGGCCTGCCTTTGCCAAAAACTAATAGACACTTCTCCCAGTCATTACTAAAAGAACGTTTTTTAGATCATTCAAATCGGATACTCCGTTCACTCCAGAAGTCGATTTCTATTTTCTACATTCTTTGCTCCGTATCTCCGAAACGGTTGGACCTGCATTTGCCAAAAAACTAATCAGTTCTTTTCCCTATCAATAGGAATCGAATGTTTTTTGAACCATTCAAATCGGTTAATCCGTGCGCCCGAAAGCGTGACTGGAAATTTGTATCCATACATACATACACACACACACATCCATTTTTTCTGAGCTATGCCAAAATGTTCAGAAACCTTCAAAACGTCGAGAAATGTAAAAATTTTCAATTTCGATTTTCGGCCTATTACAATAACTTACCCTACGGGAAGTTAAAAAATTATTTCACTTTGTAAGGAAATTATGAGCTTTTTATGAGAAGGGCCCTCTCAAAGACCGATTTTGGAAACTTGAAATTCATAATTTAACAAAATGTCTTAATTCTTGAAAACTTGGGCTGATTGTGTTATTGTAACAACGAGAGATAATTTTGTTTTCTGATTTTTTTTAGGACAGTTAAGGTCAATTCTATCACCCAGTTTCGAGATGAAAGAAGTGAAAGTGACCATTATGAAAAAAGTTAACTAAGAAAAATTATTTCGCTTAGTTTGAGAATTGTGAGCTTTTTAGTACAGTCTACAGAATTTGTCATAATTGTTCGTTTATGGTAGTTCATTATTATTATTATATTTTATAAATATTTTTATAATGTTGAGTCTCGAATTCTAAACAAGTATTAATTTACATTATTAGTAGAATGTGATAGTACAATTAAGTAAGTGCTGGTTAACATAACATTAAGGTAATTTGTGTATATTATCGCAGAAATGTGTGTGCATTACTCGAAGTAATTAGAATATGCTGCAGATACAGCCATCACGGCATATATTGTTGCTGTTGCAGCATAGTTCTGAACTTATTGCGCAGTCTTGCCTCCAGAACTTGTGTAAGAGGTTAATGCGTTTTGTATATCTTATGAGGAACTTGTAATAAGATATGCAAGTCGAAGAGCAACCGGCAGCAGAATATACAACAAATTTATTCCTTGATAGGCAACGAAGTTTTATGGAAGATAATACACGCATGCTCAAAAAACTTATTCGTAACTACACCTACCAATCTACATATTTTATATATACCTGTATATGTACATAAATATTTTTTGTTACGTTAAAAACTACTGAGCAATAAATTATGATGTCAGTTGCTGCACCAAAATCAAATTTCTATATATTTCTTATATCTTCTTGACATCTCTGCTCAGTATTTCTTGTAAGTAAACAGATTTCAGCCATCAGATTTAAGACATCAATTTATATTTTCAAAATTTAATCATTCAAGAACATGTGTACAAAAGGACTTTTCAAAATTTAAATTAATTTTGGGGATATAGTTGTTTGACTACAACAATCCTCATGTGTTTCTTACCTTTGCGAAACTTTCGTTTTCGATATGAAAGGCGTTTTTCTCGAAACTGTCTTTTTCGATACGATACCCGCGATTTCTCAACTTCTACTGAACCGATTTACTTGAACTTTTATAGTGTCTTATAAATATTCTTATCTTCCGATTTTTACTACTATTAAAAAAAATAAAGAATATCAAGAAACGTAGAATATTTTTTTCAGACAGTCGCTATTTTGTGAAAAAAAATTTTGTACGTATCTAACCTAATTTTTTTTTCTATCGGATTATTTAGAGGTCCAAAATCAGGGGTATCGTGCCAATTTTTTGAGACCACATTTCATCTTTGTTAGAATTAAAACTGTTTTCACAGCTTCCACATTTTATTTTTGATGTATCTTTAATACAATAATTAATTACTTATAAGAAATTGATAGTAAAAATATTGTTGTTTTTTTACTGCCTTCCAAAAATCACATAAAATTTATTGAACAATATCAATATCTTAGTTCATTTTATTTAAATACAATAAGTTATGTTTATTTTTATTTTAACGCAATAACCTTTGTTTTCTTCTGACATTATTCCTTAATAAAAGAAGACCTC
The DNA here is from genome assembly GCF_003426905.1 of Ctenocephalides felis. Classification (NCBI taxonomy): domain Eukaryota; kingdom Metazoa; phylum Arthropoda; class Insecta; order Siphonaptera; family Pulicidae; genus Ctenocephalides; species Ctenocephalides felis. The sequence continues at coordinate 57,980,965 of NW_020536999.1, forward strand.
GGTAATTTTTGATAAAAGTACATACATCAATTAACGTGGTTAAGGGGGTAATTTAATGCAGAGGAATGAATTTTTGATTATATTTTAATTATTCTAAAAAAAGGTAATCATTTTTTTTTACTATTACTTTTACTATAATTGATTTATCAACGTTACAAGAGTACTGAAAAATAAAAACAAAAAATCTAGCATGATGTTGCTATGGCATATACTAAGATTAAGTTAAAAAAAAATTGGCAAAATGGCCACTGTTTGGAATAATGGATCATTTTTCTTGCAACTTTTTGAGGTTCACAATTTTTTAAAAATAGTAAAAAACTAAAATCTGAGGCTGAGACTAGTATATGCCAGAAAGAACTCTATAAAGAATATTCTATGAAAATATTAAATGAATCGGTTCAGTAGAATTTAGAAAATCGTGGGCATAGTATTTAAAAAAACACTCTTAAGCAAAACTGAAATTTGAGGCTGAGACTAGCATATGCCAGAAAGAAGTCTCTAAAGAATATTCTATGAAAATATTAAGTAAATCGATTCAATAGAACTTAAGAAATCGTGGGCATCGTATTAAAAAAAAACACTCTTGAGCAAAACACGTTTAAAGTTTTACAAAAGGAAGGAAACAGAAAAGGATTATTATGGTAAAACAGCTGTGTCTCCGAAAATAATTTAAATTTAATAAAATTCTTTTGTACACATAGTCTTGAATAGTTAAACTTTGAAAACATGAAAAAACGATTGTTTGAACTTTGAACTTCTTCACTAGAATACATCATTACTTTAACAAAATTTTATGCTTGTAGACTAAAAATTTACATCACACAAAGGTTTTTTAGGCATAAATATGATTTATTGTAGCAAATATTATAAAAACATCACATTTTTTCTATGGAATGACAAATTTCAATTTCAAGCTATCCTTAAGTGTGAATTCGAGTTTCTTTCCATTTCCCTTTTTTGTATATCGAACATACGCGTCATGTTTTCCAAATTCAGCTCGCAGATTAGATTGAAACGTCACATCCGTCATATTCCTTTTATGAATAAATAACAACGTACTACAAATATTCGACAGCTGATATTGTACTATTTCGATCAGTTTTTGCTTTCATTCTGTGTATTCTGCTATTATTTATTCATGGCAATTCGGAAACAAATGATGTGAATGATATAGTTCGCATCGTGCGTAACTGCACATTCCTTTCCCATTGGGGCGACCTGGCGGGCATCATTATTTTGGGGGCCGAGGCTGGGGCCGGAGCTGGGTGCGTTGTTATGATCTCGCGAATGAGACTCCGCTCGGTTACCGTTATTTATGCGAGACTTGTGCCGGGGCTGCGGTCTCTTATTGCGATTTCGACGAACAATAGGGGGAAAGGATTCTCAAAGGTTAAAGGATAGATTATATACGTATTATATAATCTTTATATATATATATATATATATATATATATATATATATATATATTTAAATTTTAACAGCAATCAGAACCTTACGTCCTATGAGCTGTTGGGCTGAAACTTCTCCTTACTTCCTGTTCTTCAGATGGTAACCCAATGGTTATTCCATCCATATTTGATGGTATTTGTTACTAGAATTAATCTAATAGGGCTGACTTTTTATTGGTGCAGCAATGCCGGGCAAGGGCTAATTTCACTTGGAAACATATTGCTATATATATATATATATATATATATATATATATATATATATATATATATATATATATATATAGATATATCTATGAAAATCGTTGTTACTGCTGCCTGACAACAGGCTGCTCGAAGTGGGTGTCGAACCCGGGACTTCTGATTCATGTCCCGTCGCTCTTAACCGCTTACTTATGGGCGAGCCCTAATCTTTATATGGAACACAAAACTAGTAGCGAGCCAGATATATTAAGAACGAGTATCATATTTGAATGTGTAGGATAGAGCGGGTCTTAAAAGTCCGCGGGTAAAAAGGACCACCACCGATATCTCAAAAACATGTAAGGTTAAGATTTTTTTCAACAATATTTGAAAGTCGGATTTTTATGACTTTGCTCACACGGCAATGATCGATGATCCATATCAAAAGTATTATTTTTAGTAGTTAGTTTTTTTGGTTGCGAGCACTGTTGGTTAGTTTTTGAGACATTAATATAATTTTAAGTATATCTTATTCAATTGCTTTATAAATTGTATTGTTAATTTGAAGTTAGATTCAACAGTTTTTTAGCAACCTCTATGAAAACACACATGTAGATGGGTAAGAAAGACTAACTGAACTTTTACCCTGGCAAGAGTATAAGTAAAAAAAGTAAATAGAAATGTAAATTAAGTTAAAAGGAACCATTTTATAAGAGATGAACTAAATAAATAATTATACCAGCTCTTCTGATAAATATTTCTGACAAAATACCAAATCAAGGTTATATACAGTGTTATGTCTGTTAAAAAATATACCAATAAATTTTATAGTTTACATTGGTTTAATAATGTAGTTATTTTTTCGTAATTTTTTTGCAAAATTACAAATAAGACATCGGACCTGTTTGTTTCCTTGTTGAAAATCAGCAAAAAACACTACACTTACTATTAGCTGGGAGTTTTACTGAACATAGTCAGATAGTTATTTGTTTGATATGTGTTGTATTTTGTGATATAATTGTTTTGAGAAAACACAATATAATTGCTCAAAGTCAAATTGGACCTTTGTGCCACGCCTTACCCTAATAGAACAATGTGTTTCAGTTAACTCACTTCCTTACATATTAGTCACTTCTAAATCACCTATCTTAACTTTTTAATTTCAAAATTTTGAGGAACTATTTATTTTACATCTTCTAAAATCCGAAATCCAGTATGGTATAGCAGAGCTTAAAGGCCCGCGGGTAAAATGGTCCACCACCATTATCTCAAAAACTAGTAAAGTATGGTATTTTTAACGTTACCATTGTAAAGTAGAAAACAAAAGTTTTTTTTGTTATCAGTTTTTTTCGTTTTGATCAGTGTTATTTAGTTAACGATTCCTGAATAATTTTTTTATGTATACGTTATTTTATAGCTTCATAAGGTTTTTTTAAGTTGTATTCAACAGTTCTTTATATAACCTCTTACATATTGTTGGGGTTAAAAGCATTACGATAGAAGTATAAAATTATTAATGTGAATTGAGTCGTCAGAACGATAATTAACTATAAAGCTATGAGCAAACCCATATGTACGTACGGAATCCAATTGTGGGGATGTTGCAGCAAATCAAATGTGGTCCAAATCCAACGTATTTGGTTTAAATCATTGAACTTGATTAGAAATCCTCAACTCCAATTGAATCATCCTTGATGACCTTAAGAACACATTCGTAGAGCTATATCATTCTAAATTAAAGTATAAAATACTGATTTATGAGGAATTGTGTGATAATTAATTGCCATCCGAAAGAAAACTGATTAAATTACTTTTTGAATATATTACCTTTTAACTATTCTTTTATTTCATTTTGTCATATTATTTCTATTTTTTCTTCCTTATATGATTATTTAAATTGAGCTCATTTTTAGTTTTCTGATAGTTGTGTAATTGTGTCAATAAAAACTTCATAAATCAATTAAATAACGTATATATAGAAATTATATTCGAAACTAAAAAGCCAATTCTCTGGTAAAATAGACCGTAACATAGCTGTGTAGTTAGATCTTTTCTGATATAATACTTAACCTATAAAAGCACAAACTTCAAAACAAAAATGTTCTCATACTCATAACTGCGTCTTTTTGATGTGTATTTGTAACACATAGGTGAACTTAGGTCTTATATATAAAACATGTTGGCCAGCAAATACATAGCATTTTGACAGTTTTTATATCTATTTTATATGATCAAAAAAGCATATGCGTTGCTATAACAACGGCCTCCAATAATTGACTCCTAAAGAATTGAGCACCGTTCTTACTGGACCAAATAAAAAATATACTTTTGTTATGAATATTGATACCTATCTGCTTATCTCTTGATAGTGACTTCATAAGAATTAAGGTTATTTCTGGTTACACATATTTTGCCTTCTACTTTGAAATAGTATCGTTAAAAGATTCTATACTTCAAATATTTTTAGATAATGGTGCTGGACTATATCATTCGCTACTGCATCCCTGAAAAACAGCATTAATTTGAAAATGTTTGAGAAATCGTAACTTATTTACTTTTTGATATTAAAAAATGGTAACTAATTCTGTGATACTCTGGAAGTTGTTCATCAAACTTATGGATCGATTCTGCCGTACAACAAACCAATATTCTGGTAAGGCTATTTTATGAGAACTTACCATACAAATTTGTTCTAAATATTGACAAAAGCCATGTGGTTGCTGTGCAGTCAAGCGTTTTTCTCAGGTTGTCAGATAGAAAACCTAACCTAGAAAGGCACAAATGCCAAAAAAAAACGATCTTAGATAACAGGGTCTTTCTGACCCAGATTCATAACCTACAAGTGACGTTGCAGTTTATGTGTAAAACGCCGAATGCGCAGCAAATAAATGATATTTTGACAGTATTTACTAGAGTTTGTCGGTTTTCAAAAACCGGTTTTTTGGCAAAAATTATGGAATTCGAAAACCGGTTTTTTAGTGAAAAAAGTCGGTTTTCATTGAATAAATGGAAAATGAAAAATATAGCCAAATATAAAAGATAGATGAAAGCGTTTTGGTTCTTGAAATCATATTGGTTGAATAGCATTTGATATCTTATCAGTCCCAAATGGTTCCCAAAAAGGTTTTATATATATTAATTTAGGTTTTTATACCAGTGTATATATTAATTTAAATCAGTGTGACTTCTTCTTGAAGAAGTAACTTGCTTTACTCAAACTTAAAAAAAAAAGTGTTAAACCCTAGAAGCCACAAATTAAAGATAAAAAAAATTTAGAATTATTATACCAGGCTTTAAAAACAATTAAGCTTAGTTTGGTCGCAAGTATGAGAGTATTTTCTATTTCAGAAAATGTTGTGAGGAATCAAAGGGCATGTCTAAGTAGCAATTCGATAGACGTTCTCAGTTTTTTGAAATTATATTTTATTGAACAAAAAAACAATTAGAATGTTTAAAATTAATTAATTAAAATTGTTCGAAACAGACAATACCCGAGTTTAGCTTAATTGTTTTTAAAACTAAAATTGATATTAACAAGTATATATCAACATGTCTCTAATATTTTTTTATTTTTTTTTTTAATTTAATGCATTTTTTTTATTTAAAAATGTATTATTTTTGTTTATTCGAAAACTTTCTTTTCACTATCATAAAAATATTTTTATTCTTATATGTGAAAATGATGCATGAATAACGAATAATTGTTTTCAATGTTATTTAATTAAGATAAACTATTATTTTTTATTTCTACTAAACAAAATTAAAATAATTTTGTTTACTATCTATGAAATTGAACAATAAATAAATTCAGTCAAATACTGCTCCAATTTACACTAAATTTGCAGATAAATTACAGAATATTCGAGCAAAAATTTATTTTCTATATAAAATTCGAAAACCGGTTAAAACCGTTTTTTTGTAAAATTAAAATTCGAAAACCGGTTTTCTGAAATGTCGGGTTTTGTGTAAACCCTAGTATTTACTACAATAAAGTAGCATGATGTATGCAAGTTGAATCGGAACATTAGTCTGTTGTGCGACAGAATTAGAATTAGAATAGGCCCGTTAATAGTGCTTATTTCAATTGAAGAATTGAGAAAGAAAGGAACTTCTACGAGTTTTTGTTGTGCTGCAATAATCACATTTGAATCGATTGTAATATTTCTATGCATAAACATCCCTATGTTTAGAAGCCTATTTCGGATGAGTAATGTCGCTATTCTTATTCCAAACACATGTCTTCCATAGAAACGGCCGATGTGTTATGTAGGTAGGCTTACGTTCGCCGTCGGTGTATTCAAATCCTATGCTAATTCCTGTGTTTGACCTCAGCGTTGCTATTTGCGTTTATCACTGTCACGCCCTGTGAGACGCCACGGAGATCTCACTACTATTCATGATGAAAATCTGGACCAATGTTTGGCTCGGTTGTACGACTTAATGTTATCATCTAGGACCCCAATTGACGTAGAGAAATCTTATTAAATTTAACTCCTTTGCAGTTTGAATAGCTCGTTTGCCGGGCCTCGGGGTTGCGGATGAAGATGTCTGTGGGGTGTGATTAATTTTTGGAATTATTTGTGCTCTTTGTTTGATCAGGGAACAGTTGACTTATGAAGTCGATAAGGACATTCAATTTGTCTTGGGATAACATATATGTGCCGGCTGCTTTTCAATTTCTATTCCTCCTTCTGCAAGGTTTCGAGAATACTAATTTACTCTTTTGAAGAGATGCACTCGTATTAGTGATATTATTTCGAAATTAGTGACCGGAGTATGATTATTCTCTAAATTATTTACGCTTGCATAATCTCAATTTGCCTTACCTATGGCTTAAAAAAGATTAAGTTTCAAATTTTGAAAATCAGCAAAATACACATTTCTAAAACGACGAATTAGTGGAGTTATACTGAATATGTGTCAAATCAAATTTTTCAGATTAAGTAGCTGTGTGTATAGTTTACTATGTATAATAAAAAATAATATATAAATAAATAAATACATAACTAAATAAATTAGAATAAAAAAGATATGTGTTATTTATTGTGAAAAGTCAAATTAGACCTTGCTGCCCCGCCCTAATCTACGAAAGAACGCTTAAATTCTGGTGGTTATAGTAACATAATAAGTATTGACTACAGATAAGCCCAATTCAATTTAGAATCTCCGACATTTTTAAATTACTAATCTTTCTATTAGGAAAAATCCTACAGTTCGAATTAGGGAATGCAGTGCCGATGGAAAATTTTAAAACCCGTATTTCAGTAATTTTTCATTTCAAAACCGGAATACCGGTAAATTACCGGTATTTTTATTATCTTTAACAAACGTAAACAAAATTGAAAGTTACTAGTACAAAATAAAAAAATGTATATACAACTACAACCATATTCAACTAAACAATAAAAACGATAAAATAAAACATAAAGTTTATTTTTTTAAATAATAAATTAACAAAAGTATATCCAATTTAATTAATTCATTATTACTATCGAGTATATTGAGTACTTTCCAATAAAGTTATGAGTACTACTATATACTTATGAGTAATAAAGACCAAAAACTCATAAAAGATCATATTACATTATTATAATAAACTGTATTGTCTGTATCCGATGTGTTAAATTAGCATAATCTCCAATATTTTAAAAAAATAATTTGTCTACACTAATTTAAGATCGGATACTTTAAGTTAATATAATTAAATAATAAAAGGATAAATAATAAGTTACTATAATTTTTGAGTATTGTTATTTAAAACAATGTGATGGTTCTATAGTATTTTCAATCTTCGAAAAGTTTTCGAAAAATAATATTTTATAATTGTAATAAGAAGCAAAAATATTTAGTAATTATCATAATTATTATGTATAAAGTTAGAAAAAAATAAAGATTACGCAGGGGTAATCTATATGATATAAAATATTTTGGCGCAAATATCACTTAAAATCGTTACATTTTTACAAAAGATGAAACAAACATCATTATCTATCAGTCCAATTCTATTTAAAGTAACACGATATGAAGCCCTTAGTAAAGCAATAAATATTCAGTTTAATGACGAGTTGAGATAATATTTGACAATTGTTTATCTTATAGAATCACTTGAAGATAAGCTGTTTATGCGATTATGGAATTCAAAGATAAATTTGTTCCGAGAAATTTAAACTTTAGTGTATTATGTATCAAATAGCGCTTATGTAAAAATACCGAAATTACCGGTATTTTTGGGATAAATACTGGTAAAAATACCGCCGAAAAATCGGGCGGTTTACCGGTAATTCGTTATACCGGTATATCGGTATTGCATTCCCTAGTTCGAATTAACTTCTAATCAATGACAAGTTAAATTCTTTTCTGTCAAAGAAAATCTGTATGGTTCGTACAGTTTATGCTTAAAGTATAATTTTGAAGTGAAAACATATAACAGACTATATTATTTCCCATATCAGTTGACTCATGTTTTAGCTTCCAGATTTGTTACAAATGGGTTTTAAACATAAATCTTATCACCTCTCAAATTCGACGATTTAACTAATAATTACAAAACAGTAACTCAACAAATCCTCTAAATAACTTGCCCTGACTAATTCATCTCATAATTCAAAGTTTTATAATTTTATTCATCACATCCCTACAGCACGAATTTATTTAAAATTCATACGAAACATTCATTTATCTAGTTATTTCATATGTCCGGTTTGCTCGGCGCCCCAAGCCAAGCGTAGCAAAAAATAGAATTGAATTGAATACAATTTTTATGTGTGTGATATTTTAGTAGGCGGCATCCCACGTAAAATCATATTTTCCGAGGCGTTTTCTGTCATGAAAAGGGTTCTAGGTATAATTCGGTAAAACTAGTTTACCCGTCGCTACTGGCGTACTATGGGTTGGTTACCTTTTGCATTTTATTTTGCACGGGCGCCTTTTCATGCTTTACGCTTGTCGTTTGGATACATTTCCTGAAAATAACCAGCATCAGATAAATCTTGTCATGGTGCGAATCGAATACGAATGGAATATGAATACATATCGTACAATTACATTCTGTCGTAATAGTGTACGAGTGTCTACTTTGCATACCTACTATCTCATAGTATTGCTGCTAATATTTAGGTATAGTAAATAATGATGTATGGTGTTCTGCTTTGAGGAAAATTGTTAGGAATTAGGAAAATTTTTGTATCTAAAGACAAATATTAGGCAAAGTAAATTTTGAAATGTATTTATATACCAGTCCGCCGTTTTTGTATAAATGCGATGTTTTTAACGGGGTAAATTATTGCAAACGAAAAAAAAAATTGAAAATGAAAAATTTTGCATCTGTTTCAAGCTGTTCTGAACAATTTGGCATACTTTAGAATAAATTGATGTATGTTTGTAGGCATGTCCAGTTGTTTCTGGGATACAAAGCGAAGAGTGCAAAAAATTGTAGTTTTTGAGAGAACACAGCATCCAATGGATTCAACATTTTACTTGTATTAATTACATTTTTGCGAAGTCAGGTCCAGCAATTTTGGAGTTACACAGGAGATAAGTTAAAAAATTGAGATTTGGTGGTCTGAAATGATCATTAAAAATTATTGTCATTGATTATCGAAATATTGATTGACACAGGCAGACAAGCAAATAAGTAGACCATTGGAAAAATGGATAGATAGGTACTTAGGTTGACAGTTTTGCTTATATGTAGACAGGTAAGAAGCTGGACAGGTTGAAAAAAAGGTTAAATTTTCGTGCAACTTGCTTTAAGGCAAATCACCATTCAGACCTAGTTCTGATTATATTTACTACTCTAATGAATTCTATATGGTCACATTTGACTCTACAATACACAACGGTATGAACCTCATTTATTTTTTATTAACACTTATTAGAAGTCCAAAAGAAATGTCAAATTGGTACCAAAAAGCAGAGATCAACTTTTTTAGTCTAGCAATACCAATTAGTACTGAATATACAATTTTAATAACATTATGCATATTTATCTTTTCAACCAAACTTATAATTCGTTGTGTATGTATATAATTATTTTTGACTGTTCTTTGCATTTTTCCGCATATCTAAAAAATTTGTGGACCTGCCTTCCCAGAAACTGATCGACTTTTCTCAACTTTAAAATAATCAGTCGACTTCATATTGTTTCCTAATAAACTTTCCAGTCATATAGGCATATTCTATTTGTTTAATATGTTAACAAATATATCAAATAATAGCGTTTTTACAAATAACGTTTGTGATGTTAAAAGCACTAAATTTCAGTAAATTGCCATAAGGCACTACACAGTTTCAAACAAATATGCAAAACAAAAATAGACAAAACATGCTTTTTTCAAATAATTTCCGTAAAATCTAAATCTTTGAAAGATCTTTTTTTTTAGGTTCTTTATGCACAAATACTATCAGAATTATCCTTTGCATTTAAATATATATTTTTATAAAATAATAAGAAATAACTGAATTCATTAATGCATATAAACACAAACCTTACCAATTATCTAAACATTATAATGAATTAATGTTTATTATTAGTTTTATTTATTAAGACACTTAAAGTATCCGAATAGAGCGGGGCTCAAAAATCTCCGAGTAAAAAAAATCATCATCACAAGTAAAGTATACCATAATAAAACTATTTTAAAGTAGAGGGCGAAAGATGTGTAGCCAGTCATTGCCCTAAATCAGGCGACGTCAATGTCACACTATCACATTGCCAATATATCCTAACGAAAGTACTTTTTTGTTATTTTTTTGGTTTTGAGCACTGTTGGATACCTGAATATAATCAGAAAGTAAACGTTTTTTAATTGTTTTATAACGTGTTTTGCTATATTCAAGATAAATTTAACAAATTTTTTACCTTGCCTATGAGGTAGATAGGACCGGGTGATAAATTTTAGAAAACTAGCAGAAAAACATATTTTTACAAAGATGAATTATTTGGGACTTTGATCGGACATTTGAACAGTTCGATAGTTGTTTGTTTTGATATGTGGTCATTTGGTTTTCGCAATATAATTACCAAAAATCCCCGCCCTACTTAGGCATATTTCCTAAGCATTAAGCACAAGAAGTGTCAGTTATCCCTAAAATAATTTAATCGTTCCTAACAACTAAATTCAGCTATTGATTCGTCAGCTCATTTGAACACTTGGAATCTCTTTCATCTCATCTTGAAAGCGTAAGATGTATAAAGATTTTTTTTATCCTGTTCATTTCTTTGAGTTATTTCACTCCTATTTACATATCACAGTCGTAACGTCGTCCATAGTTTCCCATAGGAGTGGATTTTATTCAGATTATCTGCATATCCTTGTATCCTTTATCCCAAAGATATAGATTCAATCAGCGGGCTACACTCTTCAATTGCTCCAAGAGTTTCAAGTAATATTCCTCCGACCGGCGCAGGTACGAGGTACGAGGATCCATGTCAAAGCTTCATTGCTTTTTTCTCGAGAGGATTGTTGGATCTTGTGAATTTCTTTTAGAGCATTTTAAATATATTATGTATGATTATAGTATACTCTCTGTATCAGTCATCTTTTGATCGGCATCGAAATTATTAATTTATTGCGAATTCCACAACTCGATATTAACTTCTCGAAGGATAAGTTTAGGGGGCGTCCATTAATCACGTGATCGACTTTTAAAGGATTTTTTGATCCCCCTTCCTCCTTGGTGATACGTGGTGATATTCAAAATAACCCCCCCCCGTCCCCCACCAAACATCATGTGGATTTTTAGTTACGTGACAAAATTGTAAAATTTTTGATTTTTTTTTTACTTTAAAATAGTTTTGTTAAAAATACCATACTTTACTTGTGATGGTGACTCTTTTTACTCCAAGATTTTTGAGCCCGGCTCTATTCGGATACTTTAAGTGTCTTAATAAATAAAACTAATAATAAAGATTAATTCATTATAATGTTTGGATTTTTTTTAAAAAAATCATGTAAATAAAAATACACGTGATATCTCACTAAACCTCTCTCTTCCCCACGTGATATTTCGTGATTTTTTGTCAAACCCCCTTCTCCCTAAAATCCTCACGTGATTATTGGACGCCCCCTTATGTTTTCGCAAAAAATGGATTTGCTAATTTCATATTTTCTAGGCGTATCAAGATATTCTGAATCGAAAGAGACCAAATTTGAAAAAAGACGTGTGTGTGTGCCGATTTTTGACCTTTCATTATAACGTTTGCTTAAAAACGGCTGGACAGATTTCAAAAATTAAATACTGGTGATGTCAAGAATAAAGACGTATCTCGATAAGGACTATCGTTGGTCAAATTTACGATCGTCCAAGCCGTTTCTTTGTTATTCGCAGAAAAGTGTAAAATATTTCGTGCACGTATTAGGCCACAATGTTGAATAAATTTTAAAAATTCAAAAACTGTTAAAAATTATTTGACGATTTTAATGAAACTTTGTATAACTATATATTACTTTGTAGTCTAAAATAATATACTAAAATATTATAGGTCTAAGATGTGCAGTTGAATTATAAAAATTCATCAAAGTATAGAATTTCGACGCATACTTGAGTGATTCTAATTAGAATTGATGCCAAAGCACCAGTACGGTCTGTGGTTTTTGTAGGTAGCTACTGATTACAGTTCACGTTCGTACTTAATAAAATACATTTTTAAAACCCGAAATGGATGAATTTGTTTGAATACAAAAACAGTCTTTATAATTAGTAAATAATATTAATTATATAAATATGAAATATATATACATTTATATAAATAATATATATAAATATATATAAAAAATATATTAATTATAATTACTTAATTAATTAATTATATAATTATGTTTCCAAGATATCAATTGAAAATCGTTTTCAATGCAAACGAAATCTTTATTTTTGAAATGAACAGTTGAACATTTTATCTAAATAACTAATTCTAATTCTTGTAGATAAAGTCGATCAGACAACTTCCTTAAGGCAAAATGCTATGTGTGACTAGTTTCTGAGCAAGATTATTAATTCAAAATCATTAATTTATTATCATCATTTATGTAGTACACAATACATATTTCAGCTATGCTATAATGATGTATTATTATTAATCCTTTATTGTTGATTAAGAGCAAGTATAAAATAATGCAAATATTATTAATTTATTCCGAAACAACGCGTGATTACAAACATATTTGTAATTACAAACATTTTGTTTGGCTCTTATCAATTCATTTCATAAGTTCTTGTAGTTCAATCGAAATTTTAATTTTTATCTTTTTATCCCATTAATATCGTACGAGTTAACAAAAACAACAAGACAAGAACCTCTAAGTTCCAATATTAGTTTTTGAAAATAGTACTAATCTCTAAAACATACCTATTAAAATATATTTCA
>NW_020536999.1:57994961-58019094 GCF_003426905.1 Ctenocephalides felis
ATACTTTTCATGTTTACGTTATTTAGTGGTTTTATTAACTGAATTGTTTTTCTTTTAAGTGATATTCACAGTTTTTTTATATAAACACTTAAATACCTTACCTGTGGTTGGGGTTAAAGCCTCACGATAGAAATATAAAATTATTAATGTGAATCAAATCGTCGGAACGATAATTAACTATGAAGCTATGAGCAAACCCATATGCACATACGGAATCCAATTGTGGGATGTTGCAGCAAATCAAATGTGGGCCAAATCCAACGTATTTGGTTTAAAATCATTGAACTTGATTAGAAATCCTCAACTCCAATTGAATCATCCTTGATGACCTAACAACACATTCGTAGAGCTATATCATTCAGAATAAAAGTATACAATACTGATTTGTAAGAAATCGTGTTATAGTTATTGCTAACTTACTGAATTACTTATTAAATGTTATCTATCGACTATTCTTGTTTCATTTTTTCGTATTATTTATATTTTTCTCTTTTTTATGTGAACATTTAAATTGATCGATACAGCTCACTTTAAGTTTTTTGATGGTTGTTAAAAACACAATTACTTTAAAAAAAATCTTCATAAATCAATTAAATAATGTATACATAAAAATTATATTCAGATATTAGAAACTAAGGACCAATTCTTTGGTAAATTAGACCGTAACATAGCTGTGCAGTCAAGCGTTTTGATATAATACTTAACCTATAAAAGCACAAACTTCAAAACAAAAATGTTATCATAACTGCATCTTTCTGATGTGCATTTGTAACACATACGTGAACTTAGGTCTTATATATAAACATGTTGTGCCGCAGCAAATACATAGCATTTTGACAGTTTTTACAACTATTTTATATGATATAGCGTTGCTATAACAACGGCTCCCAATAATTGATTCCTAAAGAATTGAGCCGTTCTTCCTGGACCAAATAAAAAATATACTTTTGTTGTAAATATTGATACCTAACATGTATTTGCTTATCTCCTGATAGTGACTTCATAAGAATTAATGTTATTTCTGGTTACACATCTTTTGTCTTCTACTTTGAAATAGTATCATTAAAAAGATTCTATACTTTGTTTTTTAGATAATGGTAGTGGACTATCTCATTCGCCACTGCATCTCTCAAAAGAGCATTAATTTGAAAATGTTTGAGAAATCGTAACTTACTTACTTTTTGATATTAAAAAAATAGTAACTAATTCTGTGATAGGATACTCTGGAACATAATCATCAAACTTATGGACCGATTCTGCCGTACAACAGACAAATGTAGTGTAAGCTATGTTATGAAGAACTTTTCATACAAATTCATTCAAATATTGACAAAAGCAATGTGGTTGCTGTGCAGTCAAGAATTTTTCTTAAGTTATCAGATAGATAACCCAACCTAGAAACGGCACAAATGTTAAAAAACGATCTTAGTTAACAGGGTCTTTCTGACCCAGGTCATAACCTACAAGTGACGTTGCAGTTTATGTGTAAACGCCTTATGCACAGCAAATAAATGATATTTTGACAGTATTTACTGTAATAAAGTAGCATGATGTATGCAAGTTGAATCGGAACTTTAGTCCGTTGTGCGACAATCGCCCTATTTTTTTTTTTTTTATTGGCTTTTGATACACATTATAAGGCCAGATGCCATTCTTACAATTGTTTACTACAAAATCGGTCCGTTAACAGTGCTTATTTCAATTGAAGAATTGAGAAAGAAAGGAACTTCTACGAGTTCTTGTTTCTAGTTGTTTTTAGCAGGATCTGTTCATCCCTATGTTAGAAGCCTATCTCGGATGAGTAATGTCGCTATTCTTATTCCAAACACATGTCTTCCATAGAAACGGCCGATGTGTATGTAGGTAGGCTTACGTTCGCCGTCGGTGTATTCAAATCCTATGCTAATCATCTGTTTTTGACCTCAGCGTTGCTATTTGCGTTTATCACTGTCACGCCCTGTGAGACGCCACGGAGATCTCAGTACTATTCATGATGAAAATCTGGACCAATGTTTGGCTCGGTTGTACGACTTAATGTTATCATCTAGGACCCCCAATTGACGTAGAGAAATCTTATTAAATTTAACTCCTTTGCAGTTTGAATAGCTCGTTTGCCGGCCTCGGGGTTGCGGCTGAAGATGTCTGTGGGGTTGATTAATTTTTGGAATATAGTGTCGGTTTGTGTTGTTGTAAGGATTATTTGCGCTCTTTGTTTGATCAGGGAAGAGTTGACTTATGAGTTGATAAGAACATTCAATTTGTCTTGAGATAACATATATGTGCCGGCTGCTTTTCAATTTCAATTACTTCTTTTGCAAATTTTCGAGAATACTCATTTACTCTTTTCAAAGAGATACACACGTACTAGTGATTTTTTTTGAAAATTAGTAACCAGAGTAATATTAATCTCTAAATTATTGCGCTTATTATTTATCTATTAACATATTAGTCAAAGTGAACATGGACTTGATTTCTGCAAAAAATATCTATTATCATTCATTTTTACTTTCTAATTGTTGAGCCTCTAAGATTTAGATTTACATTTGCAACTTAGAGATTTTAGTAATCGCAACCCATCTGATCAAATTAAAATCTAGCAAATAGTTGAACATTAACTTTCGTATCCATCAAAATTGCTTGAAGGCTCAAATAATAGTATTATTTTAATTGCTTTATGCTCATCACATTTTTATTTTCAACATAGTTTGGAGGAGCCATTACTACTGATAATTAATTATAATATATTGTTTATTACTGATAGATAATTTAGGCTTTTTGAATTTGTAACTTGTTGAATTCTGTGTTAAATACATGTAAATTTTTGTTTCCTGAAATCTGCATGTTAGAGAATGTTCTCTATTTTTAATTTTGTACACTCCTACTCTATTTCAACTTTTGCAAGAATCATAATTTTTGAAGTAATTAAATTTTGGGATTACTAAAATTCTCAAAAATTGTCGATTTCTAAACTTTAAGTAGATTTGCATCATGAGACTTCAATTCTTTTGGAAATAATATTGTCAAAGCAAAATTGATATTACCGAAAATTGAAATTGAAAAATGTGAACATTTAATAAATCGTAGTAATTCAAATGAAACATTGTAGCAAATAACTAAATAATATCTTATATTTTTTGCTAATTTAATAAAACTAAATACTGAAATAGGGTAGAGCTGGGCTAAACCAGCGGGGTAACATGTTCACCGGTCAATATCTAAAACACACAGTCAGTTAAAAAATTTAACATTTGAAAGTTTGAGGTAAAAGAATATATATAAAAGCAATTTTACAAGACATAAATTAAATAATAGTTATTCCAGCTCTGCTGATGAATATTTCTGACTTAATACCAGATGAAGGTGTTTACAGTATTATCTTATTGTAAGTAATGCATTCATGAAATTTATAGTTTGCAGAGTTGAATAATGTAGTTATTTTTTCGAAAATTCCTTTACATTAGAATAAGACTGTTTGCTTCCTGGCCGACCCAATTTACCCTGCCATTGGGGTAAAAATGACTAGGTTACAATGTTTGCAAAAAACAGCAAAAAACAGCAAAAAACAGCAAAAAACACATTTCTAGAATGATGAATTAGTTGGGAGTTTACTGAACTTAGTCAGATAGTAGTTCGTTTGATATGTGTTATTTGTTTTGACATAATTAGATTGATTTTGATAATATAATTGCTTAAAGTCAAATTGGACCTTTGTGCCCCGCCTTACCTACTCAAGCATAAAATCCTCGGGGCTATAGTGACACCATAAATATTGAAAATTGACTACAGATTATATAAGCCTAATTCATTAGGTATAGAATTTCCGAATTTATATTTCAAATCTTTCTATTAGGAAAATTCTACCGAATCTTTCGTTCTAACCAATGAAAATTTAAATTTTTTTCTATTAAAGGAAATCTGTATTGTTTGTATAGTACATACTTAAAGTATATTTGTGAACTGAAACATATAAAATACTATATTATCTCCGATATTACTTGATTCATGTTTCAGATTTCCAGACTTGTTACAAATGGGTCTTAAACAATTGGTGAGGATCACTATGATTAATTAGATACTAAGCGGACTGTAAATTATAAATATTCCATCACCATAAGATATCTGAATAAAACTACTATGTATTTAGTTTACCATATATATTGAATTTCACTCTACAACCTTACAACCTCGTTGTTTTTGCTAGTCTCTCTATTATTATAAATTACAAGTATTTATGTTCATACATTTATACCCCTACCTCAAAAAGCCCTAGTCAAATCTTGACGAAAATAAATCTCAAAACGTAACAAATTCGCGGTTTAACTTGATAATTACACAACAGTAACTTAATAAATACCCCAAATAACTTACCATAACTAAATTCATTTTATAATTCAAAATTTCATAATTTTATTCATCACATCCCTACAGCACGATTTATTTAAAATTCATACGAAACATTCATTTATCTAGTTATTTCATATGTCCGGGTTTGCACGTCGCCCCAGAGCCAAGCGTAGCAAAAAGAGAATTGAATTGAATACAATTTTTATGTGTGTGATATTTTAGTAGGCGACATCCCACGTAAAATCATATTTTCCGAGGCGTTTTCTGTCATGAAAAGGGTTCTAGGTATAATTCGGTAAAACTAGTTTACCCGTCGCTACTGGCGTACTATGGGTTGGTTACCTTTTGCATTTTATTTTGCACGGGCGCCTTTTCATGCTTTACGCTTGTCGTTTGGGATACATTTCCTGAAAATAACCAGCATCAGATAAATCTTGTCATGGTGCGAATCGAATACGAATGGAATATGAATACATATCGTACAATTACATTCTGTCGTAATAGTGTACGAGTATCTACTTTGCATACCTACTATCTCATAGTATTGCTGCTAATATTTATGTATAATAAATAGTTATATATGGTGTTCTGATTTAAGGAAAATTGTTAGGAATTTCTGATCTAAAAACAAATATTGGGCAAGCAAGTTTTGAAATGTATTCAAATTCATTGTAGTCGATATGAATTAGTACTTTGTATAGTGTTGTTGTATTGAGAAAATTAACTTCGCAAATGAGAACTCTCACACAGTTTCAATATATGATTTATTACAATAGTAATTCAACACAACGATACTTCTTTACAACTTGTTCTATATGATATAAAGAGTTTATTATAAAATTAAAACGAAGAATAGTAAATTTTAATGTTTCTTCAGCAGTGGTAAGCAAGCAAAGATACCTTATCTCTGTTTCAAATTTCTTAGCTGCCTTAGTAGTGAAAGTGGAATTAGATCCTAGCCGAGTTCCAGTACTCGAAGAGGATTATGATCTTTTCATGCATAAAGTTGCCAGATGATATAACAGTGTATTTAGTTTATAAACAAATCATAAATAGATATCAACACTTCACAAAGACTTATAGAAAATTATTGTATTTACTGATTGCCTAATAAATAAATAAAATTATTCTATATGAACGATTCCTAAGAATCTGCAACGAGACCAATATTATCATTGATTATCAAACTATTTATCACTCAAAATGTTTGACTTGTAAATTTTTGTTATAAAAAATAATGAATACGAATGATTGAAAGGAAGATATACAATATAGAGTATTATAAAGTGTCGATTGTATATTTTGTTTAAAATATCATTGATAACGAATTAGATATGAGGACAATGCACGTGGACGACTAATAATTTGTATAAACGGGTTCCATTCATTAGATCGTATATAATATATAAAAAATGGCTTTTTCTTGCCGGCATCGACAAGATGTGTCATACTGTACTGAGCCGAATCAGCAATACACAAATAAAGTATAAAACTCGTGTATGTATATTGCGTAAGTTAGATTTTTGAACATATACTTGAACATATACTTGAGGCACTGATACTCAACATTGGTGCATCAATAAAAATTCATCACTATTATAGAAAATGTTTTAATAAAAATTCATACATAGAGATCCAGGTTTCACAACAGATCATGGAATCCTTAAGTTTCGATTGCTGTTCAAATAATATAAAAAATATAAATATTAAGTCTGCTGTTTGTGTGATTAGTCGACTTTATGCTAACTAATTTGAGAGAATCTCATTTATTCCTCAGTATGACCTCATCTATTCTTAGTTAACACATAATAAAAGTATGTGAGCAATACCAAATTTTAACCAATAAACAGATATTCTGGAAAAATAAAGTTGTTGCGTATTTGACACTTATAAAAAAAACATTTTTTTGCAATTTTTGATAGCAATGAGAAAAACTTATTGGATACGAATTTATTCAGTATCAAGCTATAAACAGTTGCAAATTATGTTCAAACGATGATTATCCAATTTAAGATAAGATTTCAAGTAACTATATAAAAAATTTACGTCTCCCATATTAGTAAAACAATTAAAAATCAATTAACACAACTTTTTCAATTTATAAACGTTTTAATAATTACTTAAATTAATTCTCACAAGCACATATTGAAATCGATTTCAGTAAATTGCCATAAGAAATATTAAGGAGACACTACAGGTAGTTAAAACAAATTTATTATTACTTAATTTCTAAAAATAAAACACTTTTTGCGTCAATTTTTGAAAAACGGTAAGATTACTTATCCTTTTTCTGTGTTTTTTCTTAGATATATTTCTAAAGAATAATTAAAATTAACTAAGGTCATTAAAACATTCATTTAAACATGATAATAAATAAAACGTTATTATTTAGTTTCATTAAGTCACTTCATATATGAAAAGAGCGACACTTAGTGGGCGGAGGGCAATATTATCTCACAAATAAAAATAGTATGATTTTTTTAACGATACTATTTTAAAGTAGAGAGAAAAGATAGCCCTAAATCAAGCTACGTCATAAAATATGCGGTCACATTGTAATTTCTTCAAAAATTAATAAAATTTTTATTCCTTGTTAGTTTTTTTTTTAATATGGTTGCTTGATTGTTTTGTAACGCGTACTGTTATTTTTAATTTAGAGTTAAGAGATTTTTCTTCTGCCTTTGGGGTATAAAATACTAGATGACAAATTTTTGGTAGTTAAGTTTTTACAGTAATAATTGCCATCAGACAAATTTTACCTTTGTGACCGCCCTACCCTACCCTATTGTATACACTTCACAAGGGCATATTTCCTAATACACAGAAATGTCAGTAATCCTTAACATAATTGTATCATTTCTATCATCTAATTTCATGCAACTGATAACTCAGCTCATTTGAACACTTGGAAATTCTTTCATCTCATCTTGAAAGCGTAAGATGTATAAAGATTTTTTTTATCCTGTTCATTTCTTTGAGTTATTTCACTCCTATTTTACATATCACAGTCGTAACCGTCGTTCCATAGTTTCCCATAGGAGTGGATTTTATTCAGATTATCTGCATATCCTTGTATCCTTTATCCCAAAGATATAGATTCAATCAGCGGGCTACACTCTTCAATTGCTCCAAGAGTTTCAAGTAATATTCCGAGGTACGAGGATCCATGTCAAAGCTTCATTGCTTTTTTCTCGAGAGGATTGTTGGATCTTGTGAATTTCTTTTTGAGCATTTTAAATATATTATGTATGATTATAGTATACTCTCTGTATCAGTTATCTTTTGATCGGCATCGCAATTATTAATTCATTGCGAATTCCACAACTCGATATTAAGTTCCCGAAGGAGAAGTTTATGTTTTCGCAAAAAAATGGATTTGCTAATTTTACGTTTTCTAGGCGTTTTAATATATTCCGAACTGAATGAGACATAATTTGGAAAAAGACGTTTGTGTGTGCCGATTTTTAAACTATCGTCAACGTTTACTTAAAAACGGATAGACCGATTACAAAAATTCAAAACATTAGATGTATCTCGATAAAGACTATCGTTGGTCAATTTTACGATCGGCCAAGCCGTTTTTTTTATTATTGGCAAAAAAGTGTAAAATATTTCGTACATGTTTTAGGCCACAGAGTTAAATAGATTTTAAATATTCAAAAACTGAAAAAAAAATTTGTTTGAGGATTCTGTTGAAACCTTGTATAACTATAGAATTCGTAGTCTAAAATAACATACTAAAATTCATCAAAGTATAGAATTTCGACGCATACTTGAGTGATTCTAATTAGAAGTCATAGCACCAGTATGATCTGTGGTGTTCTGTAAGCAGCTACTGATTATAGTTCACGTTCTTACTTAATTAAATACATATTTAACCCGAAATGAGTGAATTTGTTTCACAAATTGATTTAAATTATACAAAAACAGTCTTTATAATTATGTTTCCAAGATAAATATCTTCGAGTATCTTCAATTAATAGGGGCCGTTCAAGTATTACGTATGCACTATAGGGGGGCGGGGGGTTATTATTTGCTTATTTTGGGTAAGAAATTTGCTTACTTTTGCTGACAAAGGGGAGGGGGGTGTAAATAATTGTAATAAATCTGCTTACGTAATACTTGAACGATCCCATATCAATTGAAAATCGTTATTTTTTAACCTTAAACATTTAAATTTTAAATTTTAGTTAAACATTTTATCTAATAGCTAATTCTAATTCTTGTAGATAAAGTCGATCAGACAACTTGCTTAAGGCAAAATGCTATGTATAACTAGTTTCTGAGAAAGATTATTCATTCAAAATCATTAATTTATTATCATCATTTGTGTAGTACACAATACATATTTTAGCTATGCTATAATAATGTATTATTCTAATTCTTGTAATTCTAATTCTTGTAGAAAAAGTCGATCAGGCAACCTCCTTAAGGCAAAATGCTATGTATAACTAGTTTCTGAGCAAGATTATTCATTCAAAATCATTAATTTATTATCATCATTTATGTAGTACACAATACATATTTTAGCTATGCTATAATAATGTATTATTCTAATTCTTGTAATTCTAATTCTTGTAGATAACGTCGATCAGGCAACTTCCTTAAGGTAAAATGCTATGTATAACTAGTTTCTGAGAAAGATTATTCATTCAAAATCATTAATTTATTATCATCATTTATGTAGTACACAATACATATTTTAGCTATGCCATAATAATGTATTATTATTAATCCTTCATTGTTGATTAAGAGCAAGTATAAAATAATGCAAATATTATTAACTTATTCTGAAACAACATGTGATTACAAACATATTTGTAATTACAAACATATTTGTTTGGCTCTTATCAATTCATTTCATAACAGTTCTTGTAGTTCAAATCGAAATTTAAATTTTTATTTTTTATATCCATTAATATCGTACGAGTTAACAAAAACAACAAGACAAGAACCTCTAAGTTCCAATATTAGTTTTGGAAAATAGTACTAATCTCTAAAACATACCTATTAAAATATATTTCATATAAATGAAGAAAACTTATAGAATATATATAGTTGAACCAAAAATTATAATCGAATTTGGTCGAACTATTCAGTTTTATAGTATCATGATAAAAAAGAGAAATTGAATTAGTATTAATAGATATAAGTAAAATTAAATGCAGTATTGTGCGAAAGGTATAAAGATATTTTTTTTTTTTTTTTTTTATTTATTTATTTATAGCAATCAAGATACAATTTATCTTATAAGCTATTGTGACACAAGGAGAAAGAGAACAAAAAATATATATATATAATAAAAATAATAACAACAATAGTAATAATGAATAAAAAAAAAAATAAAAAAATAATATTTATAATTATATTAAAGAAAAAATAATAATAATAATAATAATAAATAAATAAGTAAATAAATAATAATAATTAACTAGAGTTCACTCCAATGAGTGAAGCCTAGTGCTTCATTTAAGGTCGCTTGGCCAACATCTTTTCAATCTTCTTAGTGATGAAGAGCCGATTAAAGAAGCAATGAGCTGGTTGTAGTGACACTCAATTTTTGAGAGGTAGATCGAGCTTCTGTCCTTGATGACATCTGTGACGTATGGAAATATAAAGATATAATATTTTATTTTATTTAATGAAACCACTATTTTCTATTTATACATGATCTCGTTGTCTGAAAGATTTACAGATACCCCAGCTTGTGAATATGACCCTTAGTACCTGCTTTAAAATAAGGGTAGATTTACAAGAATTGGGATGTTAATAGGGGATCTGATATACATATCTTTCTCATTCATTGGTTAGTACATAATAAATATAATTAAAATTGGTTTCTATAAATAACACGTATCAAACAAATAATATAAACTGAAATTATTTTTATTTAGCTATTTTTCTAATATTATCATTCTTCTTATATTACAGCCATGGGACAATAATGTCCAATATTTAATATCTAATTTCAAAGATTTTACAAAATAATTACTACAATATCTAATCAATTCAAAACACATTTTTAAATTTCATTATCAAAATATATTCATTGCATTAAATTTTATAATATAAAACATACAATATTCTAAAAATAAATTCATGCTACTCTACTTAAAGTAACTTATTCTTATTTATTATTATCACTATCACGATATGAATCATGATATAAAATTCCCATATAAAATCATAATATACATTCGTGTTACAAAAATGTAGAGTTCACAGTTCCACAATAAAAGACATAATTCATAGAAATTAAAAAATGTATGAACTGCAGCAGAATTCTTTATATTAAAAATGTAGTCACAAAAATGCACTCTAATTATAACATAATTAAAATATTTAACATAAATTTTTAAACTCTTATAAAGACAAAATGAAATATTTTTATTATGGCAACAATTTGAAATAGCTTTTGTTTTGGTAAGTATTCCTATTTTACTTTTTGAGCCTTTATTTATGTGAAAATAATTCCAAAGGATCGATTAATACCTCAATAGTTTCAACTTCTGTATCATACGTCGTTGGTTTCTGTGGATCCAATGATGTAGAAGTTTGTGCATTTGGTGAAAAATCTGAAGTCGATGGATCTGGCTCTGGCTCCTTTTTGATATTTTTTATTAGATTTTGTGCAAATTCAGCATCGCTTAATTTATTTTGGTTGTTGGGAAATACGCTAGTTTGTTCAGATCCACTCATTATGTTATGTAGAAACTCTGAAGTCGATGTCGATGGCTGTGTCTCATTTTTGTCTTCTTCCATTGGACATGGTGCATAATCAGCGTCGCTAAATTTATTTTGGTTGTAGGGAAATACGCCAGTTTTTTTCAAACCCATTCTCTATATTATTAGGTTCTAAAGCTAATGGTAAAGCAATCCGAACGATTTCAGGGACATCATATATCGTCATTGTCTTCCCAGCATTATTCTGCATCCATGCAACTTTAGCAGATGACATATATGTTTTAAAAGGTTCATATACTCCAACGTCAAGCGGTTGCATTTTCTGAGAGCAATGTCGAGGAATAGAAAGCATTATCACGCCATTTTCATCAGCAAGGTCCAGTGTAGGTATAGACATGGATAATGAAAAGTTGTTGTTCAAAATCAACAAAACTGGTGATTCTTTACTGGCCTTAACGTGCTTGATAAAATGTTGAATATACATAAAAAACTCGTCATGAGTAAGACAACCGCTTGAATTCCCAGCTCCTATGCAATCAGAAGGACCATCTCGAATAAAATGGTATTCAAACTTTTCACAAGGAAATATAAACATAAGTGGAACGAATGAACCTAAAGCCGAGACTGCAAGTAATACAGTAACATTATTCTTTTCTTTTTCTGCAATTATATTTGATAGTTTGTTAACAGTCGATACACTAGTTTCATCTGCATTCCATACAGCAGAAGCTGTGAATTTAAACTGATCCAAAATTTTTGCTAATTTCGTGTAAAATTCTTGCACATTAGTTTTGTTGAATGACATAGCCTTGATTCTGACTGTTTCAGGTTTTTTTCTGATTGAAAGGCTTGGGTTTCGTGTAAGGAAAACAGATACCCAATCCCTACTAGGCATTTTATTTGCGCGCCATGTTTCTGGTGTCTTTATTTTATGTTTAATTGCATAATCATAAGCCATGCGGCGAACTTCTTTTGAACCTATGCCATGGAAAATTTGTTCAAGTTTATGCAAGTATTCTGTGATTCTGGATTCTTGTTCCTTATTAAAAACTTGTCTTGGAGTACTATAGCCAAATCTCACATCTGCAGGATTATCTTTTATACGTTTCATAAATCTTGATAATGAAGTTTTATTTATTTCAAACATTCGAGAAACTTCTCCTAATGACTTGTTTTCATGTAGAACTAAATTCATTGCTTGCTGCATCAATTCAACAGGTTTATTGGCACGGTTTGTTTTTCTTTTGTAATTCCTCATCCTGAAATAAACAAAAAAAAAGTTATAGGCAAAATATATGATATGAGGGGGTTAAAAGAACCAGACAGTTCTTTTATAACCCAACCGCATGTGAGGTTATACAAAAGTAAGTTTAAACTAACATAAAAATAATAATTTACCTTACAAAACAAATAAATAACGTATATATACTAAAATAATAATGCTCGAGTCCAAACAAATTAACAACGAAAGCAAATACTATGCGCGCCGCGTCTATTTCTCGATAGCAACGTCGCTCGACTGACGCCGTGTATCTTTTTACCCTCGGACCTTTAAGCCCCGCCCTACTATACATACACACGCATACACACACGTATTATTGAACCGAAGCGGAGAGCGGAGGTTTTACACTGTATTATTAGTCATCCCGACAACACAGGCAAACATTTAAGTCTGGCGTACGGTAACCAGTGGTTTCCAACCTTTTTGTATCGCGCTTCACCGTTTTTTTAAAAAACATAATGTTGCGTTCCTCTTAGTTTTCCTAACAATCTAATTTTATAAATACTTAACTGATATTGTAATTCATTTATCAGACTACAAATTGATTAGATTTTTGAGTTTTAAAATTTTTGAAAAATATTGGCATTTTTGATAATATTTTGAAACATTTTGAAATTTTTTAACTTCTTTTCAAAGCAATCGCGATGCTTCAGCTGCGCAGAGTTAAAATATCAAAGCGCATAAGCGCCGCGTCGCAGTCTATCGGTTAAACAATTTTACGGAACCCATAGAAATGTAAACAAAATTTATACTTATGATTAAAATATCTGATAATTTGCTGTGCATATGTTTTATGTTCGTTTTGGCGCCAATTTTTTTTTACTTTTTTTATTGGATCTCCAAAACCGCTAGACCTGCCATCACAAAAATTGTATCAGTTCTTCATTTTGTCAATACATATAAAATATTATTTCTAATCATTCTTAATCTAATCTATTTCTAATCATATTCATAATCATTCATATAGGACGCTTTGTTATCTCAAAAACTGAATTACCATTTTTTGCCGCGTATCTTCGAAACCGCTCGACCTTCCTCTGTCAAAAAATAATCAGCACGACTCCCCGCCAATGCGAATCGAATGTTGTATGAAGTATTTAACTCGGTTGAATCGTGTTCACGAAATCTTCGACGAAAATTTGTAACCGAACACACTCACATACATCCTTTTTTTCTAAGTTATGCCAATATGTTCAGAAACCTTTGGAACGTAAAGATATATGAAAATTTTAATTTTCTATTTTTTGCGATTACTATGACTTAGTCTAAAGTTTTTAATTATTTATGCATTTATCTTTATATTATTTCAACGTTTTTGGTTTATTTTGGAAATAGCATTTTAAAAGCCATTGTAGTACGCCCCTCTTTGGAAACCACGGCGTTAACATGTTTTCTTTGCTTCAATATTGTAAAATTATATCTTTAAAATATGTAACATATGTGTTTACATGATGAAAATACAAACTTTTTTAAATTTTTGTAATCCATACGTTTAAATTAAAAAAACATTTTATTTCTATTGACGATATGAATAATTCTATAAAGTTTTTAGAAAAGCATTTCCTAGCATGTACAAATTTTGTTCAAATTTCTAAAGGTTCCGTACTAATGTTAGTCAGTTAAACTGCGACGCGGCGCTTACGCGCTTCGCTTTTTTATCTCTAAAACGGCTACGCAGCGCGATTGCCATGCAAAGTTCAGAAATTTTAAAATAAAAAACACCCATTTTATTAAAAAAAATCAAATGTATTTAAATTTTTCAAAAACCTAACAAAAAACTCAAATCTATTTTTTTTTTTCAAAGTTTTTAAAAAAATTAAAAAAAGTTCCAACAGTTTGTCTCAAAGCACGATACCATGCATCACTAGCCTTCTGTGTAATAATTGTATTTTAAGAAACAATGGGTCTGATAATGATAAATTAAACAGAAACACTTCCCATTCATGATATCAGCAAGGGATAATAAATATTTTTGTTCATTATGCTTAACAATATATGTTTTTAAATTATAAATTTTAATTTTATTGGTCATTCTAAACTTAAATATCATACCTATTATTACGTTAAAGCTTTTTAAAAGCAAAAATAAAATGGTTTACTTTTTTTCCCTAGCTATCCCCTTTTACCCCGCCTATAGTATAAAAAAGACCAGGTGGCATTTGAATTTTGAAATTTTTTGTTATCAAAGTTGCCGATAGTGAACTGGACATTCATTTATTTATATATGTGTAGAGAACTTTGTTATGTATGTACGAATCGAAAATATTTATTTTGATTTTTTTTATTTATATAATACTTTATTTTTATTTAGTCATTATGATATTTCATGTTAATACTTGGTCTAAACTTGTTGGCCGTTCAAAAATTTCTGATACCTTGGTTTTTGTGAATACGACCCTTAGTACCTGCTTTAAAATAAGGGTAGTTTTACTGAAAACGGAGTGATAATATGGGTTCTGATATACATAACTTTCTCATTTATTTGTCGGTACATCATAAATAAAAATAAAATTGGTTATTATACATAACACGTATCAAACAAAAAAATGTTGTATTTATTACAATTGACTGTAGAACAGAACAATATTTTCATATTGTATTTTTACTAAATTTTATATATTTTTAACTATTTCTTTTATTCTAAAACTATCGGAGAATAATATTCAATATTAAACTTTCAAGATAAAAACACGTTTTTTATTTAATTTTTAAAATATATTTATTGTAGTAAGTTATGTAATATACAATATTCTTATAAATACATGAGTGCTATTCTTCTAAAAGTATATTACACTTATTTATTAATATCACTATATTGTATAACATTTATAACTTACAAGAATATAAAATGTAAAGTTTACAATTCCACAAAAAGACATAACTCTACATGAAATTGTATGAACTCTCATAATTAAAAGTGTAGTATGTCACAAAAATGCACTTTAATTACCTGCTAGGTAACTAATATTAGTTGAAAAACAGATTTTAAAAATTTAACATTATTATTAAAACAAAATTAAATATATTTTGTTACGGTAACTATTTCAAACATATTGTTTTGGTAGCCATTTCCAGTTTACTTTTTAAATGTTCATTTTTCTGAAAATAATTCTAGAGGATCAATTAATACTTCAATAGTTTCAACCTCTGTTTCACTCGACGTTGGTTCTTGTGGATTCAATGATGTAGAAGGCTGTGGTGCATTTGGCAACAAACCTGACGTCGATGTCGATGGCTGTGGCTCATTTTCCGTTGGATTCATCGCAAAATCATCAGCTATGTCAAATTTATTTTGGTTGTCAGGAAATATTCCAGCTTTTTCAAATCCACTCAATATGTTATGCAAAAGAGAAAAAGTGGATGTTGATGGCTGTTCCATGTTTGATGTCTCATTTTTGTCTTCCTCCATAGGGCATGACACATAATCAGCGTCGCTAAATTTATTTTCATTGCAGGGAAATACGCCAGTTTTTTCAAACCCACTCACTATGTTATTAGGTTCTAAAGCTAAAGGTAAAGCAGTGCGAACGATTTCAGGGATATCATAAATAGTCATCATCTTTCCAGCATTATTTTGCATCCATGCAACTTTAGCTGATGGCATATATGTTCTGAGGAGTGCGTATACTCCCACGTCAAGTGGTTGCATTTTCTGGGAGCAATGTCGAGGAATAGAAAGCATTATCACTCCATTTTCCTCAGCAAGGTCTAACGTTGGTACAGATATGTATGATGAAGAGTTGTTGTTTAAAATCAACAAAACTGGTGATTCTTTACTAGCCTTGACTTGCTTGATAAAATGTTGCATATACATAAAAAAATCGTCATGAGTAAGACAGCCACTTGGATTCCCAGCACCTATGCAATCAGTAGGACCATCTTGAATAAAGCGCTCTTCAAACTTTTCACAAGGAAATATAAACATAGGTGGAATAAATGAACCTGTAGCGGAGACTGCAACTAAAACAGTAACATTAGTTCCACATTCACCAGTTGGTTTGTCAACAGCAACATGTTCCTTTTCTTTATTAGCAGTTTTTTTTGGGAGCTTGCTAACGGTCGATACACAAGTTTCATCTGCATTCCATATAGCAGAAGCTGCGAATTTATATTGATCCAAAATCTTTGCTAATTTTGTGTAAAACTCTTGCACATTAGTTTTGTTGAATGACATTGCTTTGATTTTGGCTGTTTCAGGTTTTCTAAGCGAAAAACTTGTGTTTCGTTTAAGAAAAGCGGTGATCCAATCCCTGCTAGGCATTTTATTTGTAACCCAGTTTTCTGGTATACTCATTTCGTATTTAATTGCACAATCATAAGCAATGCGACGAGCTTCTTTTGAACCTACACCATGGAAAATATGTTCAAGTTTGTTCAAATTTTCTTTTATTTTGCATTCTTGTTCCTTTTTGAATAATTGTCTTGGGGCACTATAGCCAAATCTGATGTCTGTAGGATCGTCTTTTATTCGTTTCATAAATCTTGCTAATGAAGTTTTATTTAATTCAAATATACGACATACCTCCCTTAATGATTTTTTTTCATGTAAAACTAAATGGACTGCTTGCTGCATCACTTCCACAGGTTTAGTGGCACGATCTGTTTTTCTCTTGTAATTCCTCATCCTGAAATAAACAGAAAAAAGTTATAGGCAATATTTAAGTTATATAAGGGGTAAAAAGAACCAGTCTGTCGTTTTTTACCCCAATCGCATGTAAAGTTATACAAAAGTACATTTAAACAACTTAAAAATAACAACTTACCTTATAACAATTGAATAACGAATATTCAAATAACAATACTCGATTCCAAACAAATTACAACGAAAATAAATACTTGGACGCGCAACGTGTATCTCCGACTAGCAACGTCGCTCGACTGGCGCCATGGTCCTTTTTTCCCATGGACCTTTAAGCCCCGCCCTACCCTATATACGCACCCATACTCTCTCATATTATTGAGCCGAAGCGGAGAGCCGAGTTTTACACTGTATTATTAGTGAACCCGACAACGCAGGCGAAACGTTCAAGCCTGGCATACGTTTTCGCCGTGGTTTCCAACCTGCGGGGCGCGGTACATATTATTACATGCCATTATTTTAATGCACATTATTGTTTAATATTGCTTTTTTATAAATTACAATATTTATTACAACTGTTAAATAATTTAACATCTAGTAATAATAATAAACAATAACATAAATTTAAATAAATAAGAGTACAAAGATAGAATTTACATTAAAATGATATCCGTAGTATGATGATTTAATATAAAATAAAAGCAAATGGTAATAAAAATAAAATTAATAAATAAAATAAATAAAAAGTCGAATCAAAACAATAAGTAATAGATGTTAATAAATATAACAAAATAACAATATTTGAAATATTACGATAATAATATAATATTAATAATTTAATAATAATAATAATAATAATATTAATGTTAACATTTACAAATGGCTATTTATGAGATCATTGGGAATAATTAATATTGCATATTAATTTGTAATCTGACAATATCAGTTTGGAATTATAAACTAATGGTGCATGGCATCGTGCCTTAAAGCAAATAGCTGGAACATCCCGTACCAAAAATTACAATTTTTAAATAAAAAACTTTAAAGTTTTTTGAAAACTTAAAAAAAATTAGAATATTGAGAAATTTGGAATTTTTGAAAAAATATTTTTGAAAAATTTGATTTTTTTTATATTGTGAAATTTTTTAACTTTTTAACTTCCCGTTGGGTAAGTTATATTAATCGCAAAAAAATTGAAAATGAAAATTTTAATATCTTTACGTTTCAAAGGTTCTTGAACATTTTGAGATACCTTAGAAAATATGGATGTAAATCTGTGTGTGTGTGTATGTGTGTGTGCAATATTTTGTCGACGTTTTCGGGACCACACATCACTTTTTCAACCGATCAACTGATTTGAATAATTAAAATAAGATTCGATTCGTATTAATGGGGAGACGTTCTGAAATTTTTATTATATGTTTACATTTCAAAGGTTTCTGAATATTTTGGCATAACTTGGATATATTAGCAAAAAATTGATGTGTGTGTATGTATGTGTGGATACAATTTTTTGTCGACGATTTGAGGAACACAGATCAACCAATTTGAATGATTAAAAAAACATTGGATTCCTATTAATAAGTAGACGAGCTGCTTAGTTTTTGGCAAAGGCAGGTCCAGCCGTTTCGAAGATACGGGGCAAAAAATGCTAATAATAGTAATTCAATTTTTGAGAGAACGGAGCGTCCGATTTGAATGATTCAAAAAACATTTTATTTGTATTGACGAAATGAAGTACTGATCTAATTTTTGGGAAGGCAGGTCCAGCGTTTTCGGAGATCCTATAAGAAGTACAAAAAATGCCATTTGGCGGTTTTGAGTTCTTGTGTTTTTGAGAAAACGGAGCGTCCGATTTGAATGGTTCAAAAAGCATTTTATTTGCATTGACGAAATGAAGTACTGATTGAATTTTTGGGAAGGCAGGTCCAGCGTTTTCGGAGATCCAATAAAAAAAATATTAAAAATGCCATTTGGCGGTCAAAAATGATCATTAGTCATATGCACTTCAAATTATCAGATATTTTATAGAGATTTTAATAATAAGTACAAATTTAATTTACTGTTCTATGGGTTCCGTACCGATCTTTATCCGTTAGACTGTGACACGGCGCTAAAGCGCTTCGATATTTCGCCCCTAAAACAGCTGAGCGGCGCGATTGCAATGAAATATAATTCAAAATTTTCAAAAATTTGAAATTGTAAAAAAATTCAGATCCTTGATGAAGTCAAATTTTTAAAAATCCTCAAAAATCTAATTTTCACAAAGTTTTCAAAAAAAATCAAATCTTTTTTTAAAAAAAAAGTTTTTTGGTACAGGAAGTTCCAGCAATTTGCCTTAAGGCACGATGTCATGCACCAATAGTTATTTTAATACTTAGGTGAATGCCTAGATAAACTTTTTGTTATATTGTTATATTCTAACATGTTTTATCTCATATGAATTGTTGTGCGGGTGTAAAATTCAAAAGTAACAATAAAAGTAAGTCTGCAATTTGAGGTAAGCCATTTTCGCGCTTGTGAGAATATCGTGTTTACCTCCAAATTCGGTATGGTTATATCCCGTTGAATTTAACGAATATTATTTATGATGGCAGTATATCAAAGTGCGAAACAAACTCTGAGAGTTTTGAACAGTTCCTATCTCTTGCGATTTTGTGATGCTGAGATGTCGAGATGAAAACTAAGCGAACTTGGGAGCCGCACGCACGAGGAAAACAGTGACACCTCATGCTGACACTATTTAAAACTTACTAAATTCAATAAAACTTTAACAAGATCCAGTTATCTTGAACGTAGAAATTCTTGACTCTAGTTCAAACGCGTACTTAGTTAAATTTGGTTCAAAACTTCTGAAAACGTTCATTAAAGGTACAACAAATGGAAAGTTAATAAAGTAGGGAAGAACATTTAACACTTCAAATAAGTTTGATCCTTGGAGCAACATGTGTAAAAAATGTTGAAAAAACTGTTCTTGAGAATACGCCTCAAAGCCTTTTGAACATTTTGGCATTCCTTAGGAAAAAATGATGTATGTGTGTGTACAATTTTTCATCGACGATTTCGACAACACGAATCAATCGAATAATTTAAAAAGCATTCGATTCCTATTGATCGGAGGAGATGTGCTGATTAGTTTTTGCAGAGGCAGGTTCAGCCGTTTTGAGGATACTGGGCAAAAACTACCAAACAGGGCAATTCAATTTTTGAGGGAGCGGGGCGTTTGATTTGTTAAGAAACATTGTATTGACATAATAAAGAATTGACAAATTTTTTGAAAAGACAGGTTTAGCGGTTTTGTAGATTCATGGCGGTCAAAAATTATCATTAGACATATGCACATCAATTTATCGGACACTTTATAGAGATTTTTCTAATAAAAACAACTTTTTTTATTTACATGTTTATAGGTTCCGTACCAAGATTTGTAATGTTTAACTGTAAGACTGCGAGGCGACGCTTAAGCGCACGGGTATTTCTCTCTCTAAAACAGCTATGCGGCGCGATCGCTTTGAATCAAAAATCAAAATTTTCAAACAAAATTTTAAGCATTTAAAAATTTTAAATTGCCTTTAAGCACGATGTCTTGCATCATTAGTAGTTTTTATTTTAAATTATATATCTGGTTCATTTTTTGGAGTCAACGCAAAAGCTACAGTTTAATCAAGTTTTAGTTCTGCACAGTATAAAGTCCAAGTGGCTGCAAAATGGATTAATTTTATAAAAAAAAAAAAATTAGCAAAATCAGCGTATATGTCAAAAACTAGCCTTTCAAGTCCAGAAATCTTAGCTACTAAAATTTCTTTTCGTTCAAAATAAATTAAATATATTCTGTGTAACTTCATGTAGTGTGATTTGAAATATTCACCTTTGTAGTTGATTTCTTTCATTTGAATCAGTTAAAAATCTGGCAACCTTGCTTGCAATCTGCTAATGCCTAAAACTGCAAAAGAAGAGATTTGGCAACGGTGCATGTTCGCATACGTTCGGGTCTACATGCGACAGGACGTCATCAGGTATCAAATTAACATTTGCAGATACACACAGAATTCAATACAAAAGCAAGTCAAATCAAAATAAATACTTATTAACTATAAACAAACCAAGATTTTGTAATTTAAAGATAATGTAGAAGTATAAAATTTAATTAAAATTATTTGTTATATTTATATAATTAATAATATAGCTAATTAAGAAATTAACTGGGAATTTTACTGAACATTGTTCGAAAGATGTTTGTTTGATACATGTTATGTGTTGTGTAGTAGTTCATTTACTTTATACAGTATAATTACTTAAAGTAAAACTGGACGTTTGTGCCCTGCCTCGTCACTTCCATATGTTCTTTTCACTGAAGAATAACAGAATTTTAACAAAAAATATTGGGTGATTTTTTCTTGACTTTGTGTTATTCTTCAATGGAAAGTTGATATGTAAGTGATGAGGGCAGGGCACAAGGGTCCAGTTTTACTTTCAGTAATTATATTGTATACACTAATTGAACTACATCACAACACATAACATATATCAAACAAACAACTATTGAACAATGTTCAGTAAAATTCCCAGTTAATTTCTAATCATAGAAATATGTTTTTATTTATTACTTTTCTAAAATTTGTATCCATTCCTATAAGCAGCGTAAAAAAGGGCAAGGGGTTAACTAATTCACTATTTTAATTTTAATTTTAAAGAGGTTTTATGAAATAATAGGCGTACTATTTATTTATT
Organism: Ctenocephalides felis; assembly: GCF_003426905.1. NCBI lineage: Eukaryota > Metazoa > Arthropoda > Insecta > Siphonaptera > Pulicidae > Ctenocephalides > Ctenocephalides felis. Next base: position 58,016,582 of record NW_020536999.1, read on the forward strand.
GAAATGCATATGAATTATTAGGTTGAACAACAAAATTAAAATTTTTAATATAAATATATCTATTATTAAACATAATAAACACAAAAAACTAGCTGTTGCTTAGATGTTTTTGTTATTTTATCTTAATCAAGCTTATTATTTTGTGAAATATAATTGCTATAAATAAGATAAATTCATACAACTTCTCTTAGAAATGCATATTTTAAGGGTATATATTTTAGTCAGTCAGTTTATAAAAAATCATCATTAAAGCCAGAATTCCTAATAATTTAATTCATCTCTTGTATTTTTTTTAAACTATTATTACTTTTTATTTACCATTTTCTTAATGTTGCACCTTTGCCAGTGTATAGGTTTAGTTGGTCCTTCTTACCCCACCTACATCCTACATGTAAGCATTTATGCAGGTTATATTAACAAAACTTTTGAATGATATCTTAAAAATATCAATACGTCTTATAAAATAATTAAATAACGCATACCTGAAAATTATACTCAGTAATCACAAACTAAATATAAGAGTTCAAAGGCAAAAAAGCAACAAACGAAAAAAAAACTTATGTTATGTATATTGGTATATGTTTATTTTTTAATAGCCCCATCTAAAATCAATCAGTCCAATTCTATTTATTGTAACACGATATGAAGCCCTTTGGAAAGCAATAAATATTCAGTTTAATGACGAGTTGAGATAATATTTGACATTTGTTTATCTTATAGAATCACTTGAAGATATAGCTGTTTATGCGATTATGGAATTTAAAGATAAATTTGTTCCGAGAAACTTAAACTTTAGGGTATTATGTATCAAATAGCGCTTATGTAAAAATACCGAAAATACCGGTATTTTTGGAATAAATACCGGTAAAAATACCGCCGAAAAATTGGGCGGTTTACCGGTAATTCGGTATACCGGTATTGCATTCTCTATGGGGTAAAACGTACCATGTGTCAAATTTTTAGAAAACAGCAAAAAACACATTTCTACAATGATGAATTTTACTGGGAGCTGGTAGTTTTACTGAATATAGTCAGATAGTTGTTTATTTGTCATATGTTTTTGTAATGTTATAATTGGTTTAGTTTTCACAATATAATTCAATAAAATCAAATTCGAGCTTTACAATTATTTATTCACATTAATTTACAATTAAATAATCTATAAAAATATTTTCCATTGAAAAAAAGTTCTCAAAGATTCGAAAATAATTCACTGCACGTTTGAAGTTCGCCCCGCGACCTACTTACGGGTTGCAATTAGATACGAAAAATATTAGGCCAGTTCGACAGCAGTTCATTCCTGCTGCTATATTAAATCTGCCAATACATCTGCCAATAATTCTCAATCGACCTATCCTATAGATCGTTAATAATCGCTTTGGCGCCCATGTAACCCCGTTGCGGCTAAGAATATAAACGCGCTAATCAAAAGCGTGATAAGTTTGCTCGGGGTACGTGAGATGTATCCGCAGCACCTGCGGTCTGCGGGTTATGTTATTCAAACAAAGGGCCGCCGCCGCCGCCGCCCCCAATCCGAAGGGTGAAAATCATCTCCGAACGCGGAAGCTAAACAAACGTCGACAATGGGATTTGTCAAAATACACAGCAAAAAGTCCTGAATTTTGTTGCAGGAAACGCGACGAAGCGTGCTTCTTGCTTCGGGGATATTGGGATGGTTTACATGCATTTCAGATGGTACTGAATTTTTTGGCAATATTTTTCAAGTAAAAATCATGCTGAGCAATTTTCAATGTTTCTTTGTTATTGTTCATTAATATTGTACAACAATTAGAATTATTGAATGAACTCATATGGCTAAATTACACATAAACAATTGACAAAGAAGGAAACTAGTGGTGTATGGCATCGTGCCTTAAGGCAAATTGCTGGAACTTAAACCATACCGTAAAGAAATTTTCAAGGAATATTAAATGTTTTCAAATAGATTATTATAAATACTGTAATATTGTCTAATATTTATTTATAACAATTATATAAACTGAATTGCTAAGTTAAAATTATTCATTTAACGTATATAAGTGAGCTTTAAACCTTTAGCCATAAAAAATTGAAATCTGAATTATTGTCAATATAAAAAAAAATGACCAAACTTTTTTTTTCAAAAAACAATTGCTTTATCACAAGCAGAAAGTTTTTGAATCATTCAATTCGGATGCTTATTTCTTTCAAAAACTGCCATTGTTTGTTTATTTAGACTTATATCTTCGAAATGGCTGGCCCTGCCTTTGCCAAAAACTAATAACCATTTCTCCCAATTATTGCTAATGGAATGTTTTTAGATCATTCAAATCGGATGCTCCGTTCTCTCAAAAACTCGATTTCTATTTTTTGCACTCTTTGCTCTTTATCTTCGCAACGGCTGGACCTGCCTTTGATCCGTGCGCCCGAAAACGTGAACGAAAAAAATGCGGACACACAAAACACACACATACAACACACATCCATTTTTTCTGAGGAATGCCAAAATGTTCAGAACGTGGGTATGCCAAAAC
>NW_020536999.1:58020094-58130522 GCF_003426905.1 Ctenocephalides felis
ATATAAAAAATAATATATTGATTAACTATCGATATATGCAATAATAAAAAAGTATACTGTTGTTTTTTCTCTAAGCAATAAAGTTAAAATTTTTGAATAAAAGTAAATACTACGTATATTGATATAATCAATTACAAAATTAAGCCAATAAACTAACTAAATTAGTGAAAATCATTGATAAATTATATATTTAATTATATATTTATCCTATACAAAATTAAATATAATACGCCAAACGTCAAAGTATCACAAAATTGAAGTGTCATTTTAATGACAAATTAGTGTCACCCTTCGGGGGATACGATGGACGGTTTTGCAGATATCCCCATCGTAAATGTGAATAGAATACTCTATGATGATTCACAAACATGTTCTCAATACATCACGGAACAAATTAAACTTAATAAAACGAATAACCATCAAACTGAATCCACAGATGCAAGTAAAATGAAACCGTCTATTCTATTGGATAGTAATTATCAAATTCCATCGACAAGCAATGAGCCTATGATCATGGATAATTAGATTCTCTCAACTGCGTCTACTTCTTGGAATTCTGCTCCTTGGCAAGTTGTTACTAGCCCGAAAAGAAAACGACCAAAGCGCCAAAATGACGAACCGATTAAATTAAATAACAGATTTGAAGTATTAACAAATGAGGAACCGAAGGCTCAGCCAGAATGTCCTACACCAATCAAAAAAATTATTCCGCCTCCTATTATTATATACGGAGTTACAGATTATAAAGGTATGACTAGTACTATCGATAATTTCTTAGGCAATAAAAATTATACAACAAAAACTTTATCAAACAATAACATAAAATGTAATGTTTCAAATATTGAAGACTACAGAAAGCTAGTAAAATTCCTACCTAGTACGAAAGCAGTTTTCCATACATACCAGGTCAGTACTGAAAGGGCATATAGAGTTGTGTTGAAGTATATCCACCATTCAACAGATATTTCTGAATTGAAAAATGAAATTGAAACCAAAGGGCATAAGGTCAGGAACATTACAAATATATTACGCTATAGGCAAAAGACCCCTCTTAATATGTTTTACATTGATCTTGAACCAAATAAAAACATTCAGAAATCTTTAAGATAAATAAGATACTTAACCAAATTATACATTTTGAGACTCCGTTTAAACCATCAGTGATATCACAGTGCACAAAATGCCAAATGTACGGTCATACAAAAACGTATTGCAATCGTCCATTTATTTGTGTAAAATGTGGACTGCCACATGACAGTAAACGATGTACGAAATCGAAAGAATCCCCAGCTTTTTGTGTGAACTGTGAAGAAGCTCACACAGCAAACTACAAAGGTTGTTCTGCCTATAAGAATTTATTACAAACTAAATCTAAAAATGATTTCAACAACAAAAACGGGTCAAAACAATCACACAATTCTCCTATAAACATCAAAACTGCTGCCACTCCTCAACGATTTGGTAGACTAACAAACACGGAGCACATGTCATACTCTCAAGCCATCAAATCCAATAGAAGCGAAAACTCAAATATACAAAATAGTAACTATGCAAATAATGAATTTTCTCAATTCTTCACTGAATTTAAAAATATGTTTCAACAACTTATGCAACATAATACTATGATTATTAATATGTTATCTACCCTCATCAATATCAACAAAACTAAATAGCTGTATGGTTAAATTTTTACGAGTAGGACTATGGAACTCCAACGGGCTTATGCAGCATAAACACGAAATAGTATTATACCTCAATGAAAACAAAATAGATGTTTTTCTGGTAAGTGAAACTCATTTCACTAATTATTCAAACTTATTCATTCCTAATTATCGTGTATATCACACTAATCATCCAGATGGCACAGCTCACGGGGGTACAGCTGTATTAATAAAATCTAATATATCTCACTATGAACTTGAAAAATATAATAAAGATTACTTGCAAGCAACATCCATCAAAGTACAAACGTCATCTTTTGCAATAACAATTTCTGCCGTATATTGTCCTCCACGTCATACAATCAGTAATATACAATTTTCTGAATTCTTTGAATCTCTTGGAAATAAGTTTATAGTTGGTGGAGATTTTAACAGTAAACACACATTTTGGGGATCAAGACTGATTAATCCAAAAGGAAGAAAACTGTATGAAGTTATTGTGCAACAAAACTATGGTACTCTTTCCACGGGCACTCCGACTTACTGGCCAACTGACCCAATGAAGAAGCCCGATTTATTGGATTTCTTCATAATGAAAGGCTTAAACTCTAGGTACACAGAAGTTCATTCAAGCTACGATCTCTCTTCAGATCACTCACCTATAACTGCTACTATCTGTTCTTCAATTATCAATGTTTGTAAACCTTATAGACTTCATTCGAGAAAAACAAACTGGGAACTATACCGCTGCAAAATAGAAAACAATACTGATCTCAAAATTAGTCTTAAGAACTCATCGGAAGTTGACTCAGCTATTGACAAATTTAATAAAACACTTCATGATGCTGCTTTACTTGCTACTCCAGAAACAATAGTTCAACAGGATCAACCTCTATCTTTTGAAATTAAAAATTTAATCTCAGAAAAAAGAAAGCAAGACGAAAATGGCAGTCAACTCACTTTCCATCAGATAAGAACATATACAATAACTTAAGCAATAAACTAAAATCCAGATTGAAAGAAATTTCTAACCAAAACTTCAACAATTACGTATCAAACCTAAATAGATTTGATAACTCAATCTGGAAACCAATTAAAAACAAACTAAAACCACGTATTCAAAATCCGCCTGTTAGATGGGATGACAGCAATCACCTATCTTGGGCTAGGAGTGATGCAGAAAAAGCTAATTTATTTGCTCATTATTTAAGTACAGTTTTCAAACCGAACCCAGATTACTCTAACGCAGCGGACCTTAACTCAAATATGATTCCTTCTCACAACTCAATGAACAGTATAAAGTTCTTTTCATTAAAGATTATAATTGAAGAGATTAGTAAACTAAAAAATAATAAATCTCCAGGTTACGATTTAGTTACGGCAAAAATGTTGAAAGAACTGCCAAAGAAGGGATTCATCCTTCTAACGTATATATTCAACTCAATAATTAGATTAAACTATTGGCCAACTCTCTACAAAACATCTGTAGTAAAAATGATCCATAAAAGCGGAAAAGATCCTTATATGGTTACCTCATATAGACCAATCAGCCTTCTACCAATTGTTTCAAAAGTGCTCGAAAAACTCCTGCTTCAACATATCTTAACTAGCGCGAATATATTTCCAGAACATCAGTTTGGCTTTCGGAGTCAACACTCCACAATTCAACAGTGCCACAGAATCGTAAGAGTCATCAGCAATACTTTCGAGGCCAAACAATTCTGTTCTGCAGTCTTTCTAGATGTGAGCCAGGCTTTCGATAAGGTGTGGCACAAGGGACTTTTATTGAAGATTAGATCGCTACTTCCATGTGGTTATTATAATATTCTAGAATCTTATCTCGCCAATAGGAAATTCAAAGTACGGGTCAACACTGAAACCTCAATATCTCATCAGATTGAGGCAGGAGTTCCACAAGGCAGTGTTTTAGCGCCATTTTTATATATCCTCTTCACTAGTGATTTTCCAACTTTACAATCAACCACAACAGCTACATTTGCTGACGACATAGCAATTCTTTCGACACATGCTGATGCATCTAAGGCTACGCTAATTTTACAAAGGCATCTAAATGTTATAGAGGATTGGACAAAAAAATGGAGAATAAAAATAAATGAGAGCAAGTCTAATCATATAACATTTACTCTGAATAAGACAACATGCCCAGGAATACATTTTTATGGCCAAGCAATTCCAAGCACCGAATGCGTCAAATACTTAGGTATGCATTTAGATCGCAGGCTCACGTGGAAGGACCATATTCGCGCCAAATTAAAGACTATAAAAATTAGAACCGCTGAACTATACTGGCTACTGGGACGCAAGTCAATTTTGTCGATTGACAATAAACTTCTAATTTACAAGGCAATAATAAAACCCATATGGACTTATGGCATTGAATTGTGGAGCTGTGCAAGCAAATCCAATATAGCGTTAATGCAACGTGCGCAATCGAAAATATTGAGGCAGATTACTGATGCTCCGTGGTTTGTTAGCAACAAAACTTTACACGACGATCTTCATATTGATTTTATAAACAAAATAATACAAATCAACAGTATAAAACACTTTCAAAAACTACAACATCATTCAAACAATATAGTCACTCAGCTTCTTGAGACATCAACTTCAAGAAGACTGAAGAAGAAGCTGCCCGAAGATAATATGGAGGAACCATAGAACTACCACAACCTTATATAAACAGAATAATTGAATCATTTATTGAAGTGATTCTCTGAATATGATTGTAATATTGATCCGATAAATTTATATGTGTGTTTACAAGTGTGTGTGTATGTGTGTGAGTGAATGACATAAGCCAAATAGCTCATAGAATAGTTATGTATTCTGATTGCTATTGAAAATAAAAATTAAAAAAAAAAAAAAAATTTGAGACAATATTCAGACTTGCTTTTATGTTATAATATGAAATAAAATAAACGAATAATAATAATAATAATATGAAAATGATAATTGAACGAATAATAAAGTTTTGGAGTACTATTTGTTCTTATAATTGACATTTATTAAAATCATTTTCTAGTACAATTATCAGTTAAGTCGGTTGAAATTTTTTTTTCAAATTGCATGTAATATAAAAAAATAATATATTGATTAACTATCGATATATGCATAATAAAAAAGTATACTGTTTTATATAATATAAAATTAAATATTCATATTTCATGTATTATTAATTATCCCACCGCTGCCACCAAATTTTGTCACATGTAGGGATTTATGCCACAATTCAACACATTTTACACAATAACTTGTAATTTACTTTTATTATATAAAAATTACATAAAATACTTTTAAAATATTTTAAAATAATTTTAAAATAAAATAATTTTAAATGATGTTTTAAACAAGACTACATTTTGGAAGATGCGTTCGGCTGGAAAGCCGAATGTTTTATATTTTATTGAATTTAATCTGAATAAAAATGTTTATTTGAACGTAATAGAAAGATCCTTCCCGTAACTTTGTTTAAGTATAAAAATGCTGAATTATTCAATTATTATTGAAATAACAGCAAAAATACATTGGTTAGATAAAATCTATCCAAGCATCTATAGAAAAGATTTCTCATACGGTTAAGATGCAAAATGCTGTTGAAGTAAAATTTATTCCAGAAACTTCTTGTATAATTTTAAATTAACTTTATTTTCTCAGTGTTTCAATTACGCACTCGAGTAGATCATTGGACATAATCAAATCAGTCCTTTAATTACGAGAAGTAATATGATTTTATTTGCGTTCATTTTGTTTGTGAGTGATCAAAAACTAAATGACGAACTTTGCAAAGTCGTGGACATTTAATATGCACGGACAGTATGCCGCCGTGAATCCGTTGCTCAAAGCAAAACTGTAAGAATATTTAATGATTTAGCGTTATTAAATATGCATAAACGCCTGACGCCCCGAGCTAATTAAGTTCCTGATGAAGTTTATGAAAACTCGAAAAGTTCAACTCACTCAATCGAGTCAACGTATTAGATATGCAAAATAAGAAAATTTCCACGCACTCGTTTCAGCGACTAATTTACCTTATTTTGCTGCTTTGCGGGGAAATCGTTCAAATAAATAAACATGTAAATTCTTCCGCACATATACAGGGTGTTCCAGACTTTGACGTCAACCCGAATCGGGGTGATAGTATTGACCTCAGTGAAAAAAATGAAAAAAAAATATTTTGCTTTTCTTGAAAATTATGCGCTTTTAAGGGCTTTGATAAAATTATGACCCTTCTTCGGTTATTGTGGTTGATTTTTATTAATTTTGTTCATATAATCATTGGAACCGTAAATGTGAATAACATATCTAGGACCACAGTAATAAAAATTGGCGCAATTGCCCCAAGTTTCAATAATTAAGACTTTTTGTTGTACTAAGAATTTAAACATTTTAAAATCGGACGACTTTGAGTAGTCCTTTAAGAAAAATAAACTAAAGTGTGTTGACAAGTTTCGTAAAAAGTTAGCGCATTTGATCGGGGTTGTAAAATGGTAAAATACTTGATAGTTTCATAATAAATATTTTGAGAAAAAAAAACTAAGAATAACACAATAATGGCTAGCGCATTTCGCTCGCATTAAGTTCAAATGTTTTTTTGCACATTGACTTTTGCACGAACAACAAACATTTGAACTAATTGTGAGTAAAATGCGCTAGCAAATATCATATCATATTTAGGCTTAAATTTTTCACTCTTATTTTTATAATGAAGTTGTCGAGTAATTCATCATTTTACAATACTAATTTATTGCGCCAACTTTTGATGAATTTTTCCAACACACTTTAGTTAATTTTTTTTTAAAGGAAGACCCAAATGAATATATTATATTTTCATATTATCTAGTGAAGCCCCTCTGATCACTAATTTTGAAAAATTTTAATTTATGGTTCGACAAAAACTCTTAATTCTTGAAAACTTGGGAAAACTGTGTTATTATTTTTTATTGTGGTCAATTAATGACAAAGCTAGTGGGGTAGTGTTAAAACTTCCCGTACCGTAATCAAAAATCTTGGTACGCAACCCAAAAAAAAATGCACAAAATGCGTACACATTATTAAAATCTCTATAAAATATCTGATAATTTGATGTGCATATGTCCAATAAACATTTTTGACCGCTGGATGTGCCTTCCCTAAAATTCAATCTTTTCATCTTGTTAATACAAGTAAAATGTTTTTTAAATTATTAAAATACGGACGCTCCGTTCTCTTAAAAACTGAGTTACCGTTTTTGGCACTTTTTGCCCCGTATTTTCGGAACGGCTAGTCCTGCCTCCGCCCAAAACTAATCAGTACGTCTCATTATCAATACGAATCGAATTTAATTGAATTGTGTTTTCGAAATCGTCGACGAAAATTTGTATCCGCACACACACATACATCCATTTTTTCTAAGGTATGCCAAAATGTTCAGAAACCTCTGAAACGTAAAGATATTTAAAAAAAATTATTTTCGATTTTTTTGCGATTAATATAACTTGCCCTACGGGAAGTTAAAAATTGTCATAATTTCATCAAAGCTCTAGGTTGCATTAAATAGCTTAAAATTTCTAGCAATGTAAAATCTTCTATTTCCTAATTTTTTTCAGAACAATTAAGGTCAATACTATCACCCCGTTTAGCTTGACGTTAAGTTCTAGCATACCCTGTATATTATATTTAAATAAATATAAAATATGTAGATTGGTAGGTGTAGTTACGGATAAGTTTTTTGAGCATGCGTGTATTATCTTCCATAAAACTTCGTTGCCTATCAAGGAATAAATTTGTTGCATATTCTGCTGCCGGTTGCTCTTCGACTTGCATATCTTATTACAAGTTCCTCATAAGATATACAAAACGCATTAACCTCTTACACAAGTTCTGGAGGCAAGACTGCGCAATAAGTTCAGAACTATGCTGCAACAGCAACAATATATGCCGTGATGGCTGTATCTGCAGCATATTCTAATTACTTCGAGTAATGCACACACATTTCTGCGATAATATACACAAATTACCTTAATGTTATGTTAACCAGCACTTACTTAATTGTACTATCACATTCTACTAATAATGTAAATTAATACTTGTTTAGAATTCGAGACTAAAAATTAGTTTTCGAAAATATGACTGAGGACAGCGCAACATTTTTCATTATATTGTATTATGTAGTTTTATTAAAACACTATGCTCAGATTATCGAGTCATTTATCATTTACAGATTGTCATTTGTCTCTTTTTACCCCATAAGGGAAAGGGGTGTAAATGGACATTCACAGGACAATAAAATCCAAAGTCTTATTTTTAATTTTAAAAGGTTTTTACAAAATAATAGCTTATTATTCAACCAATGCAAAATATAAATTACATGAACACAATTTTTACAAAGATTACGATGTATATAAACTTGATCTGGCGTTTTGTCAACACATAACATTTTTGCTTTATTTCTTATAAAATTGCTATTTAAACTTATTTTACTATATTTTATTATTGCTATCTTCGCAAAGATAAAGGTCTAGTTTACCCTTTTTACCCCACCCACATGTAAAACATTCTATTGGTTATATAAAGAAACTGTTGAATCTAACTCAAAAAGAACAATAGATATTACAAAGCAAATAAATATACTTAAGAATTACATTCAGGTATCATAAACTAAATAAAAGAGCTCAAATCCAAAAAAACTGCATACAAAAAAAATTTTTTTGTTATGAATATTCATACATAGCTGTTTATCTCCTGATAGCGACGTCGTAAGGTGGTTACAATTTTTTTGCCTTTTACTTAAAATAGTATTGTTAGGAAAAATACTTCACTTGTTTTTGAGATTATCATGGTGGACCTTTTTAACAGCTCTACCCTTAACTTAACTTAAACTGTTTACTTAACATAATACCAACTACAACTTCTTTAACTCTTGCTTTAATGTTACAATTATATTTCCATAAATAGTGTATTATAAGATTATTTTATAAATGTCTCACCAAATACTATTTTATATAATACAATTTTATAGTTTTTCCATTGAATGACACTCTCGACGTAGATCAAAATATAGAGATCGAATGAACCAAGTACTTGTTAGATTGATATAATGAATAGTAAATGTAGAACTCACTTTAATTAATTAGTTATTTAGCGAACAGTAAGTAAGAATTATCCCTCTATCATAAAATTGAATAAAACAACTATTTACTTTGCTATTTATATTGATCTTTAGCCCGTTCCTTTTGGATGCTGCCGTGACAAAATACGTATTAGTTTTGAAATGTTTGGGTGGAAAGGGTTAATTTAAAAGCTTCTTCTCTCATTTCTATTGCTAGACTCTCCAAATATGTAATAAATCTTATGTTGTCTTCGGTCTTATGTTGAGTACAAAAACTCTGGTCAAATTTTAAATAATAAAACTAAAATTTGTAGTTTTACCAAATTTTGCTTAGTAAAAGGTGCATTTGCATACTCTTGAATTCAAAATTACTACATTTGAAAATTACAAAGTTACAAACTAGATTCATTACATTCGTAGCAGCAAATATTACAGAAACATCACATTTTTTTCTATAGAATGACAAATTTCAATTTCAAGATATCTTTAAGTGTGAATTTGAGTTTCTTTCATTTCCCTTTTTTTGTATATCGAACATACGCGTCATGTTTTCCAAATTCAACTCGCAGATTAGATTGAAACGTCACATCCGTCATATTCCTTTTATGAATAAATAACAACGTACTAAAAATATTCGACAGCTGATATTGTACTATTTCGATCAGTTTTTGCTTCCGTCGTGTGTATTCTGCTATTATTTATTTATGGCAATTCGGAAACAAATGATGTGAATGATATAGTTCGCATCGTGCGTAACTGCACATTCCTTTCCCATTGGGGCGACCTGGCGGGCATCATTATTTTGGGGGCCGAGGCTGGGGCCGGGTGCGTTGTTATGATCTCGCGAATGAGACTCCGCTCGGTTACCGTTATTTATGCGAGACTTGTGCCGGGGCTGCGGTCTCTTATTGCGATTTCGACGAACAATACAAGGAAAGGATTCTCAAAGGTTATAGGATGGCTTATTATTATATAATCTTTATATGGAACACAAAACTAGTAGCGAGCCAGATATGTTAACAACGAGTATTATATGTAAATGTATAGGGTATAGGGGGGCTTGAAGGTCCGCGGGTAAAAAGGTCTAGCGCCGATATCTTAAAAACATGTAAAGTTAGGATTTTTTTCAACAATGTTTGAAAGTGTGATTCTTACGACGTTGCTACCTGGAGATAAACGGCAATGCTTGATGATCCATATCAAAATTATTAACTTTAGTTGTTAGATTTTTTATTTGTGAGCACCGTTGTTCAGTTTACGAAACCTTTATTTGATTTTTAAATATACATTATTTAATTGTTTTATTAATTGTATTGTTAATTAACTTCCCGTATGATAAGTTATAGTAATGCATATCGTCACGTTTTAGAGCTTTCTGAACATTTTGGCATGCTTCAAAAAAAATGAATGTGTGTATATGTGGATACAATTTATTGTCAACGATTTATTGAGTACGGATTATCCGATTTGAATGATTCAGAAAATATTCGATTCCTATTGATGAGGAGACGTGCTGATTACTTTTTGACAAAGTTGAGCGGTTTCGAAGATATGGAACAAAAAGTGTTTAAAATGTCAGTTGTTAAGAGAACGGGTCAACCGATTTGAATGGTCTAAAAAATTCAATTCGAAATGATGGCGAGAAGTGGAGTTTGGATTTTGGCAAAGGCAGGTTTAGTCGTTTTGGAGATATAGAGCTAAAGGTGCAATTAATGGAAGTTTTTGAGAGGAATAATCATCCGATTTGAATAATTTAAAAAACTTTCTGCTTGTGTTAGCAAAACAAAAAGAATTTTTTTAATTCATTTTTTTTTTATTCTTTTCTAATTCTAATTCTAGCTAAAGTTCTAAACATCACTTATATACTTCAAATGGTTTGACAATGTTCTTCATTTTAAATCCGATTGATTAAGTTTTGTTTTTTTAATTTTTATAAAATAAGAATAATGAAAGTAACATTATTTATAATAATCTATTTTATAATATTTAATATTCCTCGAGTATTTAATTAAGTTATGGGAAATTTGCAAATTGCCTTAAGGCACGATGCCATACACCACTAGTTTCAGGTTGACCGTATTGAACATTTGCCATCGCAAAGATAAAAATAATAGTAAATGGTTAATAAAAAAGTAAATTATGTTATAGAGGCTATTTTACTAACTCTGCTGACGAAATACCAGATTGAGTATATATAAAATATATACAATGTTATCCCTGTAGAAAATATACCCATGAAATTTATGGCTTACCTTGGTTGAACAATTTAGTTATTATTTCGTAAACTTTTTCTGAAATTTAAAATGAGACATTGGACCTGTTTGTTTTCTCGCCGTCTCATTTTAGCCCGTCTTTAGAATAGAAAAGACCAGGTGACAAATTTTTGAAAAACATAAAAAAACACTACACTTACTATTAGCTGGGAGGTTTGCTGAACATAGTCAGAACAAAAAGGTATTTGTTTGATATGTGTTGTTTTTTGTGATATAATTGTTTTGAGAAAACACAATATAATTACTTGAAGTCAAATTGTACCTTTGTGCCACGCCCTACCCTGATAGAACAATGTGTTTCAGTTTACTCACTTCCTTACAGATAGATCAATTAGTCACTTATAAATCACCTAATTTTACTTTTTAATTTAAAAATTTTGAGGAACTTTTTATTTTACACCTTCCAAAATCTGAAATTCAGTATGGTAGGGCAGAGATTAAAGGTCCGCGGGTAAAAAGGTCCACCGCCAGTATCTCAAAAACTATTAAAGTATAGTATTTTTGGCGTTACTATTGTAAAGAGGAAGACAATATTATGTTACCAGATCTAGCCTTAAACACATTAAGTTTGTAACAAAAGTTTTTTTTGTTATTAATTTTTTTCGTTTTGAGCAGTGTTATTCAGTTCACGATTCCTGAATATACTTTTCATGTTTACGTTATTTAGTGGTTTTATTAACTGAATTGTTTTTCTTTTAAGTTATATTCAACAGTTTTTTTATATAAACACTTAAAATACCTTACCTGTGGTTGGGGTTAAAAGCATCACGATAGAAATATAAAATTATTAATGTGAATCAAATCGTCGGAACGATAATTAACTATGAAGCTATGAGCAAACCCATATGCACATACGGAATCCAATTGTGGGGATGTTGCAGCAAATCAAATGTGGGCCAAATCCAACGTATTTGGTTTAAATCATTGAACTTGATTAGAAATCCTCAACTCCAATTGAATCATCCTTGATGACCTTAACAACACATTCGTAGAGCTATATCATTCAGAATAAAAGTATACAATACTGATTTGTAGAAAATCGTGTTATAGTTATTGCTAACTTACTGAATTACTTATTAAATGTATTATCTATCGACTATTCTTGTTTCATTTTTTCGTATTATTTATATTTTTCTCTTTTTTATGTGAACATTTAAATTGATCGATACAGCTCACTTTAAGTTTTTTGATGGTTGTTAAAAACACAATTACTTTAAAAAAAATCTTCATAAATCAATTAAATAATGTATACATAAAAATTATATTCAGATATTAGAAACTAAGGAGCCAATTCTTTGGTAAATTAGACCGTAACATAGCTGTGCAGTCAAGCGTTTTTGATATAATACTTAACCTATAAAAGCACAAACTTCAAAACAAAAATGTTATCATAACTGCATCTTTCTGATGTGCATTTGTAACACATACGTGAACTTAGGTCTTATATATAAAACATGTTGTTGCGCAGCAAATACATAGCATTTTGACAGTTTTTACAACTATTTTATATGATATAGCGTTGCTATAACAACGGCTCCCAATAATTGATTCCTAAAGAATTGAGCACCGTTCTTACTGGACCAAATAAAAAAATATACTTTTGTTGTAAATATTGATACCTAACATGTATTTGCTTATCTCCTGATAGTGACTTCATAAGAATTAATGTTATTTCTGGTTACACATCTTTTGTCTTCTACTTTGAAATAGTATCATTAAAAGATTCTATACTTTGTTTTTTAGATAATGGTAGTGGACTATCTCATTCGCCACTGCATCTCTCAAAAAGAGCATTAATTTGAAAATGTTTGAGAAATCGTAACTTACTTACTTTTTGATATTAAAAAAATAGTAACTAATTCTGTGATAGGATACTCTGGAACATAATCATCAAACTTATGGACCGATTCTGCCGTACAACAGACAAATGTTAGTGTAAAGCTATGTTATGAAGAACTTTTCATACAAATTCATTCAAAATATTGACAAAAGCAATGTGGTTGCTGTGCAGTCAAGAATTTTTCTTAAGTTATCAGATAGATAACCCAACCTAGAAACGGCACAAATGTTAAAAAACGATCTTAGTTAACAGGGTCTTTCTGACCCAGGTTCATAACCTACAAGTGACGTTGCAGTTTATGTGTAAAACGCCTTATGCACAGCAAATAAATGATATTTTGACAGTATTTACTGTAATAAAGTAGCATGATGTATGCAAGTTGAATCGGAACTTTAGTCCGTTGTGCGACAAAATCGGCCCGTATTTTTTTTTTTTTTTTATTGGCTTTTGATACACATCATAAGGCCAGATGCCATTCTTACAATTGTTTACTACAAAATCGGTCCGTTAACAGTGCTTATTTCAATTGAAGAATTGAGAAAGAAAGGAACTTCTACGAGTTCTTGTTTCTAGTTGTTTTTAGCAGGATCTGTTCATCCCTATGTTTAGAAGCCTATCTCGGATGAGTAATGTCGCTATTCTTATTCCAAACACATGTCTTCCATAGAAACGGCCGATGTGTTATGTAGGTAGGCTTACGTTCGCCGTCGGTGTATTCAAATCCTATGCTAATTCCTGTGTTTGACCTCAGCGTTGCTATTTGCGTTTATCACTGTCACGCCCTGTGAGACGCCACGGAGATCTCAGTACTATTCATGATGAAAATCTGGACCAATGTTTGGCTCGGTTGTACGACTTAATGTTATCATCTAGGACCCCAATTGACGTAGAGAAATCTTATTAAATTTAACTCCTTTGCAGTTTGAATAGCTCGTTTGCCGGCCTCGGGGTTGCGGATGAAGATGTCTTTGGGGTGTGATTAATTTTTGGAATATAGTGTCGGTTGTGTTGTTGTAAGGATTATTTGTGCTCTTTGTTTGATCAGGGAACAGTTGACTTATGAAGTCGATAAGGACATTCGATTTGTCTTGAGAGAAAATTTGCCAGATGCTTTAACGCTTTTGAAGACCCTTACGTTTTTTTTATTTGCGCTTATTGTTTAAACTATTGACTTATTTAGTCAAATTGAATATGCACCCTGCCTTCTGCAAAATAATTTCATCACCATTCATGTTTTACTGTCTAATTGTCAAGACCTCTAAGATTTAGATTTACAAAGTTTGCAAAGTGATCTATGTTGCGTTTTTGTAAATCAGTTACACTAATGGTATCATAGTATTCATTTTTGTAAAATCAGTAATAGAAATATAGTAAGGCAAGGCGTATTTAGGCCAATTATTTGGTCAATCACTTATTTATTTATTTGGGCAATCAGATTTTTTTTGTCACATGATACTCACCTGATTTTCAATTTGCATTGCTTATTTGTGATGTGAATTTACAGAATAGTTAATATATTAACTTCCATATTCAATCAAAGTTGCTTGAATACTAATAGTGTCATTTTAGTAATTGCATTATGCGCACCGCATAATTTTTTTCAACATAGTCCTTGTGTAGAGGTGCCATGAAATTATTACTGATAATTAATATATAATATATTGTATTTTACTGATAGATAATTTAGGCTTTTCAAATTAGTTTATAACTTGTTGAAATCTGTTTTAAATGCCTGTATATTGTTTTCTACGAAAAACTGCAACCAGATAATTCTCTATTTTTAATTTTTTACACACCTACTCTATCTCATCTTTTGCAAAAATCTTAATTTCCAAGTAATATTAATTTTTGGTATTATTATTAAGGTTTTAAAAAATTTTCGATTTTCTAAGACTTCAAGTAGATTTGCATCATAAGACTTGCCCTTGTTTTGGCAACCATATTTTCAAATTTTAGAAAAATCGATATTAAATCTTAGAAAAATTGATATTACCGAAAATATAAAAATTCAAAATGTGAACATATACAATCAAAATGAAATAAAACATTGCAGCAAATTAACTAAGTAATATATTAAATTTTTGTCAATATAATAATACTAAATTTGATAAAACTATTTAAATACTGAAATAGGGTAGAGCAGGGTTTAAAGGCCCGCGGGTAAAATGACTTACAGCCAATATCTCAAAAACCAGTAAAGTTAAAAAATAATTAACCACAATATTTGACAGTAGAGGGAAAAGGTATATAAAAATATTTTTACAAGAGATAAATTAAATAAATAGTTATTCCAACTCTGCTGAGGAATATTTCTGACTTAATACCAGATCAAGATTAATTATCATTATCTTTGTCAATAATGCACCCATGAAGTTTATATGTTGCGTTGGTAGATTACTGTAGTTATTATTTCGTAAAATTTCTTTAAAATTAGAATAAGACATTGAGCCTGTTTGCCCTCTGCCCATCCCAATTTATTCCGCCTATGAAGTAAAAATGACTAGGTTACAATTTTTTATGAAACAGCAGAAAAAATACATTTCCACAATAAGGAATAAGCTGGAAGCTTAATTGAACATAGTCAAATAGTTGTGTGTTTGATATGTGTTGTTTGTTGTGATATGAAGATTGATTGAAAACATAATTGCTCAAAGTCAAATTGGACCTTTGTGCCCCGCCTTACCTACTCAAGCTTAAAATCCTCGGGGCTATAGTGATATAATAAATATTGAAAATTGACTACAGATAATGTAAGCCTGATTCATAAGGTATAGAATTTACGAAATTTATATTTCAAATCTTTCTATTATAAAAAATCCTACAGTCCGAATATTTCGTTCTAACCAATGAAAATTTAAAATTTTTCTATCAAAAGAAATCTGTATTGTTTGTATAGTACATACTTAAAGTATAATTATGAACTGAAAACATATAAAATAACTATATTATCTCCGATATTAATTGATTCATGTGTCAGTTTCAAGACTTGTTACAAATGGGTTTCAAACAATTGGTGGGGACGACTATGATTAATTAGATACCAAGTGGACTGTAAATTATAAATATTCCATAACCATAAAATATCTAAATAAAACCACTATTTAGTTTACAGCCTCGTTATTTTTGCTAGTCTCTTTATTATTATAAATTACAAGTATTTATATTCATACATTTATACCCTTTACCTCAAAAAGCCCTTGTCAAATCTTGACGAACAATAGATCTCAAAACGTAACAAATTCCGCGGTTTAACTTGATAATTACACAACAGTATCTTAATAAATACCCCAAATAACTTAACGTAACTAAATTCATTTCATAATCCAAAGTTTCATAATTTTATTCATCACATCCCTACAGCACGAATTTATTTAAAATTCATACGAAACATTCATTTATCTAGTTATTTCATATGTCCGGGTTTGCACGGCAACGCGGCGCCCCAGAGCCAAGCGTAGCAAAAAGAGAATTGAATTGAATACAATTTTTATGTGTGTGATATTTTAGTAGGCGGCATCCCACGTAAAATCATATTTTCCGAGGCGTTTTCTGTCATGAAAAGGGTTCTAGGTATAATTCGGTAAAACTAGTTTACCCGTCGCTACTGGCGTACTATGGGTTGGTTACCTTTTGCATTTTATTTTGCACGGGCGCCTTTTCATGCTTTACGCTTGTCGTTTGGGATACATTTCCTGAAAATAACCAGCATCAGATAAATCTTGTCATGGTGCGAATCGAATACGAATGGAATATGAATACATATCGTACAATTACATTCTGTCGTAATAGTGTACGAGTATCTACTTTGCATACCTACTATCTCATAGTATTGCTGCTAATATTTATGTATAATAAATAGTTATATATGGTGTTCTGATTTAAGGAAAATTGTTAGGAATTTCTGATCTAAAAACAAATATTGGGCGAAGCAAGTTTTGAAATGTATTCAAATTCATTGTAGTCGATATGAATTAGTACTTTGTATAGTGTTGTTGTAATTGAGAAAATTAACTTCGCAAATGAGAACTCTCACACAGTTTCAATATATGATTTATTACAATAGTAATTCAACACAACGATACTTCTTTACAACTTGTTCTATATGATATAAAGAGTTTATTATAAAATTAAAACGAAGAATAGTAAATTTTAATGTTTCTTCAGCAGTGGTAAGCAAGCAAAGATACCTTATCTCTGTTTCAAATTTCTTAGCTGCCTTAGTAGTGAAAGTGGAATTAGATCCTAGCCGAGTTCCAGTACTCGAAGAGGATTATGATCTTTTCATGCATAAAGTTGCCAGATGATATAACAGTGTATTTAGTTTATAAACAAATCATAAATAGATATCAACACTTCACAAAGACTTATAGAAAATTATTGTATTTACTGATTGCCTAATAAATAAATAGAATTATTCTATATGAACGATTTCTAAGAATCTGCAACGAGACCAACATTATCATTGATTATCAAACTATTTATCACTCAAAATGTATCACTGTAAATTTTTGTTATAAAAAAATAATGAATACGAATGATTGAAAGAAAGATATACAATATAGAGTATTATAACGTGTCGATTGTATATTTTGTTTAAAATATCATTGATAACGAATTAGATATGAGGACAATGCACGTGGACGACTAATAATTTGTATGAATGGGTTCCATTCATTAGATCGTATATAATATATAAACAATCGCTTTTTCTTGCCGGCATCGACAAGATGTGTCATACTGTACTGAGCCGAATCAGCAATACACAAATAAAGTATAAAACTCGTGTATGTATATTGCGTAAGTTAGATTTTTGAACATATACTTGAACATATACTTGAGGCACTGATACTCAACATTGGTGCATCAATAAAAATTCATCACTATTATAGAAAATGTTTTAATAAAAATTCATACATAGAGATCCAGGTTTCACAACAGATCATGGAATCCTTAAGTTTCGATTGCTGTTCAAATAATATAAAAAATATAAATATTAAGTCTGCTGTTTGTGTGATTAGTCGACTTTATGCTAATTAATTTGAGAGAATCTCATTTATTCCTCAGTATGACCTCATCTATTCTTAGTTAACACATAATAAAAGTATGTGAGCAATACCAAATTTTAACCAATAAACAGATATTCTGGAAAAATAAAGTTGTTGCGTATTTGACACTTATAAAAAAAACATTTTTTTGCAATTTTTGATAGCAATGAGAAAAACTTATTGGATACGAATTTATTCAGTATCAAGCTATAAACAGTTGCAAATTATGTTCAAACGATGATTATCCAATTTAAGATAAGATTTCAAGTAACTATATAAAAAATTTACGTCTCCCATATTAGTAAAACAATTAAAAATCAATTAACACAACTTTTTCAATTTATAAACGTTTTAATAATTACTTAAATTAATTCTCACAAGCACATATTGAAATCGATTTCAGTAAATTGCCATAAGAAATATTAAGGAGACACTACAGGTAGTTAAAACAAATTTATTATTACTTAATTTCTAAAAATAAAACACTTTTTGCGTCAATTTTTGAAAAACGGTAAGATTACTTATCCTTTTTCTGTGTTTTTTCTTAGATATATTTCTAAAGAATAATTAAAATTAACTAAGGTCATTAAAACATTCATTTAAACATGATAATAAATAAAACGTTATTATTTAGTTTCATTAAGTCACTTCATATATGAAAAGAGCGACACTTAGTGGGCGGAGGGCAATATTATCTCACAAATAAAAATAGTATGATTTTTTTAACGATACTATTTTAAAGTAGAGAGAAAAGATAGCCCTAAATCAAGCTACGTCATAAAATATGCGGTCACATTGTAATTTCTTCAAAAATTAATAAAATTTTATTCCTTGTTAGTTTTTTTTTTAATATGGTTGCTTGATTGTTTTGTAACGCGTACTGTTATTTTTAATTTAGAGTTAAGAGATTTTTCTTCTGCCTTTGGGGTATAAAATACTAGATGACAAATTTTTGGTAGTTAAGTTTTTACAGTAATAATTGCCATCAGACAAATTTTACCTTTGTGACCGCCCTACCCTACCCTATTGTATACACTTCACAAGGGCATATTTCCTAATACACAGAAATGTCAGTAATCCTTAACATAATTGTATCATTTCTATCATCTAATTTCATGCAACTGATAACTCAGCTCATTTGAACACTTGGAAATTCTTTCATCTCATCTTGAAAGCGTAAGATGTATAAAGATTTTTTTTATCCTGTTCATTTCTTTGAGTTATTTCACTCCTATTTTACATATCACAGTCGTAACCGTCGTTCCATAGTTTCCCATAGGAGTGGATTTTATTCAGATTATCTGCATATCCTTGTATCCTTTATCCCAAAGATATAGATTCAATCAGCGGGCTACACTCTTCAATTGCTCCAAGAGTTTCAAGTAATATTCCTCCGACCGGCGCAGGTACGAGGTACGAGGATCCATGTCAAAGCTTCATTGCTTTTTTCTCGAGAGGATTGTTGGATCTTGTGAATTTCTTTTTGAGCATTTTAAATATATTATGTATGATTATAGTATACTCTCTGTATCAGTTATCTTTTGATCGGCATCGCAATTATTAATTCATTGCGAATTCCACAACTCGATATTAAGTTCCCGAAGGAGAAGTTTATGTTTTCGCAAAAAAATGGATTTGCTAATTTTAGGTTTTCTAGGCGTTTTAATATATTCCGAACTGAATGAGACATAATTTGGAAAAAGACGTTTGTGTGTGCCGATTTTTAAACTATCGTCAACGTTTACTTAAAAACGGATAGACCGATTACAAAAATTCAAAACATTAGATGTATCTCGATAAAGACTATCGTTGGTCAATTTTACGATCGGCCAAGCCGTTTTTTTATTATTGGCAAAAAAGTGTAAAATATTTCGTACATGTTTTAGGCCACAGAGTTAAATAGATTTTAAATATTCAAAAACTGAAAAAAAAATTTGTTTGAGGATTCTGTTGAAACCTTGTATAACTATAGAATTCGTAGTCTAAAATAACATACTAAAATTCATCAAAGTATAGAATTTCGACGCATACTTGAGTGATTCTAATTAGAAGTCATAGCACCAGTATGATCTGTGGTGTTCTGTAAGCAGCTACTGATTATAGTTCACGTTCTTACTTAATTAAATACATATTTAACCCGAAATGAGTGAATTTGTTTCACAAATTGATTTAAATTATACAAAAACAGTCTTTATAATTATGTTTCCAAGATAAATATCTTCGAGTATCTTCAATTGATAGGGGCCGTTCAAGTATTACGTATGCACTATAGGGGGGCGGGGGGTTATTATTTGCTTATTTTGGGTAAGAAATTTGCTTACTTTTGCTGACAAAGGGGAGGGGGGTGTAAATAATTGTAATAAATCTGCTTACGTAATACTTGAACGATCCCATATCAATTGAAAATCGTTATTTTTTAACCTTAAACATTTAAATTTTAAATTTTAGTTAAACATTTTATCTAATAGCTAATTCTAATTCTTGTAGATAAAGTCGATCAGACAACTTGCTTAAGGCAAAATGCTATGTATAACTAGTTTCTGAGAAAGATTATTCATTCAAAATCATTAATTTATTATCATCATTTGTGTAGTACACAATACATATTTTAGCTATGCTATAATAATGTATTATTCTAATTCTTGTAATTCTAATTCTTGTAGAAAAAGTCGATCAGGCAACCTCCTTAAGGCAAAATGCTATGTATAACTAGTTTCTGAGCAAGATTATTCATTCAAAATCATTAATTTATTATCATCATTTATGTAGTACACAATACATATTTTAGCTATGCTATAATAATGTATTATTCTAATTCTTGTAATTCTAATTCTTGTAGATAAAGTCGATCAGGCAACTTACCTTAAGGTAAAATGCTATGTATAACTAGTTTCTGAGAAAGATTATTCATTCAAATTCATTAATTTATTATCATCATTTATGTAGTACACAATACATATTTTAGCTATGCCATAATAATGTATTATTATTAATCCATCATTGTTGATTAAGAGCAAGTATAAAATAATGCAAATATTATTAATTTATTCCGAAACAACGCGTGATTACAAACATATTTGTAATTACAAACATATTTGTTCGGCTCTTATCAATTCATTTCATAACAGTTCTTGTAGTTCAAATCGAAATTTAAATTTTTATCTTTTTATATCCATTAATATCGTACGAGTTAACAAAAACAACAAGACAAAAACCTCTAAGTTCCAATATTAGTTTTGGAAAATAGTACTAATCTCTAAAACATACCTATTAAAATATATTTCATATAAATGAAGAAAACTTATAGAATATATATAGTTGAACCAAAAATTATAATCGAATTTGGTCGAACTATTCAGTTTTATAGTATCATGATAAAAAAGAGAAATTGAATTAGTATTAATAGATATAAGTAAAATTAAATGCAGTATTGTGCGAAAGGTATAAAGATATAATATTTTATTTTTATTTAATGAAACCACTATTTTCTATTTATACATGATCTCGTTGTCTGAAAGATTTACAGATACCCCAGCTTGTGAATATGACCCTTAGTACCTGCTTTAAAATAAGGGTAGATTTACAAGAATTGGGATGTTAATAGGGGATCTGATATACATATCTTTCTCATTCATTGGTTAGTACATAATAAATATAATTAAAATTGGTTTCTATAAATAACACGTATCAAACAAATAATATAAACTGAAATTATTTTTATTTAGCTATTTTTCTAATATTATCATTCTTCTTATATTACAGCCATGGGACAATAATGTCCAATATTTAATATCTAATTTCAAAGATTTTACAAAATAATTACTACAATATCTAATCAATTCAAAACACATTTTTAAATTTCATTATCAAAATATATTCATTGCATTAAATTTTATAATATAAAACATACAATATTTTTAAAAATAAATTCATGCTACTCTACTTAAAGTAACTTATTCTTATTTATTATTATCACTATCACGATATGAATCATGATATAAAATTCCCATATAAAATCATAATATACATTCGTGTTACAAAAATGTAGAGTTCACAGTTCCACAATAAAAGACATAATTCATAGAAATTAAAAAATGTATGAACTGCAGCAGAATTCTTTATATTAAAAATGTAGTCACAAAAATGCACTCTAATTATAACATAATTAAAATATTTAACATAAATTTTTAAACTCTTATAAAGACAAAATGAAATATTTTTTATTATGGCAACAATTTGAAATAGCTTTTGTTTTGGTAAGTATTCCTATTTTACTTTTTGAGCCTTTATTTATGTGAAAATAATTCCAAAGGATCGATTAATACCTCAATAGTTTCAACTTCTGTATCATACGTCGTTGGTTTCTGTGGATCCAATGATGTAGAAGTTTGTGCATTTGGTGAAAAATCTGAAGTCGATGGATCTGGCTCTGGCTCCTTTTTGATATTTTTTATTAGATTTTGTGCAAATTCAGCATCGCTTAATTTATTTTGGTTGTTGGGAAATACGCTAGTTTGTTCAGATCCACTCATTATGTTATGTAGAAACTCTGAAGTCGATGTCGATGGCTGTGTCTCATTTTTGTCTTCTTCCATTGGACATGGTGCATAATCAGCGTCGCTAAATTTATTTTGGTTGTAGGGAAATACGCCAGTTTTTTCAAACCCATTCTCTATATTATTAGGTTCTAAAGCTAATGGTAAAGCAATCCGAACGATTTCAGGGACATCATATATCGTCATTGTCTTCCCAGCATTATTCTGCATCCATGCAACTTTAGCAGATGACATATATGTTTTAAAAGGTTCATATACTCCAACGTCAAGCGGTTGCATTTTCTGAGAGCAATGTCGAGGAATAGAAAGCATTATCACGCCATTTTCATCAGCAAGGTCCAGTGTAGGTATAGACATGGATAATGAAAAGTTGTTGTTCAAAATCAACAAAACTGGTGATTCTTTACTGGCCTTAACGTGCTTGATAAAATGTTGAATATACATAAAAAACTCGTCATGAGTAAGACAACCGCTTGAATTCCCAGCTCCTATGCAATCAGAAGGACCATCTCGAATAAAATGGTATTCAAACTTTTCACAAGGAAATATAAACATAGGTGGAACGAATGAACCTAAAGCCGAGACTGCAAGTAATACAGTAACATTATTCTTTTCTTTGTCTGCAATTATATTTGATAGTTTGTTAACAGTCGATACACTAGTTTCATCTGCATTCCATACAGCAGAAGCTGTGAATTTAAACTGATCCAAAATTTTTGCTAATTTCGTGTAAAATTCTTGCACATTAGTTTTGTTGAATGACATAGCCTTGATTCTGACTGTTTCAGGTTTTTTTCTGATTGAAAGGCTTGGGTTTCGTGTAAGGAAAACAGATACCCAATCCCTACTAGGCATTTTATTTGCGCGCCATGTTTCTGGTGTCTTTATTTTATGTTTAATTGCATAATCATAAGCCATGCGGCGAACTTCTTTTGAACCTATGCCATGGAAAATTTGTTCAAGTTTATGCAAGTATTCTGTGATTCTGGATTCTTGTTCCTTATTAAAAACTTGTCTTGGAGTACTATAGCCAAATCTCACATCTGCAGGATTATCTTTTATACGTTTCATAAATCTTGATAATGAAGTTTTATTTATTTCAAACATTCGAGAAACTTCTCCTAATGACTTGTTTTCATGTAGAACTAAATTCATTGCTTGCTGCATTAATTCAACAGGTTTATTGGCACGGTTTGTTTTTCTTTTGTAATTCCTCATCCTGAAATAAACAAAAAGAAAGTTATAGGCAAAATATAAGTTATGAGGGATAAAAAGAACCAGACAGTTCTTTTATAACCCAACCGCATGTGAGGTTATACAAAAGTACGTTTAAACCAACATAAAAATAATAATTTACCTTACAAAACAAATAAATAACGTATATATACTCAAATAATAATCCTCGATTCCAAACAAATTAACAACGAAAGCAAATACTATGCGCGCCGCGTCTATTTCTCGATAGCAACGTCGCTCGACTGACGCCGTGTATCTTTTTACCCTCGGACCTTTAAGCCCCGCCCTACTATACATACACACGCATACACATACGTATTATTGAACCGAAGCGGAGAGCGGAGGTTTTACACTGTATTATTAGTCATCCCGACAACACAGGCAAACATTTAAGTCTGGCGTACGGTAACCAGTGGTTTCCAACCTTTTTGTAGCGCGCTTCACCGTTTTTTTAAAACATAATGTTGCGTTCCTCTTAGTTTTCCTAACAATTTAATTTTATAAATACTTAACTGATATAGTAATTTATCTATCAGACTACAAATTAATTAGATTTTTTAGAATTTTGAAATTTTTGAAAAAACTTGATATTTTTTAAAATATTTTGAAACATTTTGAAAATAGTGAACTTTTTTTTTCAAAGCAACCGCGATGCTTCAGCTGCGCAAAGTTAAAATATCTAAGCGCATAAGCGCCGCGTCGCAGTCTATCGGTTAAACAATTTTACGGAACCCATAGAAATGTAAACAAAATTTATACTTATTACTAAAATATCTGATAATTTAATGTGCATATGTATAATGTTTGTTTTTGACGACCATTTTTTTTAAATTTTTTTATTGGATCTGCAAAACCGCTAGACATCACAAAAAATTTATCAGTTCTTATTTTTTCTACATTTTGTCAATACATATAAAATATTATTTCTAATCATTCTTAATCTAATCTATTTCTAATCATATTTATAATCATTCATATCTGACGCTTTGTTATCTCAAAAACTGAATTACCATCTTTGAAACTCTTTGCCCCAAATCTTCGAAACGGCTCGACCTGCCTCTGCCAAAAAATAATCAGCACCTCTATCCGTCAATACGAATCGAATGTTGTATGAAGTATTCAAATCTGTTGAATCGTGTTTACAAAACCTTCAACGAGAATTTGTAACCAAACTCACACACACACGCATATACATTCATTTTTTTTAAGGTATGCCAAAATGTTCAGAAACATTGAAACGTAAAGATATATAAGAGCCCCGTGAGGTTGGAAACCACGACGTTAACATGTTTTCTTTACTTAAATATTGTAAAATTATAATTTTTAAATATGTAACATATGTGTTAACATAATAAAAATACAAACTTTTTTTAAAATTGTGTAATCCAATAAAAAAACATTTTATTTCTATTGACGATATAAAAAATTCTATAAAATTTTTAGAAAAGCATTTTCTAATAGTATTTGCATAGTCCCAGACAATATTGCCCAGACATTTGCCCAGACAATATGCTGGGATTTTCTAATATATACAAATTTTGTTTACATTTCTATAGGTTCCGTACCAATGTTTACCAGTTAAACTGCGACGCGGCGCTTACGCTTCGCTTTTTCGTCTCTAAAACGGCTACGCGGCGCGATTGCTTTGAAAAGTTCTGAAATTTTATAATAAAAAACATTTCATTCAAAAAAGTTAAATGTTTTTAAATTTTTCAAAAACCTAAAAAAAACTCAAATCTATTTTTTTCAAAGTTTTTAAAAAAATTAATTTTTTTTTTTAAATTTTACATTTTGACTAGGGTTTATACAAAAACCGACATTTCAGAAAACCGGTTTTCGAATTTTAATTTTGCTAAAAAACCGGTTTTAACCGGTTTTCGAATTTTATATAGAAAATAAATTTTTACTCGAATATTCTGTAATTTATCCGTAAATTTAGTGTGTTTTAGAGCAGTATTTGACTGACTTTATTTATAGCTCATTTTTATGGATAGTAAACAAAATTATTTTAATTTTAATTAGTAGAACTAAAAAATAATAGTTTATCTTGATTGACTTGACTTGTTAATATCAATTTTAGTTTTAAAAGCAATTAAGCTAAACTCGGGTATTGCCTGTTCCGAGCAATTTTAATTAATTAATTTTAAACATTCTAATTTTTTTTTTTGTTTAATAAAATATGATTTCAACAAACTGTGAACGTCTATCGAATTGTTACTTATTGTTAGATGTGTACTTTGTTTACTCATAAAATTTCCTGAAATAGAAAATACTCTCATACTTGCGAACGAATTATGCTTAATTGTTTTTAAAGCCAGATATAATAATTCTAAGTTTCTTGTTCTTTCATTTGTGGCTTCTAGGGTTTAATACTCTTTTTTTTTTAAGTTTGAGTAGAGGAAGTTACTTCTTCAAAAAGAAGTCACACTAATTTAAATTAATATATACACTGGTATAAAAATCTAAATTATTATATACAAAACCTTTCTGGCAACCATTGCAGACTGATAAAATATCAAATGCTATTGAAACGATATGATTTCAAGAATCAAAACGCTTTCATCTATCTTTTATATTTGGCTATATTTGTCATTTTCCATTTATACAGTGAAAACCGATTTTTTTCACTAAAAAAACGGCTTTCGAATTCCATAATTTTCGCTAAAAACCGGTTTTTAAAACCGGTTTTTAAAACCGGTTTTTGAAAACCGATAAACCCTAATTTTGACAAGAAAAGTTACAACAGTTTGTCTCAAGGCACGATGCCATGCATCACTAGTTTTCTGTGTAATAATTGTATTTTAAGAAACAATGGGTCTGGTTATGATAAATTAAACAGAAACACTTATTATTCATAATAGTAGCAAGTGATATTTTTGTTTATTATGCTTAACAATATATATTTTTAAATTATAATTTTTAATTTTATTGGTCAATCTAAACTTATATATCATACCTATTATTCCGTTAAAGCTCCTTAAAAGCAAGAATAAAATGGTTTGCCTTTTTTCCCCTAGCTATCCCCTTTTACCCCGCCTATAGTATAAAAAAGACCAGGTGGCATTTGAATTTTAAAATTATTTGTTATCAAAGTTTCCGATAGTGAGCTGAAGATTTATTTAATATAAATATAGAGAACTTTGTTATATTTGTACGCATCGATAATATAATAATCGATAATATAGGATTTATTTAGATTTTTTTTATTCATATAATATTTTAATTTTATTTGGTGATTACAATATTTCTGGTTAATACTTGGTCTAAACTTGTTGGCCGTTCAAAAATGTATGATACCTAAGTTTGTGAATACGACCCTTAGTACCTGCTTTAAAATAAGGGTAATTTTACTGAAAATGGAGTGATAATATGGGATCTGATGTACATAACTTTCTCATTTATTTGTTGGTACATCATAAATAAAAAGAAATTGGTTATTACACATAACACGTATCAAACAAATAAATATTGTATTTATTACAATTGACGGTAGAACAGAACAATATTTTCATATTGTATTTTTACTAAATTTTATATATTTTTAACTATTTATTTTATTCTAAAACTATCGGAGAATAATAGTCAATATTAAACTTTCAAGATTTTATCAATTGCAATTCAAAACACGTTTTTTATTTAATTTTTAAAATATATTTATTGTAGTAAGTTATGTAATATACAATATTCTTATAAATACATGAGTGCTATTCTTCTAAAAGTATATTACACTTATTTATTAATATCACTATATTGTATAACATTTATAACTTACAATAATATAAAATGTAGAGTTTACAATTCCACAAAAAGACATAACTCTACATGAAATTGTATGAACTCTCTTAATTAAAAGTGTAGTTTGTCACAAAAATGCACTTTAAAAACCTACTAGGTAACTAATATTAGTTGAAAAACAGATTTTAAAAATTTAACATTATTATTAAAACAAAACTAAATATATTTTGTTACGGTAACTATTTCAAATATATTGTTTTGGTAGCCATTTCCAGTTTACTTTTCGAATGTTCATTTTTCTGAAAATAATTCTAGAGGATCGATTAATACTTCAATAGTTTCAACCTCTGTTTCACTCGACGTTGGTTCTTCTGGATCCAATGATGTAGAAGGCTGTGGTGCATTTGACAACAAACCTGACGTCGATGTCGATGGCTGTGGCTCATTTTCCGTTGGATTTATCGCAAAATCATCAGCTGTGCCAAATTTATTTTGGTTGTCGGGAAATATTCCTGCTTTTTCAAATCCACTCAATATGTTGTGCAAAAGAGAAAACGTGGATGTTGATGGCTGCTCCATGTTTGATGTCTCATTTTTGTCTTCCTCCATAGGGCATGACACATAATCAGCGTCGCTAAATTTATTTTTATTGCAGGGAAATATGCCAGTTTTTTCAAACCCACTCACTATGTTGTTAGGTTCTAAAGCTAAAGGTAAAGCAGTGCGAACGATTTCAGGGATATCATAAATTGTCATTATCTTTCCAGCATTATTTTGCATCCATGCAACTTTAGCTGATGGCATATATGTTCTGAGAAGTGCGTATACTCCCACGTCGAGCGGTTGCATTTTCTGGGAGCAATGTCGAGGAATAGAAAGCATTATCACTCCATTTTCCTCAGCAAGATCTAACGTTGGTACAGATATGTATGATGAAGAGTTGTTGTTTAAAATCAACAAAACTGGTGATTCTTTACTAGCCTTGACGTGCTTGATAAAATGCTGCATATACATAAAAAAATCGTCATGAGTAAGACAACCGCTTGGATTCCCAGCACCTATGCAATCAGTAGGACCATCCTGAATAAAGCGCTCTTCAAACTTTTCACAAGGAAATATAAACATAGGTGGAATAAATGAACCTGTGGCGGAGACTGCAACTAATACAGTAACATTAGTTCCACATTCACCAGTTGGTTTGTCAACAGCAACATGTTCCTTTTCTTTATTAGCAGTTTTTTTGGGGAGTTTGCTAACGGTTGATACACAAGTTTCATCTGCATTCCATATAGCAGAAGCTGCGAATTTATATTGATCCAAAATCTTTGCTAATTTTGTGTAAAACTCTTGCACATTAGTTTTGTTGAATGACATTGCTTTGATTTTGGCTGTTTCAGGTTTTCTAAGCGAAAAACTTGTGTTTCGTTTAAGAAAAGCGGTGATCCAATCCCTACTAGGCATTTTATTTGTAACCCAGTTTTCTGGTATACTCATTTCGTATTTAATTGCACAATCATAAGCAATGCGACGAGCTTCTTTTGAACCTACACCATGGAAAATATGTTCAAGTTTGTTCAAATATTCTTTTATTTTGCATTCCTGTTCCTTTTTGAATAATTGTCTTGGGGCACTATAGCCAAATCTGATATCTGTAGGATCGTCTTTTATTCGTTTCATAAATCTTGCTAATGAAGTTTTGTTTAATTCAAATATACGACATACCTCCCTTAATGATTTTTTTTCATGTAAAACTAAATGGACTGCTTGCTGCATCACTTCCACAGGTTTAGTAGCACGATCTGTTTTTCGTTTGTAATTCCTCATCCTGAAACAAACAAAAATAAAGTTATAGACAATACTTAAATTATATAAGGGGTAAAAAGAACCAGTCTGTCGTTTTTTACCCCAATCGCATGTAAAGTTATACAAAAGTACATTTAAACAACTAAAAAATAACAATTTACCTTATAACAGTTGAATTACGAATATTTAAATAACAATACTCGATTCCAAACAAATTACAACGAAAATAAATACTTGGACGCGCAACGTGTATCTCCGACTAGCAACGTCGCTCGACTGGCGCCATGGTCCTTTTTTCCCATGGACCTTTAAGCCCCGCCCTACCCTATATACGCACCCATACTCTCTCATATTATTGAGCCGAAGCGGAGAGCCGAGTTTTACACTGTATTATTAGTGAACCCGACAACGCAGGCGAAACGTTCAAGCCTGGCATACGTTTTCGCCGTGGTTTCCAATCTGCGGGGCGCGGTACACATCATTACATATCATTATTTTATGCACATTATTGTTTAATATTGCTTTTTTTTAATTACAATATTTATTACAACTGTTAAATAATTTAACATCTAGTAATAATAATAAACAATAACATAAATTTAAATAAATATGAGTACAAAGGATAGAATTTACATTAAAATGATATGCGTGTAGTATGATTTAATATAAAATAGAAGCAAATAATAATAAAAATAAAATTAATAAATAAAATAAATAACTAGCTGTAAGTGGAGTTCTGTCTTAAGGCAATTAGGGCATCGTGCCTTAAGGCAAATTGCTGGAACTTCCCGTACCGTAACGAAATGTTAGAAGAATACTGAATGTTTTGAAATAGATTATTATTAATATTGTAATATTGTCTAATATTTATAAGAATTATATAAACTGAATTGCAAAGCTGAAATTATTTGTTTAAAGTATATTAGAATTATAGTCAGAATTAAGTATAAAATCTGAATTATTTTCATTATACAGAAAAAAAATTCGAAAAAAAAATGTTGAAGCAAAAAAATTTTTTTTCCAAAATCAATTATTTTGTTAAGACAAGCAGAAAGTTCTTTGAATCAATTAAATCGGACGCTTAGTTCTCTCAAAAACTGCCATTTTTTACATACTTAGCTCCGTATCTTCGAAATGGCTGGGCCTGCCTTTGGCAAATACTAATTAACACTTCTCCCAATCATTACTAATTGCTAGTAATTAGATCATTCAAATCGGATACTCCGTTTTCTCAAAAAGTCGATTTCTATTTTCTGCACTTTTTGCTCCGTATCTCCGAAACGGCTGGACCTGCCTTTGCCAAAAACTAATCAGCTCTTTTCCCTCAATCAATAGAAATCGAATGTTTTTTGAATCATTCAAATCGGTTAATCCGCGCGCCCAAAAACGTGACTGGAAATTTGTATCCATGCATTTATACACACACACACACACACACACACACACACACTGCCAAAATGTTCAGAAACCTTTAAAACGTCGAGAAATGTAAAAATTTTCAATTTCGATTTTTGGACGATTACAATAACTTACCCTACGGGAAGTTAATAATTAATATTGCATATTAATTTGTAATCTGACAATATCAGTTTGGAATTATAAACTAATGGTACATGGCATTGTGCCTAAAAGCAAATAGCTGGAATATCCCGTACCAAAAATTAAAATTTTTAAATAAAAATGCTTCAAAGTTTTTTGAAAACTTCATAAAAATTAAAATATTGAGAAATTTGGAATTTTTGAAAAAATTATATTTTTGAAAAATCTTATTTTTTTTTATATCGTGAAATTTTTTGAATTTTTCAACTTGCCGTTGGGTAAGTTATAGTAATCGCGAAAAAATTGAAAATATCTTTACGTTTTAACCCTCCGTCGGGCGCAGTCCCGTTACGCACACGTTCGGGCGCAGTGTATCCGACAGCAACGGTTTTTAAGTATATCCTCAGGAGGCTCCTTATTTTATAAACATGTTAATTTTTTGTTTAATTAAATTTCAGAATGTATACTTTTTGAATAAATAGAAAAAAAAAGAATTCAATAATATTTTATTATAAAATGTAGAAAAATATAAACCTGTGTATATATGCACAAATTATTTACACTCACTTTTCTTTATTGAAATACACAGTCTCTAACTTTTTTTTCATTTGTCACTTTATAAAAAATAAGTAATATAATAATGATAGTTTAATGTGTATAGTTAAATATTATCATTTATTGAAGCATTTCAACAAGCACTGCATAGAAAGATCGCATGTTGGAAACACAGTGCTTTTCGACATTTAGCACAACAAAATCTTGAAAACCGTCTAATATTAGCTTCTAATGTACACGGTTCACATCGTCGTTTTTTTCGTGGCTCTTCTTGTTTTGTGAGCCATTTTCCTGTGAATTTGGTCTGAATCTTTTGAGTCCTGTCTGCAAAGTGAACAGTATCCCACTCGTGATTTCACTTCTTCTTGTTAGCTGTCCAAGAACAAGTTCATGCGATAATTGTCTCAAAAATATCTTCTTCGGAGATCTTTCTTACCATTCCCATGACTCCAACATTCTATAGGCGTTGCAGCATTTTTTGCGTTTCCTATAACACCTGGTAAATGTCTTAATAAGTTCTGGGATTTTGTTCGAGTCCTATTAGAGAGAGGTTTGCTACACCATTTTGTAGATTTATCTCTACTCATAAAATATTTATCATTATTGTTTAAATTTATTTCTTCCTCACTCTCATCCTGTTCGTCCTCTTGTTCTGTCTCAGAATCGACTTCGCGACTCTCTAGATGGTCTTCGTCACTTCCACTTTCATCACCTAAATCGTCAAGAAGATTATTTTCATCAGCATCATCATTCAGCATTCTTAGAATCTCTTCTGAATGAGCTGGCTTTTCTAAATTATATATTTTTTTACCACTCGCCATATTTACTAGCCTATAAAATGTATGGACTCAAGTTAGTAACACATTCGGGCGCAGTGAATCTCGTAGATACTTTAAAAAAATTGCAATTAAATGAAAAGTATTGAGATATATATTCAAAAATACGTAAAAAAATACAGAAAAAGAATACTTACATTCACAAAAAATTGCAATATTCTTACGTTTCAAAATGTTGCACGTTCGGGCGCAGTGTATCTCTAGGATCAAAATACCGATTGCCACTATATGTGAAGGTCAAACACAAAATGATAAAGACGCATAAATAAAACATATAAAATTAGGAGGCTATTGAAGAGTGGAGGTTTCTATAACATTCAACCAAGGCGCAGCATGAAAATTTATTGGCTCTGTATCTGTCAGATCGGCTGCGCCCGACGAAGGGTTAAAGGTTCTTGAACATTTTGAGATACCTCAAAAAATATGGATGAAAATCTGTGTGTGTTTGTGTGAATGTGTGTGTGCAAATTTTTGTCGACGTTTTAGGGATCACGCGGTAACCAAGTTGAATAATTGAAAAAACATTCGATTCGTATTAATGTGGAGACGTGCTGATTAGTTTTTGGCAAAAGCAGGTCCAGTCGTTTGACGAGGCAAAAAGTGCCAAAAATGATAATTATGTTTTTGAGAGAACGGAGCGTCCGATTTGAATGATTCAAAAAGCATTTTATTTGTATGGACGAAATGAAGTACTGATTCAATTTTTGGGAAGGCAGGTCTAGCAATTTCGGAAATCCAAAAAAAGTACAAAAAATGGCATTTGGCGGTTTTGAGTTCTTGATTTTTTGAGAAAAGGGAGCGTCCGATTTGAATGATTCAAAAAAGATTTTATTTATATTGACGAGATGAAGTACTGATTTAATTTTTGGGAAGACCGGTCTAGCGTTTTCAGAGATCCAATGAAAAAAATTATCAAAAATGCAATTTGGCAGTCAAAAATGATCATTAGACATATGCACTTCAAATTATCAGATATTTTATAAACGTTTTACTAATAAGTACAAGCCTGACACGGCGCTAAAGCGCTTCGATATTTTGGCTTCAAAACAGCTGCGCAGCACGATTGCTTTGACATAAAGATCAAAATTTTCGAATTTTTAATAATTCGCAAAAATATAATTATTTCAAAGTTTTCAAGAAATTTTAAAGATTAAAAAAAATGGTACGAGAAGTTCCCGAAATTTGCCTTAAGGCACGATGTCATGCAACACTAGTTCTTTTAATACTCAGGTGAATGCCTGATTGAACTTTTTATTATATTGTTATATTCTAACATGTATTATCCCATATGAATTGTTGTGCGGGTATAAAATTCAAAAGTAACAATAAAAGTAAGTCTGCAATTTGAAGTAAGCCATTTTCGCGCTTGTGAGAATATCGTGTTTACCTCCAAATTCGGTATGGTTATATCCCGTTGAATTTAACGAATATTATTTATGATGGCAGTATATCAAAGTGCGAAACAAACTCTGAGAGTTTTGAACAGTTCCTATCTCTTGCGATTTTGTGATGCTGAGATGTCGAGATGAAAACTAAGCGAACTTGGGAGCCGCACGCACGAGGAAAACAGTGACACCTCATGCTGACACTATTTAAAACTTACTAAATTCAATAAAACTTTAACAAGATCCAGTTATCTTGAACGCAGAAATTCTTGACTCTAGTTCAAACGCGTACTTAGTTAAATTTGGTTCAAAACTTCTGAAAACGTTCATTAAAGGTACAACAAATGGAAAGTTAATAAAGAAGGGAAGAACATTTAACTCTTCAAAATAAGTTTGATTCTTGGAGAAACATGTGTAAAAAATGTTAAAGAAATTGTTGAAACTCTTTTAATAATTAAACTTTTCCAATAAAAACATAATTAACTTTCTATAGGGAAAATGATAATATTCATATAAATTTACGTTTTAAAGCCTTTTGAACATGTCTGCATTCCTTACAATTAAAAAAATTTGATCTATATGTTTGTGTGCGGATACAATTTTTCATGGAAGATTTCATAAACACGGTTCAACAAATTAATTAAAAAACATTCGATTACTATTGATCGGGAGACGTGCTGATTATATTTTCCAGAGACAGGTTCAGCCGTTTCGAAGATACTGAGCAAAAAGTGCCAAACATTGTAATTCAGTTTTTGAGAGCACGGGGTATTCGATTTGAATAATTTAAGAAACTTGTATTGACATAATAAACAATTGACTAAATTTTTGGAAGTACATGTCTAACGGTTTCGAAGATCCAATAAAGTGTTAAAAAAATGCCAATCGGCGGTCAAAAATGATCATTAGACATATGCATATCAAATTATCAGATAATTTATAGGCATTTTTGTAATAAAACAACTTTTTTATTTACATGTTTATAGGTTCCGTACCAAGATTTGTAATGTTTAACTATAAGATTGCGACGCGACGCTTAAGCACTCTGATATTTCTTCTCTAAAACAGATACGCGGCGCGATTGCTTTGAATAAAAAATCAAAATTTTCAAAAAAAAATTAAAGCATTTAAAATTTTTTAATTGCCTTTGGACAGGATGCCATGCATCATTAATATTTTTTTTAATTTTAAATTGTAGATCTGGTTAATTTTTTGGAGTCAACGCAAAAGCTACAGTTTAATCAAGTTTTAGTTCTGCACTGTATAAAGTCCAAGTGGCTGGAAAATGGATTCATTTTATAAAAAAACTAGCTGTAAGTGGAATTCTGTCTTAAGGCAATTAAGGCATCGTGTCTTAAGGCAAATTGCTGGAACTTCCCGTACCAAAAATTATTATTTTTTTAAAAACAATTAACATTTTTGAAAAAATTTTACTTCGAAAAAATAAGATTTCTGAGTAACTATAAATTGGACAAAAAATTACTTTTTTTTTGAAAAAAAAAAAATAATTTTTTTTTTTAATTTTTTTCTTTATTTTGACATATTTTGAAAGATCTAAACTTTTTTTCAAAGCAATCGTACTGCTTTAACTGCATAAAGAAGAAATATCAAAGCGCGTAAGGGCCGCGTCGCCGTCTAACGCGTAAACATTGGTACGGAACCCATAGGAATGTAAACCAAATATATACTTATTGTTAAAATCTCTAAAAAATATCTGATAATTTGATGTGCTTATGTCTAATGATCATTTTTCACCGCCAATGGCATTTTTTTTTTACTTTTTTCATTAGATCTCCGAAACCGCTAGACCTGCCTTTATGAAAATTTTATCGGTTCTTCACCTTGTCAATACAAGTAAAATGTTTTTTGAATTATTAAAATCGGACGCTCCGCTCTCTTAAAAACTGAGTTACCGTTTTTGGCACTTTTTGTCCCGTATCTTCGGAACGGCTAGACCTGCCTTCGCCAAAAACTAGTCAGCACGTCTCCTTATCAATACGTATCGAATGTTTTTTGAATTATTCAAATCGGTTGTTCGGTGTTCCCGAAATCGTCGACGAAAATTTGTATCCGCACATACACACACACACACACACACACACACACATACATCCATTTTTTCTAAGGTATGCCAAAATATTCAGAAACCTTTGAAACGTCGAAAAATGCAAAAATTTTCATTTTCGATTTTTTTGCGATTACTATATCTTGCCCTACGGGAAGTTAAAAAAATTGGCAAAATCAGCGTATATGTCAAAAAACTAGCCTTTCAAGTCCAGAAATCTTAGCTATTAAAATTTCTTTTCGTTCAAAAATTAAATATATTCTGTGTAACTATATGTAGTGTGATTTGAAAATATTCACCTTTGTAGTTGATTTCTTTCATTTGAATCAGTTAAAAATCTGGCAACCTTGCCTGCAATCTGCTAATGCCTAAAACTGCAAAAGAAGAGATTTGGCAACGGTGCATGTTCGCATACGTTCGGGTCTACATGCGACAGGACGTCATCAGGTATCAAATTAACATTTGCAGATACACACAGAATTCAATACAAAAGCAAGTCAAATCAAAATAAATACTTATTAACTATAAACAAACCAATATTTTGTAATTTAAAGATAATATAGAAGTATAAAATTTAATTAAAATTATTTATTATATTTGAATAATTAATAATATGGCCTTATAACTTCCATATGATCTTTTCACTAAAGAATAACAGAATTTTAACAAAAAAAAAATTCTTATATATTGGGTGAATTTTTTGTTGAAATTGTTTTATTCTTTAATGGAAAGATGATATGTAAGTGATTAGGGCAGGGCACAAAGGTCCAGTTTTACTTTCATTAATTATATTGTATAAACTAAATGGTAGTTCATTTATCACAATACATAACATTTATCAAACAAACAACTATTGAACAATGTTCAGTAATTGTTTGTTTGTGAATAAAAATTCCCAGTTAATTTCTAATCATAGAAATATGTTTTTATTTATTACTTCTCTAAATTTTGTATCGATCCCTTTTTATCCCATAAGCAGCATATAAAAGACAGCGAGGAAGCAAACTGATTCACCGTTTTTAATTATAATTTTAAAGAGGTTTTATGGAATAATAACTGTATTATTTAATGGAATGCAGTTGAATTATTAGGTTGAATAACAAAATTAAAAATTCTAATCTAAATATATATTGTTAAACATAATAAACAAAAGTATTTAACTGTTGCTTAGATGTTTTGGTAATTTATCTTAATCAAGCTCATTATTTTGTGAAATATAATTGCTATAAATAAGATAAATACAAACAACTTTTCTTATTTTTAGAAATGCATATTTTATGGGTGCATTTTTAGTCAGTCAGTTTAATCAGTTTTGGAAGAAGTCATCATAAAGCTAATCTAAATGATTTTATTTCTTTTATTTATTTTTTATTATTATTATTTTTTTGTTTTCCATATTCTTAATGTTACACCTTTGCCAGTGTAAAAGTTTAGTTGGTCTTTCTTACCTCCCCTACATCCTACATGTAAGCTTTTATAAAGGTTATATGAACAAAACTTTTGAATCTGACTTGAAAATATCAATTTTAAAATAATTAAATAACGTATACCTAAAAATTATATTCAGGTATTAATTCATTTAAATAAAAGAGCTCAAAGCCAAAAAAACTACAAACGAGAAAAAAATATTGTTACAATTATCGATACATATTTTTCTCCTAATAGCACCATCTAGGAATTAAGGTGATGGCTGGTTACACACATCTTTTGCATTCTACTTTAAAATAGTATCATTAAAAATTCTATAGGTTACTGTTTTGTCTGATAATAAAGGTGCATTTTCGTATCCGTGGACCTTTGAGTTGTACTTTGTACTACATGTAATAGTCAAAATTTCACCAGACATTTTTGTATTTAACCCTGGATCCTTCGGGGTACTGCAAATATCTGTAAAGTACAAGGGTAAAAAGGACCAACTGAAGCTTTACTCTGGCAAAGGCGTAAACAATGAAAAATGGTAAATAAAAATGTAAATTCAGTTAAAGGAAGTAATTCTACAAGAGATAAATGAAATAAATAGTTCTTTCAACTCTGCTGATGAATATTTCTGACAAAATACTATATCAAGGTTCTACTCTGTGTTATCTCTGTAAAAAATGTTCCCATGAAATTTTATATTTTGCAATGGTTCAATAATGTATCTATAATTTTCCTTTTTCATTTTAATGTATCTATAAATTTCCTTTCAAAACTAGAGAATGCAATACCGATGGAAAATTTCAATACCGGCATTTCGGTAATTTTTCATTTTAAAACCGGAATACCGGTAAATTACTGGTATATTTATTATCTTAAGGGGGGCGATACATGTAATCGCCTTAATTTTTACCATTTTTTGAGGACTTTTTAAACTGGGAATGAATGATTGAATCTTTTTGAACTTTTTTAGGGTTATTTATTATATATTAAAATACACAAAAAAAAATTTTTTTATTTTTTTTTTCAAATGGCTGCCGTAAAAATAAATCTGCCAAGTGCCTCTCGGAAAACGCCATCAATTTGCGGGCGTTCTCACTTTTCGTACGGTGATCTGAATTTAAAAAAATTAGTTTGGACGTGTTTCATAAAAATATATCTTCTAGTTTAAACCAAAAAAAAAATTAAAAAAAGTCACAAAATCGTAAATTGGCAACCTTAGAAAAAAAAAGTTCGATTTTTCACCTTCCTTTCAATTTTTTTTTTTTTTTTGGTTTTTTTGGTAAAAGGTTTAATTTTTGAAAAAAATTTTGGAATGTTTGAGGTTTAACTAGAAGCTATTACTGTAAAGTAGATGTGGTGCAAAATTTCATTGGAATCGGTTGAGAACTTTTGAGTTATCCCGCCCGCAAATTTCAAAAATGTCGTTTTGAGAAAAACGCGTTTAAAGTTTTGACACAGAAACAGATAAGAGTAACAATAGCACTCAAGCGCCGAGTTGAGGCGTGGCACTTAAATGAGTTTTTATTGTATAATAATGATAATTTGTTTTGAATTATTTACAGGCATATTTTGAGATGTTTATTGTAAACGATTTATGAAAAAAAAAATCGATTTTTTTTTTTTCTTGTTACATGTATCGCCCCCCTTAAACAAACGTAAACAAAATTGAAAGTTACTAGTACAAATATAAAAAAATGTATATACAACTACAACTATATTTAACTAAACAATAAAATAAAACAATAAGTTTATTTTTTTAAATAATAATTTAACAAAAGCATATACAATTTACCGGTAATTCGGTATACCGGTATTGCATTCTCT
This sequence comes from Ctenocephalides felis, assembly GCF_003426905.1. Classification (NCBI taxonomy): domain Eukaryota; kingdom Metazoa; phylum Arthropoda; class Insecta; order Siphonaptera; family Pulicidae; genus Ctenocephalides; species Ctenocephalides felis. The sequence continues at coordinate 58,058,975 of NW_020536999.1, forward strand.
GTGGGGTAAAACGTACAATGTGTCAAATTTTTAGAAAACAGCAAAAAGCACATTTCTACAATGATGAATTTCACTGGGAGCTGGGAGTTTTACTGAATATAGTCAGATAGTTGTTTATTTGTCATATGTTATTTGTAATGTTATAATTGGTTTAGTTTTCACAATATAATTCAATAAAATCAAATTCGAGCTTTACAATTATTTATTCACATTAATTTACAATTAAATAATCTATAAAAATATTTTCGATTGAATAAAAGTTCTCAAAGATTCGAAAATAATTCACTGCACTTTGAAGTTCGCCCCGCGACCTACTTACGGGTTGCAATTAGATACGAAAAATATTAGGCCAGTTCGACAGCAGTTCATTTCTGCTGCTATATTAAATCTACCAATATATCAGCCAATAATTCTCGATCGGCCTATCCTATAGATCGTTAATAATCGCTTTGGCGCCCATGTAACCCCGTTGCGGCTAAGAATATAAACGCGCTAATCAAAAGCGTGATAAGTTTGCTCGGGGTACGTGAGATGTATCCGCAGCACCTGCGGTCTGCGGGTTATGTTATTCAAACAAAGGGCCACCGCCGCCGCCCCCAATCCGAAGGGTGAAAATCATCTCCGAACGCGGAAGCTAAACAAACGTCGACAATGGGATTTGTCAAATACACAGCAAAAAGTCCTGAATTTGTTGCAGGAAACGCGACGAAGCGTGCTTCTTGCTTCGGGGATATTGGGATGGTTTACATGCATTTCAGATGGTATGAATTTTTGGCAATATTTTTCAAGTAAAAATCATGCTGAGCAATTTTTCAATGTTTCTTTGTTATTGTTCATTAATATTGTACAACAATTAGAATTATTGAATGAACTCATATGGCTAAATTACACATAAACAATTGACAAAGAAGGAAACTAGTGGTGTATGGCATCGTGCCTTAAGGCAAATTGCTGAAACTTAAACCATACCGTAAAGAAATTTTCAAGGAATATTAAATGTTTTCAAATAGATTATTATAAATACTGTAATATTGTCTAATATTTATTTATAACAATTATATAAACTGAATTGCTAAGTTAAAATTATTTATTTAACGTATATAAGTGAGCTTTAAACCTTTAGCCATAATTAAAATTGAAATCTGAATTATTGTCAATATACAAAAAAAATGACAAACTTTTTTTTTCCAAAAACAATTGCTTTATCACAAGCAGAAAGTTTTTTGAATCATTCAATTCGGATGCTTATTTCTTTCAAAAACTGCCATTGTTTGTTTATTTAGACTTATATCTTCGAAATGGCTGGCCCTGCCTTTGCCAAAAACTAATAACCATTTCTCCCAATTATTGCTAATGGAATGTTTTTAGATCATTCAAATCGGATGCTCCGTTCTCTCAAAAACTCGATTTCTATTTTTTGCACTCTTTGCTCTTTATCTTCGCAACGGCTGGACCTGCCTTTGATCCGTGCGCCCGAAAACGTGAACGAAAAAATGCGGACACACAAAACACACACATACAACACACATCCATTTTTTCTGAGGAATGCCAAAATGTTCAGAACGTGGGGTATGCCAAAACCTTCAAAACGTGGAGAAATGTAAAAATGTTTAATTTCGATTTTTGGACGATTACAATAACTTACCATACGGTAAGTTAATAAAAAAATGTGTAGATAAATAAATAAAAATAATATAAATAAAAAAAATCAAAGAAGAAAAATGAACAAATGGTAGTGATCCTATGGTCCAATAAGCAATGGTTGGAATACTTTTTGTTTACACAAAGTCGATAGGCGGACTCATGGTATACCACTATGGGGATGTGCAAACAGGACTTATGTGAAAATAATTCAAAGAATGCAAAATAAAATTCTAGGAACAGTAGTAGTTAATGCACCTTGCTATGTATCAAACGACACTATACTACTCGTGAAAGTCGTAATCCGGAGCAGAAGTCTATATGAAATTAGACCAAGATCCAGATCCAGCAATGCAATTAATCAAAGAATATGCCCCAAGCAAAAAGCTCAAATATGGCCAGAAAACTTGCTAACTTAATTTAAGAACTATTCAATTTACTAACATAGAATATTTTCTGCAGAGGTATTTTCTCACTGGAGTAAACACCTGCATGCCATATTTAAGGATCATTTAGGCTTATAGGAATTTGTAATTTCTGATTGTCTACAATAAATAAAAAAGTCTATACGCAGTTTATTCTTGTGAAGTCTTCTTATAGGTTGACACTGGTTTCTGTTTGAGAGCAACGTGGTAGTAAATTATCATTGGAATTACATACTTCTTTGATTGAGAAAGGATCTGTTGAAGATTGACATGGCGAAATCTTTTTGGTTGTGAATAGTTTGGGCCAAATTTTTTCACAAGGTTTTTTGCTGAATTTACTCGAACTAATATTAATCTTGAGTGAGAAATTGAATTTATTCGAGAATCGATGTGTCGTCATTTCTTGATCGAAATAAGAAATATCGTGAGGTATTGACGAATGGCGGTTAGATTTAGCTTATTATATTTAGTACAATTTTCTTCAAAATGGAATTGTTTTTTTCTGGTATTAAGCAAAACAGTCTACTTTCTTTGTTTTGTATTGGAATGATTGTACAGTTTTGCATGGTATTCAATGCAGCTATTCTTGATGGCATTATCCACTACCGATTGTCAATATAGAGAAATTCTGCAAATATCATAAAAACTATTAAATTCAATTAAAATTCAATACAAGGAAAAAAGATTTTTGTTAACATTGTTTAAAATTATTATGTTTTGTTATATATATTGTTAAATTATCCTTATAAGCTTTGTGATGATTATGTTGTGTTGTGTTACATATTTCTTACAATAAAATTCGTTATAAACAATTTGGGTGTTGATATCCATTGTTTTTTAACCTATATTTATGCAACCCCAGGACGGCTGTGTCACTCATTTTATGACTAAACTATCGTTATTGAAGGTCAGTATTTTAGTATTTTTGTATAGACAAATGTTCATATTACCATTTAATTAATTGTTCTCCCAACTAACTGGCAAAATAATGAAATTAATGCTGATCAAAAAAGTGGCACAACCGTACCCAGTCTCCCTTACTTTATACTTCGTTTTTCACTAATTTTAGAGAAAGCTTTTGGAGAAAGCAATAATAATTAATTAAAAGATCAGCACACTAGTGTTTTCTTAGAATCATTATGGTTTCGAACAGTTCTCATTATCGTTGTCAAATAAGTCATTATATTTCAATATAATCTGAATACGTCTTTACACATTTCGACAGGTCTTGATCCTGTTAAACTCTATCAATTTGTATTCTTCGTAAAGCATCCATTATCGTTTGCAGTCGCCGATTTACGATCGGTTAATATAAAGTCGCGTCGTTTCGCCGAATCATAAAATATAAAGATTCATTGTGCCGTGAGTAAAAAAGGGGGCGCACGAGTTTTGGCGCGGGTGCTCATAACTCAGGTTCAATCCCGTGACACGTCGGCCCTGGGAGTTTCGAAAGCGGGCGAAAACTTCGCAAGGCAAATAAACCGCGTTTGAGTTACGACTTCCGACGGAGCTTAAATGTAAATGTCATATCTAAGTTCGCATAACCGACGTGGGCGATGACGATTCTGTTTACGGAAGACTTGTTTGCCTGTTTGCCTTCCTTTGTTCGAGTAATGTTTCACTCGTAGCCGATTCGGATTCACGTTCTTTTAATTTGTCAACTTTGATTTACGATTTTGAATATATTTGTTTTCACGTAACTCTCTACGATCCCGAGTAACTTTTAAGTCACATTCCGAATTTTTCGATTTTTTTAGATGTGTAAATGACATATGTTCAATATGACACAATGGCCTTATTTTAAAATTGGCTAGTTTAATATCATTTCCGCGACTCAAGTAAATAAAGAAAGCCACAATAACTGTTCTCTCAGATGTTGAGCGTCATTGTCACAATAATCAGTCAAACGTGTTTCGCACATTGAAAAGTTTATTTTGAGAGTGTTTTTCTCATGTCATTATTCATGTTTGTTCAATTGCGGACAAAATGCCATACTTATACGATGGACAAAATGACATAGTACTATTTCATAAGCATTACAGGACCAAGAAAAAAATTAAAACCTGACGAGAAAAAACACCGGAAAAAGGAAAGACTTGAATTTTTTGTTCAAATATTATGCATATGCACATGTTTTATTAATAATTAACTATTAATTTGATAATTGCAATTATTATTATTATTATTATTATTATTATTATTATTATATTATTATTATTATTATTTTATTATCTCTTTTATTTACAACTGTCCAGTAAATGACATTCAATAAATTTGATGAATTTACAATAGTCGGCCGAAAAGGGACATTGTATAGTACAATGGCATGTTGGAAAAAACAACTCAGTAGTTGTTTTTCCATTCGATAGAAAATTCACAATATTTTATTGATAATTATATAATTTTAACTATTTACTTATTGAATAATTTTTTATAAATAATAATTAAGTTATTTCCATTTTTTATCAGGAGAGTTGATGCCTTAAATCCAGTGGCAATTATTATTAATTAATAATTTGAACAGATACATATGAAAAGAGTAAGAATTTGTTTTTTATATACAAAAGATTACAATTTGAATATGGAACACTTAGTATGGTCATTTATAATACTGAAATAAAGGCAAGTTTTACTTTAACACATCTATCAAACAGTTAATAGTATTGAAAACATGTATAACTATTTATTTCATATTTATAACCACTGCAGAAATAAACCTCTATGCAATTCAAGCCAGCTGATATCAATATCAAGTATTAGTCTCGTACAAAATTCATTTTTCGTCTCTAGCGTATTATTTGTAAACCTTGTGTTTTTGATAGTTTTTTCCTGAAGCCCCGTGCTCGAATCCGATTAATTGCGTAAGCGTTCGCAAGCCCTGCCAGGAAAAGCCCGTTGAAAGCTTTAGAAAATCCGGACGTTTAATAAACCGTCGACTTCGTATAAGTGAAATGAAAGCAAAAAAGGCGCACACGCACGCATACACGGGAAAAACGTCTTTCGCGCATCGGAAACACATATACGGGCTTGCAGGGAAAATATTTTCTGATAGCTCCGAGCCAGTAATAGTGGAAGAGTTGATGGGGATGTTTAGAATATACTCTTGGAATATTCTGATTAAATTGGGTTGCTTTTGTTTCGTCGAATCTATATTCAGAGTCTATGCTTGTTAACAGATAAACCTAATTTAACAACTGGTTTACTTATTTATAATTTTGTCAGAAAATACATGTACTTTCAATATTTATAATTTTTAAACAATTTAATTTTTATTTTCAATCATTTACTGGTTGTACCCAATCATGCGTTGCTGTTTTATACTTGTAAATAGAAATCCACTAAGATAGAAAGTAGCGCACATATATTTCGTAATTGATTGTTGATCTGTATTATATGCATCATGGAGTGAAATATCCCATTCAGCATCATCGCAATATATAAACTTGTAAGCATATAAGTATTTTTTGACTTTCAGTAAATATGCTGTGAAAACCAAACAATATATCTCATCACAGCACAGCACATAACACATATCGAACAAATAACTATTGAAATGAATAGTTGTTCATTTTATAAAATCTGCTGCATCAATCAAAATTGCTTGTTAGAAATTTAGCAAACAATTTCTAGCCCGAATAAAATGCCTAAAATTTTTCAATTCTAATTTTATTTAAACCTTACATTTTGATGAATATTATATATTATACTCCATTTACACTCTTACAATATTATATGTTATGTTACATTATATTTACAATAATATATAATATATCAAATACTCGTATATATAAAAAAACTGTCATATTGCAAATTGCAATTCATTCTCATCATTATTTTCTATCTGAAGCATTCAGTGGAAATACTAAGTGTAGTGTATAAATTCATATATATAAACCTGTTAAATTAACACTACATTTTTACACTATGGTAAATATTAATTGGAACATTCAAGCGAGAGTTAAACTGCACATATGTTAAATTTATTTTTATTGAGTAATAATTTTTACAGCTGTCCCAGGCATACAAGTAAAACTGAAAAAAAGAATGAAACTGACTTCATGAAAAACTGACCATTGCCAGTGATTAGTCGAAAGTCTTAAAAAAATGAAAACTTACTTTACAATTTGGCAGTGTCGTGGCGGAATTTGCTTGATCCTCGAGATAGCTATTGTATTTGTTTGAGAGTACTTATTTTATCCTGGAATGTACTAGTTTCAGTATCTTTGTGCATCAACCAATTTGCAGCTTACATTGGTTTAATTTAAAATTCAAAATTAAATATCATGTGCACTATTATTAAAATTCAAAATGTGAATGGCAAATCGTTTCAAAAATTTTGGAGAAAGAAACAAAAGAGTCACTCTCTTGTCTTATTTTATAGTCACTAGATTAGAGAATTTGTGTCATTTCGGTTATTTATTGTTTTATTGTTCACTTGTATAAAGTATCTGTCACACATGTCTCTTAAAATTAATTGGTTCGAAGTACTTAATTAATACATGTTAGAAATCTACTTTGTTTGTGGTCGTTGATGTGCTCTATTAACATTGTTTTGTTTTGTTTTCTATTATTGGAATTAATTTTTATCGTAATGTTCATTTATACATAAAAGTCTTGATTAACAAAAATAAATTATAACAAAAAAAAATTCATGTATGTAGATTTTGACTCAATTCGCCAATATAGATGCCATCGCAATTGTCGCAGTTCATTTTGTTGACTATATTATTTACTTTTTGCCAATCAAATTTTGTTTGGTTTATATATGGTGTGTTTAAGTTTGTCATATGTGTATGAATATTTTGCAAATATGTATGTAATACCTTTCCTTTAAAATGATTACTAGCCTTTCGACTATGGACAAATATAGGCAACGCGGCAAAGTATAAAGCCGTCATACGTCAAGCAGTCAACCGAACAAAGCTTTTCTGCTGTGCGTGCAAGCCTCTGTTTGCGTACTCACAAAATATGTGTATATATTCTATCGCTTAGCCTCTACGAAAACAACCCTCGGCTTAAACGACTACGATTTGAAGAATTTTAAATGGAAAATAATTAAAATCGAAAGATTGATCAAACTATCATAAAAGCTTTTACTTTAATTTTATGGAGAATCGATGTGTTCGGAAATTTTGGAAGGGAAAATAATTCAGTATTAATCAAATAATAATTGATATATCAATGATCATGTGTACATAATAATATGTGTACAGTGTCCCAGAATTCAAGTAACTGTCCTGAAAAAAATTAGAAAAAAATTATCCCGCGTTGGTTGGAAGTTTTGAGCTTTTAAATGCAACCTATGGCTTTGCTGAAATTGTAACTACTACTACTATTGGTTATTATGGTTAATTTTTATTTATTTTATTTTTTTAAACTTTGGATTCGTAATCGTAAATACATTTCTAGAATCGCAGTCAAAAATAATGAGACAATTTTCCCAAGTTTCCATGAATAAAATATTTTTGTTGAACTGCGAATTTAAATTTTTAAAAATTTGTCGACTTATAGAGGCCCCTTTAAGAAAGAAAAACTAAAGTGTGTTTGCAAGTTCCACCAAAAGTTGTCGGATTAAATCAGGATTGTAAAATTGTAAAATATTTGATGATTTCATAATAAGAAATTTTGAGTAAAAAAAGAAACGTACATAAATATGTAGTTATATTTGTGTGATATATTTGGATAGTGTTTGTTTATTACATTGATTAAACATTAACAAATATTTAATATGAAAGTTTCAACTAAAATATGTGTAATAATTCACGCACTTTCCAAGATGCTATAATTCACAAAATAAAATAAAATATACAAATATTACTATACATATATTTTTTCATTTATTTAAAGTTTATTCCGCATATGTTCTTTATAAACAATAAGCAGAGACTGCTGACAATAAATATTTTGCAATATCAACTAAAAAATAGTAGCAACACCCAACGGTGTGTCTACTAGGTATATATACAGATGAAATAAATTGTATAAAACAATTAAGTAAATTTATACATAAATTTTTCAATCACGTGTTATGTAATTTGGTTTCGTTAACATACAACTCTAATATGAATTCAGTTTCTAAATTAGTATTAGTTATTTTTTTAAATAATTTAGTTGACAAAACAATTAAATATATCACATACATAATTACTTCAAAAACGTGTTAAATAATTTGCTTTTGCTAACAAACAACTTAAATATTCAATGAGATTTTGCTTAAATTAGTTGAGACCATTTCATTATAAATTGAGCTATTTAAGCTATTATTTCCATTGAAATACTAGTGTGATAAAATTTGTAAGGTAAAAATTTATTTCAAAATAGAACTTCATTGGAATTGTGTTCACAATTATAAGGATAAAGATTTTTTCGCTCATTAAAATAGCCATTGCTTTTTTTGTAAACTAAATAATAAAAAACTTTAATTTTTTTAAATTATTTATTTGAACATCGAGTAGAACTTAAGGCTCCTAAGAGCTGTTGTATCTTTATTATAAATGGCAAATAATTGTCCATATCTATGTGATCAATTTGATTATTGCAATATATGAAATAGTGATAACTTATTATTAATGCAGCAATGCCGGATGAGGGCTATTTTCATGTGGAAACATAATGGTATCTATATTTTCAAAAGAAAAACGATGTCACTACTGCTTGACAACAGGCTGCTCAAAGTGAGATCGGACTCGGGGGCTACTTTAAAAGGCAGATTTATCTCGACTAGTTTCCTTATCATTATATGCCAATATTTATGTATATTTTGATTATTTAATCTAGTCAAACTAAATCCATATTATGAGGGTACGAATGCTTTGAATGTATATATGACTGAGAGCTCGTATTTTACATTCACCGACTATTTAACAGTTCAATAAAATATGAAATTCCAAAACTGACGACTCTTGTAAAAATAGTGACCGAGGTCGAAACAGAAATTTTAACTAACCAATATTTTATATGAGGACGATGTTTGATAGCTCGATAAATGTTCAAATAAATATATATGAAGTCAATTACTATCTGCGATCGCTCACGATCGGGACATATCCGGCGCGGATACAAAATATTTGACAGTGGAGCTTTCCATATTTTTGGGGTATGTCTGTCACGTCGCGTGCTCATCCGATTTTGCGATTTTCCGATTTTCCGATTTTCTAGTACGATGAATTGCCAGATAGCCACATTGGCTGGATCTCTGACCACGTAAAAGTAGCGATTTGCTGAAATTGCAAAAGAGTGAAGCTGAAGAGACGTATAATATCCGATATTCGCCAATAAGACATTGTGTTTAGTTATACATTAAAAGATAATAATATAAAAGATAGTAAGAATACAAAGACTTTGCACAATGATATTGATTAAGACAAAGACTAAATTGTCACTAACATATACAATGTTCATATGATTTAGCATATAATTCCTATTTCGTACATATATTTTTATATAAAATATGATTGCCAATTTTTTTAATAGCTACAAATAAAACAAATCGATGCATCTTTATTTATACAAACCTATTCCATTCTATTCATTAGCATTAGCATTTACTTTTATGCTGTAGGTATAAATTTGGATAAACTCCACAAGTATTGTTGCCTTAACTAGCTTGTTTTGAAGCATTAATTTTATAAATCTGTATAATAATGACACTCATTTTAGCGTTCCGTACCATGTATACATTACGTTTTATTAATTTTTGAATTTATTTATTATGTAATCATTTTTTTTTAATTTATTGAATATTTCTTTTATTATTTAATAATTAGGTATTATTAATGTTACATAGAATAGTGTATTGTAATTAAATGTTAAAATCTATGAGTAAAACATTTTAAAGGAGAATTTGAAGATTCTATATTTTATTTACCCTCTCCTTATCAAAATAATTTTCTTTCATAAAACTTCTTATTTTGTATGTAACTACTCAGCTGGTTGCGAAAATAAATAATAATAATAATATCCTCATTTTGATCATAATTAATTTAAATTTAAAGAATTTAGAATATTCTTTAATATTTGCACATTTAAAAATTATAAGAAGCAATCAAAATCTTCAAACATAGATTTTTTTTAAACGTTTCATACTAAAGTTATATATAATTATTATATGAACTGCACGTTTCATTTTTATCAATAATTCTAATATTTGTATATGAGACGGAAAGTTTTAGTATTTTGCACTATGTTATAGTTATTAAATTTATTTACAATAACAGTAAATTCATGAGCTTTCGTGTAGATTCAAATGATTTTCGAATGATAATTTTCACAAAGCGAAGAAGTATCATTTCTTTTGTTTATACTAGTTTTGTACATTTGAATAAAGCTTGACTCTGCAAAGCGTCTCTGAGACAACGTATTATCCATCACTTAATTTTGATGTTTGAAAACAAAACTTAACGGAATGTTGAAATTAACAGAAACAGTGATTTTATTTAAAACTGACAAGAATTGAAATTAATATATATTTTTTTGTAAGTTTTCGAATAATTTGTTTAGTGCATAACTAGTTTTGTATAAAATTTTGGAGCAACTATTTTAAATGTAAGTTTTTTTTAATATCACTTTTTTGATTGTAATTATAATACTTTTAAGTGCGGTCCTCTTTACTCTTAAGCTATTTTTATTGTGTATCTCTGTCTTTTTCATTTGTAGTGCATTGAGAATGATATAAAATATTAATTTGAAAAGTTTGAGTTCAATAATGATGTTATAAACTTCTACAATTTTTATTTTGATGACACAAACGCTCACACACATACACACATACACACATACACACAAATATATATATATATATATATATATATATATATATCTTGGAGGGCGTAACATCAATTAAAAAATAAGTAAAGTAAAGATTTTGTTCAAAACATCTTTATTTTTCCATACGTTTCGACGTAAAATTCTACGTCATCTTCAGTGGTTCTACAATATGATATATATATATATATATATATATATATATATATATCATTTTTTATGATTAGTATAATCGTCAGGGTATAATGTCGATTCGCACTTCTCTGAATTTATTTCATTTTATCTCATCTAATAACATATCACAAAACAGTATTTTGTTTTATTACCCGAACTTAACAATATCCTGAAATCTCGATAAAGCAATTTCCTTAATAAAAACGTTAACAAGTTCGTAATCATACGCTTGCAAAATAGTAATCAATATATTTATCTAAAACAAAAAAGGATAGCAATTTCTGAAAACATCTTAATCCTAACATCTAATAACAGTTCAACAGTATTGTACAAATATAAAAATGCTGAAAACTGATTATATAGAATTATTTGCAGAAAATATAAAAAGGCATTTACGTAATATTATCGATCATTATACCTGACTAAGCGAATTCGATCGCTAAACTTAAACTACTTCTGATTATAGACTGGCGCGTACATCCAAGTCCTATCGTATACCTACTAGGGATGGGATAACAATTTCATTTTGGTATCCAAATATTCAATTGAGATTACCTAGATTTTCTCAATTTAGCTGATTAGGTGAAATATTTAAGTGTTAATTTCCAAAATATTAATTTCGCTTTCACTAAATATAATCAATGCGATTTTCAATGGATGCTTTGCATACGTACTTATAGTTTTTTATCCTTCTTACTCCTAATACAATTCAGCTATTCGAATTTTGTTATTCCTATTTTTCTTAATTTTTATTCAAATTCTACTTAACAAATAGTTTTTTTATTCAATTTCAAATTAACTATACACATTTTTTTCATAAGTTCTAAGTCAATGACATCATCAATGACATCATCAATGACAGGATTCGATCCAAAGATCCCTGTCGTGTGAAAGGAACATCACGCTGCTAAGTGACCTATGCTCGCCATTTGTTTAACAAATTTTATTTTATTTATTTTGTATTTTATTCGAGTATGAACATCAGCTATAATCAATATCTACCTACGGAAACGCGGAAAGTATTTAGATATTCGGTAAAGATTCTGATTAGAATCGAATTTGAGTTTGATTTTTTTATAATTCAATCGTTTATCGTAGGCCTATAATATTTTAGTTTGTTATTTCAGACTATGAAATCTATCTTTCTACAAAGATTAATCAAAATCGTCATTTTTTTTTCAATATTGAATTACGAAGAAACGACCCTGCCGATCTTTACCACAAAATAATCAACGCGATTCCCAACCAATATCTTTCGAAGTTTTTTAATTTTTGAAATTGATTCAAAATTGTGGGCAATAAACCATAGATAAAAGATTTTACATTTCTGCTTACTACAAAGAAACGGCTTGGCCGATTGTCGCTCAAACCTGATAAACGCTATAGTTTTTATCGAACTACATCGTATGGCTTTCAAAATTTTGAAATCAGTCCAGCTGTTTTTGAGAAAATATCGAAAAGATAAAAAATCGGCTCACATACACCATATACACATACTTTTAACAAATTTTGTCTCATTCGATTCAGAATGATTTGAAACATCGTTGAAAGTTACTTAATCTGCAATAAACTGCAACTTATGATTTCAATTTAATTCTATTAAAACAGTATTTAATTTTGTCTAAATATCAATATTAAGCAGCTTTATTTTTCTATTTTCGATTTTCAAAATATAGGATATTAGAGAAGATTATGAAAGGCAATGGATAGCTGATAAAATATCTTCAATATCGCTAGAGCTGCATCTATTAAAATGTGTTGTATCTTTTATATATAAGCATTTGCTATAATGCGATTATAAAGCTTCGATGAGCTTATAAGTATAAAGAAAGTTCTATATTTCTATAGACTAAAAATGTTACATATTGAGCTTTACTATAAATCTTTAAGACTTCAATAACTGGCTTTTCCATTTATAATGTATTTGTGAACGATGGTATGAACATACCAACAATTGTAGCAAAATGAATAGATAACTTTTATAAATACACAATTAACCAACATAAATATAGCTAAAGCAACCAAAATTACATTTATATATAAATATAATATATCACTAGAATAGTGTTCGATTATAGAGAAATTTTGTTATATTTCTCTATAATCGTAGTAGTAAATAATCAATTTAAATTTATTTCAAATTACTACTATATTATATGGAAAAAATCAAATCATTATCAAAAAAAATCATAAAAAATAGCTGTAATTATAAGATTTTAATTATCATGAAGAAAAAATATCAGGCCGAAGATTTTGTTGTTTTTTTATTTTTCTCTGACTATTTCACATACCTAATAGAAGCAACTTTTTTGAGGACCTTTAATATTATTTGTTATGGCGTACATATCAATATATAAAATATTTAAAATAAAATAAATAGATATATGAAATTAATAAGATTGATTTGAATTAATGACAGTTAATGAGAATTAGGGCAAAAGATATATAATGACAGTTAATGAGAGTTAATTACAACCAATGAGAATTTGTGTAAGGTAATGAAAACTATCTAAGTTTAACTCAAATTGATGTTAATCAATTTGATGCAAATTGATATTATTTTAAAACAAAAAGACACGGATTAATGTGATTTTAACGCTTATTGATGCGAATTAATAAGATTTTAACACGAGTTGACGCGAATCAATGTGAATTAATGTGATTTTTACTCTAATTAATGTGATTTTAACGCGAATTAATGTGGTTTAAACAAATTAAACTTCCATGGGCCGAATTTGCATTTTACATTAAAAAAATCAGGCAACAAAAAATGGATATTCAGAAGTCTATTTATGCAAATGGAGAATAAAATATCATGTTTGAACACATTTAAAAAGAAAGGGTTATTATCATTTATGTTGGTTATCTTGACAAAGCCAAATAATTGAGATCATTTCACGAAAAAGCTATGATTATTTGGTAAAATATTAAAAAATTTGGAATATGATCTGGAAGTTACGTGCGCTCAGAGAGCGTTAATGATTTTAACACGAACTAGATAACAAGTCAAGAGGCCAGAGATTCTTTTCCAAAAGAATTGTAAGAGTTTAATTCATACATAGCTACTTTTATCGTAGAATGAGCAGAAAAGGAGATATTTTAAAAAAAGCTGTTTTTTGACGCTATTTTTGTATATGACGGCGACTTGCAGTAAAAATTTGAGGTGGCAAAGATGAAATTCGTAAAGAGCACCTCGAAATCCATAAGATTATCATTTTTCAGAATTTTCCGAGAGCTGTACCGGCAAAACGACCAAATAACTGGACTAAGAAAGGTGGGTAAAAAGGACTCTACTGTGAACGAACCTAAAAAGAAAAGAAAACTGGTTTAGACCAGTTTTGCAAAAATAGTGTTTTTTACATCAAAGATAAATTGTAAAATAGAAGGACTGAAAGGAATGGAAAGATGAAGTATGCAGATGATTGAACGACTTACACGAGAAAAAAAATGCAGGGAACTGAAAGCCGAAGTGCAGAAGCAGAACTTTGGAAAGGAAAATGTATAAAAAAGTGATAAATAATAATAAAACAGTAAAAGGATTTGAAAGCAAAGGGGAAGAGGAAGGGAATCATTGATTTTGTAATACTCTCATGCCATGGACCTGCTTTCAAGCAGACCACTATTTATTATTATTATTAACACAAATTGCCGTGAAATAATGTGATTCACTGCGAATTGAAGTGAATCCTTGCGAATTGAAGTGATTCAATATAAAACAATAAAATAAAAAAAATCCCAAACGATGGTCTATTACTTGGCCAACCCTAATTCTCGCGAGAAACTCGCCGTAGTAGGTACGAACAAAACCAAAGCAAACAATGGCATGTTAAGGTGCGTTTTTTGTGCTTACTAGTTCGAAAACTAGACTTGTCGCCGTAACAAAGCGAACTAAACTCGAAGTCACTTGTGCAGAGGGACTCGTGTCCTATTATCTGTCTTGTTCGTTTGCGAATCATCAGTTTTTTATTTTGTCTCTTCCCGCAGACTTGCTCCAGTAAAGACTTTGCGTTTTTTTTATTATTTCGCTTGTCGCGAAACGACGCCTCTCGTTTATTTCGAACAAAAGACTTCAGGCAGGCAGTCCTCCAACACTGATGGATGTGGGATGTGGGATGAAATAACTTTAGATGTAACTTTCGGCAATATTTTTTGGATGATACAGATACAGATGAGATATGTGTCAGAATTTGTCTTAAGTTGACTAAGTCTTGGTAAAAGATACAAGGATTATTGAAACAAAGCGATGCAACATTACTAGTTCAGTCAGTCAACATTGTATGCCTTTGGTTCAATATCTTGCTTCATGATCACATGATAAAACTAATTGCACCCTGCCAATGTTATGTCGTTTCTTACAAAATTATAAAATTTTCTCTCTTTAAAACAAACTATATAACATAATAATACTGCAAAAATTTTGAATCCATATAAATGAGGAGTTGGTAACCAGGGTTGGATCATCCCAGAAAAGTCCTGAACCCAGATTTAACCCAGTTGATGAATTTACTATATTTTGAAACATTTTTTGAATTTTCTCCAATTAGTTTACATACCATTTATCATTACATTATTTTTATTTAATTTATTTAATTAACAAATGTTCTTAATTTTTTCATCATAAACATGAAGTAGAAGCCCCATAGTCCACTCTGGGTGCTCGTCAAACATGAAAAAAAAGTCCACCATCATCATCTCCAAAACAAGTAAAGTATAGAATTTTTTTTAAGATTATTATTTTAAAGATGAAGACAAAATATATGTAACCAGCCTCTATCTTAATTATTACAATATTCACCACCAATATATCAAAAACAAATAAAGATTTGTTTTAACAATATTTGAAAGTAGAGGGAAAAAGAAGTTTAAGTAGCCATTACCTTGATTCTTACGACATCGTTATCGGGAGATAAACGGCAATGTTTGAAAATCTCTAACAAATGTATTTTCTTTTATTTGTAATTAATTTACTATAATCAGGAGATACACGGTCATGTATCAATATTTATAACAAAAGTTTTTTTTTTCGTAGATTTTTTAGTTTTGAGTTTTTTCATTTAGTTCATAATATTATATCTACCTGAATATAATTTTGAAGTATACGTTACTTAATTGTTTTATAATATGAATTACATGAAAAACCTTACATCTAGGTGGGATAAAAAAGACCAACTTAACCTTTACACTGACAAAGGTGCAAAAAATAAAAAAAAATTAAAAAGTAAACTAACAAGTTAAAAAAGCATTATACAGAAGATACATTAACCTGATAGTTATTCCAGATCTGCTAATGAATATTTCTGACAAACTACCAGATCAAGGTTATATACATAGAGTAATCTATGTAAGAAATATTCCCAGGACATTTGTATGTCGCATTGGTATAATAATGTAGGTATTATATTGTAAAATTCCTCTAAAATCAATTAAAAAATAATATTTCGATCTGTTTGCCTTCTGGTCATACGTCTTTACCCTGTCTATAGGGCAAAGTGGGATAGGTGACAAATTTTAGAAAAATAGTAAAAAAATAGATTTTTATAATTAGAAATTTACTGGAGGTTTTACTGAACATAGTTCAATAGTTGTTTGTTTGGTTTAGAGGCAGACAGACAATGACTGAATTTCAAATTGGAACTTTGTGCCCCGAATTACCCTATGTATCTACTATATTAACCGGTGCATTTTGATCAATTTTTTATGAATTGAGAAATTACTAACTTACTAAAATTATGGATAGAAAAAAAACTCCTACCTACTTAATATAGTGTATCGAAACCGCTTATTCAAATCGCGTAATACTACATACCTACTACACCCAAAGGGTTACCATATTGAAATATTAATAAATCTATCAAGCCATTATTCAAGCTTCTATTGCGAAGTCGAGTGCTAATAGCTTCGGCATATTTCATTCCAATTGGTATGCAAGAGTAATGGATTCACATCAGAATAATTAACATTGTAGGATTCAGTCCATTATATCGGCATCAATCACTTGAGTCTGATCTTAGACTTTTGTGCTGCCGATGACATATTAGATTAATACAAAAATCTGCAACTAGCAGAAACAGCGACGAGGGTGGATACTTTTGTAGGGTTGAATTCATATGTTATTGCCAGAAATCTATTATAGTGCTGAGAGATATTCGTTAAATCGATATACATACTTGGTGGCAAATTTTTGTATTTACTAACTTCTGAACATTTTGGCATACCTAAAAAAATATGGATGTGTATGTGTGTATGTATGTACGGAGACAAATATTCCGTCCGCGTTTTCGTGCGCATGGATCAACCGATTTGAATGGTTCAAAAACATTCGATTTCTATCAATAGGGAGATGTGCTGATTAGTTTTTGGCAAAGGCAGGTTTTTGAGAGAACGAAGTGTCCGATTTGAATGATCTAAGAAGCATTCAATTCGTAATGAAGGGGGGAAGTGGTGATTAATTTTTAGCAAAGGCAGGTCCAGGCGTTTTGGAGACACCGAGCTAAATGTGCTTGTGATTTGAATGTAAAATGTGATTTTAATGATTCAAAAAGCTTTCAGCTTGTGTTGGCGAAACCATTGATTTTGGGGGGAAAAATTATTTTTTTCATTTCCAAAATATTTTTTTGAATATCAAAAATAATTTGAACTTTAATTTTTTTCTGGCTAAAGTGCTAAAGCCCAGTTATGTACTTCATATGAATTATTTTAACTTTGCCTTTCAGTTTATATAATTCTTATAAATATTATATAATGTCCTTCATTTTAAATTCGATTGATCAAGTTTTGTTCATTCACTTTGCTGTATAAACATATATCAGTTTAATATTATATAATAGGTAATTTATAATAATCTATTTGAAAATACTTAATATTCCTCGACTTTTTCATTTATTTACGGGTAGTTCCGGCAATTTGCCTTAAAGCACGATGCCACGCAGCACTAATTTGATTGATCGTTAATATCTATGTATGTAAACCTATATATTTATAGTGTAGAGCAGGGCATAAAGATCAAATTTTACTTTGAGCAATTATATTGTGAAACCCAAACTAATTACAACAAATAATATACTATTCAAATAACTCTCTGACTATATTCAGTAAAGATAACTATGTATATAACCTTCATCTGGCATTTTGACAGAACTATATATCAGCAGGGTTAGAATAAGTATTTATTGTAACTTTGCTTTTTGACCTAATTTACTATTTCATTTCATTGTTTACACCTTTGCCTGGATAATGGTTTAGCTGGTCCTTTTTACCGCACCGATGTGTAAACTTTTATAGGGGTTAAATACTAAAATCTGTTGAATCTAACTTAAAATTAACTATACATCTAAATATACACCGCTTAAGGGGTAAAAATAACCAGGTCACAAATGTTTAATACACAGCAAAAAAACACTTATTTGCCTGAAGTAGCTGGATGTTTTACTGAATATAATCCGACAATTGCTCCTTTTTGTGTAATTTGTTGTGATATACTTGGCTTGGTTTTACAATATAATTGCTCAAAGTCAAATTGACCCTACCTAAAAATTATATTAAGGTCTCGTAAGCTAATTAACAGTACTCACAGCCAAAAATGTAACGGAAACTTTGGAAAGAAAATACTTTTGTTATGGATTTTCAAACATTGTCGTTTATCTTCCGATACCAACGTTGTGAGAATCAAGGTAAAGGTTGGTTATGCATTTTTTTCTCTGTACTTTCAAGTATTGTTGGTAAAAATTTGTAACTTTACTTGTTAATGATCTCGGTGGTGGACCTTTACACCCGCGGATCTTTAAGCGCCGTAAATTAAAATACATAAACTTATTGGTCACGCATCCTACAAATTCAGTCGAATGATTAATTTTAAGCCAAACCAAATTTTATTACACTCATGCAACAAATATCAATTCCATTCCACTTTCCATGGTCTTAAATGTATTTTCTCCTGGCAAATGATCTAATAACTGTGTCTACAAGCCTTCCATTTGATTTATGTTTTGTATGAAAGTCATGCAAGTCACTTCGATGCGCCCACGATCCTAATCTAGAATTTAAATCGATGTTTGAAGTAGAATTTAACGAGTGGATCGCATGCCGAATTGCTGAGAACGCGGACATAGTGAGGCATAAGGATCTATGTAATACGTGATAGGATTACCGAGATTTACTGATGAATCATATACCTACCTACCTATGCCTCAAGTCTGGTCCCAACATATGGGGGGATGGCGACGTGTGTGGTTGACTGCGACTATTTGTTTCGAAATTAATATTGGGAAGTCAGGGATAGAATTATCACAAAGTATATATAAGTTTGACACTTCGACATTGGGAGATTATTAAAAACTGCTAATTATTTTATTTAACCATGATCATTAAAAAATATCAATATGAAATTTTATAAAATTTTATATTACTTCAAAGACATATTATGTCCCGTAATCTTTGTTCATTAATCGAATTCTGAATATCAGTTATTAATTCAAATAATCACTTGCTAAATATTTTAAATTTTTTTTATCAGGGATAGATTATTATTTTTATTTAGGGTAGGGCGGGGCACAAAGGTCCAGTGTAACTAAGCAATTATACTGTGATAACGAACCAAAACTTGTCATCTGGTCCTTTTTACTCCAGAAGCGGTATAAATAGGGACAGCTTAGGGTCGAATGTCTCATATTAACTTCCCGAAGAAGTTTATATTTTCATAAGAAACCCGACTCGCTAATTTTATGCTTTCTCGACGTTTTAAGCCATTCTGAATCGAATGAGACTAAATTTGAAAAAAGTGTGTGTGTGTATGTGTATGCGTACGTGTGTGTGTGAACAGATTTTTTGCCATAAATCGACGTTTTCTTCAAAACGGCTGGACCGATTTCAAAATTTTAAAAACCATTCCGTGTTTGGAATGAGTTTTATGCGACGATCGGCTGGACTGCTTCTTTGTAAATCGCAGAAAAGTGAATTTTTTTTTGTCCACGTCTTAGCCCGCAATTCTGAATCAGTTTTGAAAATTCAAAAACCGTTCCAAAGATAATCATTGGTTGGGGATTGTGCTGATTAGTTTTTGGTAAAGATCGGCGGGGCCGTTTTCTTCTTGTAATAAAGTTTAAAAAAAAGACGATTTTTTGGCGGTAGATACCATAGTCTTGTAGATCATACTAAAAAATTACGGCCCCACAAGTCGTTTAATTTCAAAAATTCTTCAGTTTGCAAATATTAGTATCATTTGGCATTTGTGAAAATTACTTTAATCGACGTTTTCTCTAAAACGCCTGAACCAATTTCAGAAATTTAAAAGCCATTAGATGTATCTGTCAGTTTTGTGAGATGATCTGTCGAGCCGTTTTTTTGTAATTTGAAAAAATGTGTCAACGTTTAAACTTATACTACCGAATCAATGTTAGAAAATCAATAACTGATCGAAAGATATTAGTTGCGAATGATACTGATTAGTCTTAGGTGAAAATCTACCGAGCCGTTTTCTTGTAATTAACTGTTGAAAAAAAATTGTAAGCCGATTTTTATAGAACTTTTTTTGACGATATATATATATATATATATATAGTACCCTACAACAAGACGTTTCATTTAAAAAAATCATCAAAGTTTTAAAAAAATAGTTGCTTTTTTGGCGTTTGTCAAAATTTGTTTTTTAATCGACGTTTGCTCAAAATCGTCTGAACTTATTTCAAAAATTTAAAAGTCATTTGATGTATCTTGATTAGGACTATCGTATTTTTACTTTATCTGTACAACTTGTCCTTTAGCTAAAAACACTAAAAATATTCTTTTACTAATTACTAGTCGGATACTTCATTTTGTCGGTATCACCGAAACGGCTGTACCAAAAACTAATCATTTCGTTTTGCCATTAATAAGAATCGATTGTGTTTATTGTATTATGCTAATGGTTGATTTGCGCTGCGAACCAAAATTTGTATCCGCACATACTTACACACATGCACGCAAACACATACATTGGTTTTTTCTAAGGTATTTCAAAATATGCAAAGTACTTTCAATGAACAATAATTTTTTTATAAATGCTAAAGAAAGTCCTTTCTACATAATGCTAATTTTGGGTTTGTTTTTCCTATTATTAGATAGTATAGAATGATATCATACCTTGATATTTTTACATTAAATATTTTAGGTTGATTATTTAATAATATGCTGAGTATCATCTCGAACATATTTCATGCTTATATATAACAATCTAGTGTAAAACGTTGTTTCACATTATACGCAACACAATGTACATGAGTAGTGTTCCATAATAAAACATAATACCATTTTCCCTTACATTTTCCCGAGTAAATAATTTACAGTGCAGTTTCTGTTATGAATTGTATACGAGGAGCCTCAGAGAATTTTCCGAGCTATTTACAATGATGAATTCATGGAAACGCAATGATTAAAATACCTTTGTTTTCCTTTGGATTCCATGGGAGGCTTACTGAGGAAAAATGCAGTCTTTAGAGGTTGTCTCGTATCTTTATGTTTCAAGGGAGCAAGCCAATGCATCAGGCAGCCAATTTAAAAGTTTCCTCTAATATAATATGTAACATGCAAAGACCTAATGGAAATGACGGCATAATAAATGTTCGTTTCATTTTCTTTCATGTCGGTGTAAGAAACCTTTATGGACTTTCTAGGGTCCTGAACGTTGAGAATAAACTCTTTGTGTAATGACGTTGTGCACGTTAATTAATGACTACATTTTCATTCAATTTTTATTTTCTTATTTGTAAATTGCATAGCAGACGATGAAATAATTTAGAGAAATAATGAGGATGCAACTATGTTAATTATTCATGTTCAAATAAATTTATAAAAGTGTAATAACGTATTTCTATATTTTCACACTTACCATTGAAACTCTTTGTAAACTCGTACATATTCCTCGTTTTTCATTTCTAAAAAGATATGAAATTCTTTAGAAAAATAAATCCACTATTTATATAGCCGATGCAATTTATTTTAAATTCATAATATAGTAATACCTATATATTATGTCGCCGGAGCGGCAGTATGTGAGTAGAAAGGGTTAAAATATAAATATATTATTTCAGACAAAATAAAAAAACGTATGCAGATAAGCACTTAATGGTTACTATATTTTTTGTACATATTTGTTTATGTGACGAGACAAAAATTCATTTTATATAATAAATTATGATAATTATTAAAGTATTCGCAAACTTGAATAACCTCTAAATACTACTGGAGATGCAAAACATCTTTTGAATTTTTCTGCAATTTTTATAAATAATCAAATGTATTATTACTATTACAATTTTTATTCAATAATTAGATTTAGGAAAAACAAATTTAACTTTCTTTTAAATTTTGCAATCGATTTGATTCTATTCACTAGGATCTTGCTCTAAGATATTGTTGAGTCGTCTTTTGAATATTTATAAACGCTATCAATTAAATATCAAAAATATTCTAATAATATGAGTCAAAAATATATTTTAACAACTTCAAAGGGACCTGAGTGGTTATTTTTATTCCGAGTGAAATAGAATAACGACATCCATTTCTGGAAAACGACAAATTTAACAAGCAAGATTTTACCACCTACGTTACAAATACCTTTTCAGTCTAAAATATCGTCTGAAAATACCTTTACAGTGAAATGTTTGATTTGTATTTGGATATATATGTAAACACTCTCAAAAATAATATATCAAACAAAATTCAGGGGACTCGGTGTCATAAATACTCCTTAGTATCAAAAAAAAAAATATATCAATATCATAATAAGACATATGGTGAAATTTCACTAGTTAACTATGATTGACGAATATACTCGTCACGGAGAAGTAGCAGAATTTTTTGTACTGACGAGTATATTCGTCTTGCATGTAAAGCAGTGACCATTTGCTATATCAAAAAATAATACACTTAATCAATAAGATTTGGAATTTTGCTATCGAAATTACATTTTCTACTGCTCATTTTGCAAATAGTTTTTGCTTTTAATCAATAACAATTCTTACTTCATGTATAATATTTAATTGAATTAAATATGTTTTTAATTTAATACGTATTTTATATATACTCAATTTATCAGGGGAGTAAAATGTAGTAATAAGAATTTTTATCAACCTGTGACCACTGTTCGGAGTGAACACCACAATTATCTGGTTAAATTACAATTCATCTTGTTGATTATTTTTCTATATAAGTCATTAAGTTATCATAATATACAAAAAAAAGAGTGCGGGTAAGGTTAACACGCGATTGAGGTAAAACTTACTTGCTACTGTACAAGATGACATTTAAGTAAAAATAAATACATCATATAACAATTTTGAATAATGTTTATTAGTAATGTGGTTACACTCGTGATTCACATATTTATTAGTGTCAACCATTATACACATTTATTTTATATATTGATAAATTATAAATCATATTACATTAAAAATATGTATAATACTTAAAAACAATAATGTAATGTAATTAAATACTTCAAGTATGACATCGGTTTGTCATTGTAATTAGCATTTAGAAATAAACCTTCATTAGAGAAATGAAGTAATTGCTGATTAATAAATTCTATAATATTCGTTCACACAGCGGATTATGTTAAACAACGCCTAAACAAATATTGTTTTTGTAACTTTACTCATCATGTAAATTAAAATTGAAGTACTTCATGTAATTAAAATTAACATACATTCATTGACTGCTTGTATTTTTTTTACTTTTTTTCTGGCGAGATAATCTCATTCTTTGAACAGCTTTGAATATATATATATATATATAGTACCCTACAACAAGACGTTTCATTTAAAAAAATCATCAAAGTTTTAAAAAAATAGTTGCTTTTTTGGCGTTTGTCAAAATTTGTTTTTTAATCGACGTTTGCTCAAAATCGTCTGAACTTATTTCAAAAATTTAAAAGTCATTTGATGTATCTTGATTAGGACTATCGTATTTTTACTTTATCTGTACAACTTGTCCTTTAGCTAAAAACACTAAAAATATTCTTTTACTAATTACTAGTCGGATACTTCATTTTGTCGGTATCACCGAAACGGCTGTACCAAAAACTAATCATTTCGTTTTGCCATTAATAAGAATCGATTGTGTTTATTGTATTATGCTAATGGTTGATTTGCGCTGCGAACCAAAATTTGTATCCGCACATACTTACACACATGCACGCAAACACATACATTGGTTTTTTCTAAGGTATTTCAAAATATGCAAAGTACTTTCAATGAACAATAATTTTTTTATAAATGCTAAAGAAAGTCCTTTCTACATAATGCTAATTTTGGGTTTGTTTTTCCTATTATTAGATAGTATAGAATGATATCATACCTTGATATTTTTACATTAAATATTTTAGGTTGATTATTTAATAATATGCTGAGTATCATCTCGAACATATTTCATGCTTATATATAACAATCTAGTGTAAAACGTTGTTTCACATTATACGCAACACAATGTACATGAGTAGTGTTCCATAATAAAACATAATACCATTTTCCCTTACATTTTCCCGAGTAAATAATTTACAGTGCAGTTTCTGTTATGAATTGTATACGAGGAGCCTCAGAGAATTTTCCGAGCTATTTACAATGATGAATTCATGGAAACGCAATGATTAAAATACCTTTGTTTTCCTTTGGATTCCATGGGAGGCTTACTGAGGAAAAATGCAGTCTTTAGAGGTTGTCTCGTATCTTTATGTTTCAAGGGAGCAAGCCAATGCATCAGGCAGCCAATTTAAAAGTTTCCTCTAATATAATATGTAACATGCAAAGACCTAATGGAAATGACGGCATAATAAATGTTCGTTTCATTTTCTTTCATGTCGGTGTAAGAAACCTTTATGGACTTTCTAGGGTCCTGAACGTTGAGAATAAACTCTTTGTGTAATGACGTTGTGCACGTTAATTAATGACTACATTTTCATTCAATTTTTATTTTCTTATTTGTAAATTGCATAGCAGACGATGAAATAATTTAGAGAAATAATGAGGATGCAACTATGTTAATTATTCATGTTCAAATAAATTTATAAAAGTGTAATAACGTATTTCTATATTTTCACACTTACCATTGAAACTCTTTGTAAACTCGTACATATTCCTCGTTTTTCATTTCTAAAAAGATATGAAATTCTTTAGAAAAATAAATCCACTATTTATATAGCCGATGCAATTTATTTTAAATTCATAATATAGTAATACCTATATATTATGTCGCCGGAGCGGCAGTATGTGAGTAGAAAGGGTTAAAATAAATATATTATTTCAGACAAAATAAAAAAACGTATGCAGATAAGCACTTAATGGTTACTATATTTTTTGTACATATTTGTTTATGTGACGAGACAAAAATTCATTTTATATAATAAATTATGATAATTATTAAAGTATTCGCAAACTTGAATAACCTCTAAATACTACTGGAGATGCAAAACATCTTTTGAATTTTTCTGCAATTTTTATAAATAATCAAATGTATTATTACTATTACAATTTTTATTCAATAATTAGATTTAGGAAAAACAAATTTAACTTTCTTTTAAATTTTGCAATCGATTTGATTCTATTCACTAGGATCTTGCTCTAAGATATTGTTGAGTCGTCTTTTGAATATTTATAAACGCTATCAATTAAATATCAAAAATATTCTAATAATATGAGTCAAAAATATATTTTAACAACTTCAAAGGGACCTGAGTGGTTATTTTTATTCCGAGTGAAATAGAATAACGACATCCATTTCTGGAAAACGACAAATTTAACAAGCAAGATTTTACCACCTACGTTACAAATACCTTTTCAGTCTAAAATATCGTCTGAAAATACCTTTACAGTGAAATGTTTGATTTGTATTTGGATATATATGTAAACACTCTCAAAAATAATATATCAAACAAAATTCAGGGGACTCGGTGTCATAAATACTCCTTAGTATCAAAAAAAAAAATATATCAATATCATAATAAGACATATGGTGAAATTTCACTAGTTAACTATGATTGACGAATATACTCGTCACGGAGAAGTAGCAGAATTTTTTGTACTGACGAGTATATTCGTCTTGCATGTAAAGCAGTGACCATTTGCTATATCAAAAAATAATACACTTAATCAATAAGATTTGGAATTTTGCTATCGAAATTACATTTTCTACTGCTCATTTTGCAAATAGTTTTTGCTTTTAATCAATAACAATTCTTACTTCATGTATAATATTTAATTGAATTAAATATGTTTTTAATTTAATACGTATTTTATATATACTCAATTTATCAGGGGAGTAAAATGTAGTAATAAGAATTTTTATCAACCTGTGACCACTGTTCGGAGTGAACACCACAATTATCTGGTTAAATTACAATTCATCTTGTTGATTATTTTTCTATATAAGTCATTAAGTTATCATAATATACAAAAAAAAGAGTGCGGGTAAGGTTAACACGCGATTGAGGTAAAACTTACTTGCTACTGTACAAGATGACATTTAAGTAAAAATAAATACATCATATAACAATTTTGAATAATGTTTATTAGTAATGTGGTTACACTCGTGATTCACATATTTATTAGTGTCAACCATTATACACATTTATTTTATATATTGATAAATTATAAATCATATTACATTAAAAATATGTATAATACTTAAAAACAATAATGTAATGTAATTAAATACTTCAAGTATGACATCGGTTTGTCATTGTAATTAGCATTTAGAAATAAACCTTCATTAGAGAAATGAAGTAATTGCTGATTAATAAATTCTATAATATTCGTTCACACAGCGGATTATGTTAAACAACGCCTAAACAAATATTGTTTTTGTAACTTTACTCATCATGTAAATTAAAATTGAAGTACTTCATGTAATTAAAATTAACATACATTCATTGACTGCTTGTATTTTTTTTACTTTTTTTCTGGCGAGATAATCTCATTCTTTGAACAGCTGTAATATCTGTCTTGCCTAAAAAATATTTTTCATTTTAATAACTTCAAAGATTTATAAAAACTACGAATAATATAGAAACATTTTCTAATCCATAAACTTACGTTTAGTACAAATATTTAATTTGTTTTATTATTTCCAAGAAACAGTGTAAAATATTCCTTCAATTAATGATTTTCATTAAATCAAGATTTGTGTTACGATGTAACTTTAAAATGTTCATTTATCTATGCCGATTTCCTTGTTGATATCGGTACGCATACAACGTTGATACTGTTACGCATACAACGACAGATCTCTATTCACATACACGCCGATTAATCACAATCGACCCGAATTGAAATGAGTTCATCTAGAGCGAATGACGTACAGAGTTCGGGCGTGACGCAATTTCCGTTGCATTCGTACGGATATTTACCCTAGTCTCGCCTAAAGAAGTTTTACTTCAAAATGGATTTAAGAAATACGTCGACTGAAATTTTTTACAGTGCAGATAGTAATAGAAATACGGAATGGATTTTCACTTATTCGTAGACTTCAAATAGGTTATAATAAAATAATTCAAATTTTGTTTGTTTGTTTGTTTTCTAACTTTATTGAACAGCGATTAGTAGTTGAAGGATCTCTAACCCTGTATATGATAAAATTTCATTATTACAATTTATCTAATGGGCTCGCCCGTAGGTAAGCGGTTAAGAGCGACGGGACTTGTTTCAGAGGTCCCGGGTTCGATACCCACCTCGGGCAGCCCGTTGTCAGGCAGCAGTGACAACGATTTTCATTTGAAAATATAGATAGCAATATGTTTCCAAGTGAAAATAGCCCTCACCCGGCATTGCTGCACCAGTAAAATGTCAGCCCTATTGCTTTAATTCTAATAACAAAAATCATCAAATATGGATGGATTAACCATTGGGTTACCATCTAAAAAAAATACGAAGTAAGGAGAAGTTTCAGCCTAACAGCTCATAGAACGTAAGGTTCTGATTGCAGTTCTAAAAAAAAGAAAAAAAAAATTATGTAATAGTGATGAGTTTTTATTGCAGAAATGCCGAGTAAGGGCTTGATAAGGTTCACTTGAATACCTTCTATGTCACTGAGTTGCTTCAGCTTGGCATCAGGCTGCTCGAAACAAATATCAAACTCGGGACTTCTTTTCAAATCCCGTCGCTCTAACCACTCACGTTCAAGCCCCTCAAAATTTAATGACTATATTCATAGATATTTATGTATATTTTGATCAATCTAAATTTTACTAGTATAAATATTGATTTCTGCCGTGATGTTTGTATACATACCGTTTACAAATTAATGGGATGGATATATATCACAGCGTTCTTGTTGTGTCATTAATATTTGCTTTTAACAGTGTCAAAGGGCTTCGGTGTGGTATAGATGTTCTCATCATAGATCACATAAAATAACCCGACGGTTCTTGGCTGTTGGCACGACCGACGCCAGACTCATTAATTCTCCGGTTCCGCCTACAAATCACGACTATTTATTGATCCGCATCGGGGACCAATTCCTACTGTCACGGACCGCAAACCTTGTTTGTCTCCTCTTGCTTCGAGCACTTTTGTACATTTTTTTAATAAAAATACATCCGAACGGTTGAACTTGGCTTGCTTTTATTATTGATTCCATTCTTTCCCAGATCTCCTGTGGTCACTCTTGGATGATTTTTAGATTTGTTTGGCTATGTCGTAGGATGGTCGCAGGTTCTATATTTTTTTATCTTTTTGATACTATGATCTAATCTTACAGTCGTAATATTTATTCTAAAACTATCTTGCAACACATTTGTTTTTATTCGTTTGTAATTTTATCAACGTACTCAACAGTAATGAGGTATTAGAAATTTAATTACAGATATTTTAATCCTTGCATAGTAGTAGTGCAAGTCAAACTGCTAATAATTCGAATTTTGTCTCCTTTTGCTTCAATTACTTTATAGATTTTTTAATAAAATAAATCTTATCTATTTATTTGTTATATAATATATTATTTGCAGCAATGTCCGGGAAAGGTCATTTTTACTTGGAAACATATTGTAACGCCAATAGGTATTGTCGCCAAAAGTTTAAGATCTAATTTTTACTCGTAAATATAAATCTTGAATATGTTCTTAGTGAAAATAGCTCTTCTCGGGAATTGCTGCATCAAATTGAATAATAATAAGTCAGCACCATTATATGAATTCTAATAATAAATATAATTAAATATGAATAGATTAACAGGGTCATCATCTAAATATACGACGTGAGGGAAAGTTTCAGCCCAATAGCTATTGGACGTAAGGACGCTGTTAAAATATGAGAATAAATTACAAAAAATTTTCCTCAATGTTATAAGGTATTGGAAATACGATCGTAGATATTTAAATAATTGTAGAAGTGCAAATCATCCTGGTAAAATTTAAGTTATTTGTCTCCTCTTGCTTGAACCACTTTTGTACATATGGTACGAATGTTTGAACTTGGCTTGCTCTTATTATTGATCGTTTTTCCCCAGATCTTATTAAACTTTGTTTGACTATATCAGAAATATTCGAATTTTTGAAATATTTTTCGATTATTATTAGGTCATATTACCATTAGTTTGTTTTTCATGTTTTAGTGAAATTTTATTATGTTTTATCTTAACAAAGTTGTAAGTAGTACTTGGCTTGAGGCTAGTTGAACTAACATTCCGATAGTTATCTTTATAATTTAATTATATTTTATCGTTCTAATGTTATAATGTATAAGAATCAAAATCATTGTAAATTAAATATTTGTAATATAATAAAGTGCAAATCAAATGATCAAGATTTCTGTCATCTGTTTCTTCTTGCTTAGAGCACTTTTATACATATTTCTTTAAAATAAACTCAATCCGAGCCTGGGTTGCTTTTTCATCATTTTTTCGCAGATTTTAGGTGGTCACTCTTGAATGATTTTTTAATTTATTTGACTATGATACTTTTATAAAAAATATAAAAGATTTTCATTCTATTTTAAATTTTTCTCAATGTTATAATAAGGTATAATAAAATAATCTCGAATATAATAAAATATTCAGATAATTTGGAAGTGCAAATAAAACTGCCAAAAGATAGCAGAAGAGAATATAATCACAAACAAAAGATAAGAAGATAATCACAATTATTTTGATTATATTAGGTCATTTGCTTCCTCTTGCTTTAACCACTTTTGTACATATTTTGTTAAAATAAATTTGAACTGTTAAACTTGATTTGCTTTTTTATTTATTGTTTGATTTAGATAATTTAAGAAGTTCAAGTCAAACTGCTAAAAATAAGGTTATTTATCACTTTTTGCTTTAAACAGATTTTTAAATCTTTTTTAGTAATAAATTTAAACGAATAGTCTTGGCTTGCTCTTATGTTTTGCGCTTTTAACCAGTTTCCATTATTTATCTCTTCTTGTTTAGAGCACTTTTAATTTTTTTGAACTTGATTTGCCTTTATTATTAATTATCCTTTCTTAGATCTCCTGTGGTCACTCTTGGATGATTTTCTGATTTATTTGGCTACGTCAGAAGTATTAGATTTTTTGTATATTTCTGATACTATGATGTCATCTTATAATAGCCATATTTTGCTGTTGTATTTCATTCTATTTTATTCTATTCATTTGTCTTTTTTTTGTAAAAGTGCTATGAAATCAAATATATTTTTAACAGAATGCTTACTATGAATATATCATTACATTTTCTACTTGAATAATTATAGAATATTGAGTAACTTAAGTGATCAAGGCCAAACTCTTATTGTCTTAATTATTTATGACCTTTATTACTGAAACTTCATGCATTTGTATCACTTACCTTTGTTAGTTATGGCAATTAAGTATTCAAAATATAAATATTGGCAGAAGAAACAATATTTAACCAGCTACGATAATGTACTATTTATAGTTTGAATGGAACATAGAATTATTAAATATTTGATTGGCATACAGAAAGTTCTTGTTCAAAATTTTTATCCAAGTCGAATGAACATTCAGTTACACATTTTTCTTATTATTATTTACTAATATTTTAGTTTTATTTATTTGATATCATATAGCAGTATTGTTTTTTTAAAAAATAATAAAAATAAAACTTTTATTTACAAAAATCTTAAAAATGTTTTAAACACAATTTTTTCATTTTATATTTCTAATTAATTAATTTTTCTTGTCATAATTCATTTTATTATGAGACAATTATAGAAATTTTAACCACGATAGAATCGATAAAAAATAAATAATATCATCATCATTAGGAATAAAAACGACTGTTATTCAGATACTATCATATTTCTGGAATTTTATGAGATTAAAAATGACTAAACAAATCTATAAAAAATAAATTCGAATAAAGAATTCTATAATGCTAGAAAATTTGTGAAAATATCTAGAACTCATGTTATAGTCTTTTTTATCCGATTTGTATAGTCTTTCTTTTTCAACCTGAAATAATCCAGATCATATTTAAAAAAAATGCAATACAATTGAATCTAAAAGTTAAAGTGTGGATGACAACTGTAATCAGTGGATACAAACCAAAGGCGGAATCTACATATGCACGAAATGCATTGATTCTGATAAGAATCACAAAAATACGAAGTAAAATTCCATTCGATTCAGAATGACTTCAAAGGTCGAGAGAGCATCGCATTTTTTAGCGAAAACAAACGTCTGCTTCGGGAGGTTAATAAGCCAATATTTTGCATCTTGCCTGGCCCTTTACTATCTTCTATAAACAAAATTCATAGAAAATATGTTCACAGGTTTTGTAAATATCAAAATATTAATATACGTGCTAAATTTTTAATTAATACTTAGTTTTGGTACAACAGCTATAATGTAAAAATAATAAATTGACGTAATTTTATGTTGTTTACTATTGACATCAATATTTTGGTCAATAAGCAGTTTATTGATAAGTATGAGTAGAAGGCTACTTTCCTGCAAACTCTTGCTATCATAGATCATAATCAATTAATTTTATTAAGTGTTCTATCCTAATGACTAAAGTTATTCAGCACTCAGAATTTTTTCCATCGTCCTTCGGGCAGAAAATTTAAGATGTATGAGCTGTTGGTAATGGCCAATGATATGTCTTTCGTGTTTGAACTGTAGGTACTGTATAAAAACACTGTCGGACCCTTATAGCCCACATGAAATATAGTACTGCATTAGTCTCATGAAACTTTTGACATAATGGCAAAGTTTGTAATACTCTGAGCTTTTAGTTCGGTCTCTCTGTATCCATACCGCCGGCTACCGATACGAGAGCTTTCGCTGTAAAGCTGAGTTTGCTAATGCTGTAAAAAATGTCATTTTGACTTCTATATGTTTCAAGAGCTTAACGAAGCTTAAATCAATGATCCGAATACATTTCTATATCGTAACAGTGGTATATTATATCGTGTAAAAAATCTGAAAACGTACTAGAAAAGAATTTTCTTTTATTTATGCACAATGTTATAACTGAATTACAATACATTAAAAATTATTAATTTATATTACATGTTATATAATAGTACAATCATATCAAAATTAAATTGAGTATGAAATTATTATTTTAGTTATTTTATTACTTAGTTCGATTACGTTAATAAAATTCATTATATATCAATTATATGAAGTATATAAAAAACTGTTATAGACATAAATAAAAATCTAAAAAAATACGATTTTGTTATATCTAGTTATCAATATAAAAAATAGCGCACGTATCCTTCGTGATTGATTGTTGAGATGTAACAGATGCATCATCGAGGGAAATATCACATTCAACATCCTAATATAAAATATAGGCCTATAAGCCTATCAGCAGTAATTATACTGTAAAAACATACAGCACAACACATGACACATATCAAACAACCAATTATTAAAATATGTTAAGAAAATTTCATTGTCATTTTCTAATGATAAAAATATGTTTATTTCATATTTTTCTAAAAAATTTTATCAGTTCTCATTTACCCCATAGTGACTAACACACCCAAATGTTTCATTTTCAATACATTTATAATTTTCAATATGTACATTATTTATATAATTCATCTTTATACTATTTTATTTGCAAGTATTATATTTTGTGATAGTATTATTTTTTTTTAAATTTTAATAACTCGTACTTTTTTTAATACCGTATCAAACTATTTCTTTATTTGATATTACCCTATGTGAGAGAAGTTTTTAAGTAATTATAAAGCAAAGGTATTGTGTATAATGCAGAATATTTTTGAAAATTTAGAATTTTTATTATTATAATTTACAATTTTATTATTATATTATATAAATATATTTATTTATATAATAAATTTTTTTTTGTTTCAGGTAAGAGTCAACTCTTCTTTTGGTATATTCTAAGCATCTGCATCAAAGGGTAAATTTGTTAAAACTAATTTTATAATGTTCTTAGCTATTATTTATTATTGAATGTAAAATTATTGGCAAAAGTATTAGCATTTAAAATCAAAATAACATTTTGAAATTTCAAAATAAAATTTCTGTTGCTATACTATTTATGTACAAAAAATGGTATAGTAATAGTATTTCCAATTATATATACGTATAATTTTAAAAAAAAAGGATTACAAAAAGTAGTCTTATGAATCTCCACACTACTTACTTGAATCATTTCTTATAAAAAAAATATATTTCGTTGTTAGTTTATCATAACATTTTTTTCTGAATGTTGGCAGACTTTTTTTTAGAAATATTTTATAAATCAACAATTAAACTCGGCATAGGGTTAAAGAATTAATTTTACATAATTTTCGAATTTAACAATCAATTGCTACATAACGAACTAAACTAAAGATATGCTTACATAAAGAACTGAACTAAAAAATATGAGTCTTTGAATTATTGATTTTGTTTTAAGTGCAATTAACTGATTTTTGAAAATGTGATTTTAATTAAATTTAGCTTTTTAGTAAAAAAAACTTCAATAAGTTATCTAAGACGTTTTATTTTTGATACTACGCATAACTTCTTATATACTATGTATTTATATTTCCCTGCCTCCAAGACTGAAATCTAATTAACTCGAAGAAAAAATAATTTAGATTTTACTATATCATAATCATATGAAGCTTTGTACATGTTATTTACATTTTCATATAATGTTCTTTATCGTAAAGAAAGCAAATCCTTTATTATCTGAGATAACATAGCATGTTTTGTTTTTATTAGAATTTCTGCAAGCATAGTTCAGTAAAGGGATGTTTTTGCTACAAGGAAACATGCGTGCAAGCGTTGTTTTCTTTGGAAAACTAAAGAAATACAAAATTGTTGTTGTAAAATTACAATTAAAATAGAAATCTTTTAAAGTCGACAATTAAAAAAATATTGTTAAGAACTAATTTATTATCGATATTTCTCTGCATATTACACATGGTTTTCTCGTAATGTAATTGATTCTGTGGTTTTATTTTGAAAAATCAAAATTAATTTAATGGTACAGCTATGCTTATAATCATTAATAATAATATAACTATGTTGCAGGTTTTACTTTAAATATTGAAAAATTGTGGTGTTAAAGTTTAATACCGTGTATAGAATATTTTGATACATCCTCAAATTAAAACCATGTGGGCTGTTCCATAATATTTATTCATCATGGAATCAAGATAATAATTTGAGTTTCAACATCACTAATTAAATAAATATTTTGCTGCAAAATTAATCTTGATTCCATGATGAATAGGATTTATTTAGAGGTTAAGTAGTTTATAAATATTGTTATGTGTCATAATATTTGAGTTTACGAATACTATACAGATGGCGCAAGAATTTACTTAATGACGTATGTTAATAACAATTATAAGAAACTTTCATTTGGCGTGCGCTCTATCTAAATGTTTATATTAAGAGCTAATACTATTATAGATTCATTTTTTATTCATTTGGAAGCATGGGCGCCCTTGGGAGCAAAGAAATCCGATAATGTCCTTGTTAAGGACCACCCTAATATATATATATATATATATATAGATATATATATATATATATATATATTATAGGTTGGGTAACATATAATTTTATGATATTGCTACCATTCTGTGCGAAATATTAATTATTCGTATAATTCTATTTTGGGTTTTGAATGGGCATAAAGTTAAATGTGCATAAACTAAAATTCGTGTCACCTCCATATTTTTCATTTAATTAAATCCATATGCGATGCATATACATAGTCGTACAACATTGTTTAATTTAGATGCGGACTGCGCAGCTTGTACCTTTCGAAATTAAAATCTATTTCCTAGACTACGTTATATTTGTATTTCATTTCTAGGTACGTATTCATGCTGGGTATATGTTCAGGATAATAATTAATATTAATTCAGTATCATTGTTTGATATTTTGATTCAAAACGATCAGAAATTTTTTATTTACTTAATCAAACAATAAAATTTTCAAACTTTTTTCGGTATATAACACAATTTTGACAAGCAGCTTCAGTAAATCCATATTCAGTATCTACAAATTTTATATTGCAAAAATCATTTTTGGTATTTTTTATGAAAAACTTGTCGAACTTGCTTTGATTTAATATCAAGTTATAATATTTATAGAGCCATATATTATGATAATGCAAACTCTTCAAATTTGATTTAAATTTTTTAAAAATCCTATAAAGTCTAATCAAATTTGCATATTTTTATGAACACAATATATTTGTTGAAAAAAAATAGCTTTAGATACAAAAAAATAATAGCTTTTTTTAAATTATTTTCATTTTTATTTTATTCATTCGTACAAAAATAATGACGCCAATATAAAACAGTAATAAATGCAAGTCCATACATATATGTAGTAAATAACGGCGGCAATTAAAATTTGCTATAAAATCGTATTGCGTTTCTTCGAACAGCAAAAAATTAATTAAAATGTGTTACTGTGTGATAAAAATATAACTATATATCATACTGCCTACCTTTGCACAGATATAGTATGAACAGGTGGACTGGTAATGAAATTTTAACTCTTCTTTTAAAATCAAATCTCTGAATCTGATTGAAAAATCTGAAAGTCTTAATAATGTAACATAGAAAAAAATTTAAAGTTTCTATAGAATCACATAGTACAAACAAATATTTGATAAAAAGCTTGTGTGACAAATGCTTAAAAAAGGAAATATAATCATTTGAAAAATTACTAACTCGTGCTGATTAGTTTTTATAAAAGTAAAAAAATTACAAATTCAAGTTAGATAGTTTAAGAATAGAATAATTCAAAAAATGTATTTCTACCATGAATTGAAATTATCTTCGTATTGACGAAATAGAGATCATTAAATTATTTGCGTGTTGCATGTCATTAATTTTTTAACTTGTCTGACTGAGATATGAAAATAATATTTCAATTAAATAAAAGAAAATAAAATAAAAAAATAAGTGTTTCCAACGATAAGTGTATATTATATAAACGATAGAATATATAGTAATTTATATAATCTATTCAAAAATGTTTAAAACAATTGTTAATAATCATTGATCAATACTTATTTATTATTGATTTTTTCCCTTGAATATTTAATTCTGATACAGGAAGTTTCGGCAATTTGTCTAATTTATTAATATTGCTTAATAAATTGAATTCCAATAAATAAAATCCATTTAACAAATTGTCGACTTCCAAACCAATCTGCCACCTTGCTCGATTAAATACTTTCATTACAACCTCACAGTGTGCAATATTTCTTCGGTCGTTTTTCCCAACATATGAATCCTCGTGCAATGCAGTCGCCGGCAGTCGCGTTCCGGCCTCGAAATTCGAATAAAGTAAATTTATGCATATGCATATGGCCCATATGGGCGACGCCACCACGATTCCCCTGCACTCTCTCGACTCTACATTAATTTATAACATTTAAAGCAAACACGGTACAATAAAGGTGACACAAAGCGCGAGCCGCAGTGCGCTCCGCGGCTAAATTCGCCGTGATTTTATAATTGCCGCCGCGGCTATATTTTTCAAATAATGGCCGCAGAGATAGAACTGGCCCGGTCGCCGCCCAGTGATATCACATTGTCATTAAATATTTGTTGGTCGTTACACGATTTTGTAGCAAATTTTAATTGCTTCCGTTATTTACTACATATATTCATTACTTTTTTTAATTGTGACATCATTATTTTTCAGCGTTGAAAATATTTTTTTAACTTCCCGTAGGGCAAGTTATAGTAATCGCAAAAAAATCGAAAATGAAATTTTTTATATATCTTTACGTTTCAAAGGTTTCTGAACATTTTGGCATACCTTAGAAAAAATGGATGTGTGTGTGCGTGCGTGTGTGTGTGCGGATACAAATTTTCGTCGACGATTTCGGGAACACCGATCAACCGATTTAAATAATTCAAAAAACATTCGATTCATATTGATAAGGAGACAAAGTAATTTTTTATCAAATCCTTAGTTTCTCACAAATCTAATTTTTTCGAAGTAATTTTTTTTCCAAAATGTTAATCGTTTTTAAAAAAATAATACTATTTGGTACGGGAAGTACCAGCAATTTGCCTTAAGGCACGATGCCCTAATTGCATTAAGACAGAATTCCACTTACATCTAGTTTAAATATTGATTTGACTAAATGTTTGAAGGAATAAGACTTTGAATTATTAAACCAAGGTTGTGGCAAGGCTATAATACATATCGTTTTTATACTATGTGGTTGCTATGTGCTCAGGCGTCTTAGATAAAAAAACCTAACCTAGTACACGCACAAACGTCAAATACAAAATCTTATAATAAGTGCATCTTTGTGATCTGACATACATGAAGTTAGATTTCATGTAAAAAACGCATGATCGCACAGCAAATACATAGTATTTTGACAGTATTCAGAACATTTTTATATGAAACGCGCTACAAAATATAACCATGCCATAACATTGATCTACTTCAGGGCAGAATCGACTCCTTAGTCTAGAATTTTTAAAATATAGAATTTTTGCATATTTACAAAGTTTAGCTATATGAGAATCTGTGTAGAAGAGTATATTTTGAAATGTTCTGAGAAATAGCTGTTTGACAACGATAATCTTTTCTCGCAAAAAAGGTTTTTTTGGATATCAACTCACGATGACTCATATTTTACTGGATCAATTTATTTGAATTTTTCACCGAGGACTTTTAATTGACTTCTTAGTCTGGAATTTTTAAAATACAGAATTTTAGGATATTTTCAAAATTTAGCGATATAAGAATCTGTGTACAAGAGTATTTCTCAAAATTTTCTGAAAAAATAGCTGTTTGACAACTATAATCCACGAAATTAATCGCTTTTTTCACAAAATGTCTTTTGGATATCGACTCACGATTTGTCAACTTCTACTGGACCGATTTACTTCAATTACAAAGCCTTTTCTATAAACTTTTCTTTAGGGTGATCAAAGTTCTTCCCGAAATCACGATTTTTACTATATAAAAAATAATCAAGAATGTCGAAAATAGAGTTGTAGAAAGATTTTTTTTCAGGTAGTCGCTATTTGGTGAAAAAAAATCTTATCCTAGTTCATACAATTGCGACATTATTCTCAATTAATAATATATAATGTTTTTCCTTAAGATTACTTGGAGAACTAAAATCATGGGTCAAAAACCAATTTTTTGAACTAATCAGCACATCTCCCTATCAATAGGAAACGAATGTTTATTGAACCATTCAAATCAATTGATTTGTGCGCCCGAAATCCTAGACGAAAAATTGTGCCCAAACATACGTACATACTACACACACACACATACATCCATTTTTTTTTGAGGTATGCCAAAATGTTCAGAATCCTTTGAAACGTAAACGTAAAATTTTTTAACTTCCCGTAGGGCAAGTTATAGTAATCGCAAAAAAATCGAAAATGAAAATTTTTATATATCTTTACGTTTCAAAGGTTTCTGAACATTTTGGCATACCTTAGAAAAAATGGATGTATGTGTGTGTGTGTGTGTGTGTATGTGTGTGTGTATGTGTGTGTGTATGTGTGTGTGTATGTGTGTGTGTATGTATGTACGTGTGTGTATGTATGTGCGGATACAAATTTTCGTCGACGATTTCGGGAACACGGATCAACCGATTTCAATAATTCAAAAAACATTCGATTCGTATTGATAAGGAGACGTGCTGATTAGTTTTTGGCGAAGGCAGGTCTAGCCGTTCCGAAGATACGGGGCAAAAAGTGCCTAAAACGGTAACTCAGTTTTTAAGAGAACGGAGCGTCCGATTTAAATAATTCAAAAAACATTTTACTTGTATTGACAAGATGAAAAATCGATAAAATTTTCATAAAGGTAGGTCTAGCGGTTTCGGAGATATGGAGGAAAAAGTAAAAAAATTAGCCATTTGGCGGTCAAAAATAATCATTAGACATATGCACATCAAATTATCAGATATTTTATAGAGATTTTAATAATAAGTATACATTTTGTTAACATTCCTATGGGTTCCGTACCAATGCTTATGCGTTAGACAGCGACGCGGCGCTTACGCGCTTTATATTTTTTCCATATGCAGTTAAATCAGTACGATTGCTTTGAAAAAAAAGTTCAGATCTTCCACAATATGTCAAAATAAAGAAAAAAATATTTTTTTTCAAAAAAAAAAATTAAATTTTTTTTTTTCAAAAAAAAAATTAAAAAAAAAATTTTTTTTTCAAAAAAAGTAATTTTTTGTCCATATATATAATTTCTCAAAAATCTTATTTTTTCAAAGTACATTTTTTTCAAAAATGTTAATCGTTTTTAAAAAATTAATAATTTTTGGTACGGGAAGTTCCAGCAATATGCCTTAAGGCACGATGCCTTAATTACCTTAAGACAGAATTCCACTTACAGCTAGTTACGATTACGATAACTTACCCTACGAGAAGTTACAAATAGCGTACATCATTTCATAAGTTACCCTTTAAGTGTAATCAACCTTACTGCCCTCAGTGAATGAACTCGGTCATCACTTAACCTCTAATTTTCGTCGGACGTTTCCCTCTCGAGGTATCAATAGCCGTTGTCGTTGTCCGATTGAAATCCAATCCGGCTGATTGACACGGCGTAGCGGCTTGTGACAGTCGAGTTTGTCGAATATGCGATCTAGCAAACTATTGCGATCTATTCCGGCAATTCGATGGTCCAAACTCCAAACAGTACGTGATAGACAGCTCTGTTATGGGTCC
This sequence comes from Ctenocephalides felis, assembly GCF_003426905.1. Taxonomy (NCBI): domain Eukaryota; kingdom Metazoa; phylum Arthropoda; class Insecta; order Siphonaptera; family Pulicidae; genus Ctenocephalides; species Ctenocephalides felis. The sequence continues at coordinate 58,099,110 of NW_020536999.1, forward strand.
TGTGTTGCTTGCTTTTGTGCATTGTTGCAATGCTCCCGTTGTTATTCATTCGGTTAATAACAGTCACTTGAAATGATATATGTGGACGGCTAATTCCTAGAGGCGCTCTGCCGTTGACAATAAGGCAAACGTATCGTAAATCGTAAATCGATGCATTAGCGGATAAAAGAATCGGCGGTTTTTAGTTTTGAGTATATAGGCATATTAGAAATATGTGAAAAATTTAGTTTATCGGGCATATTTTCCAATAAAACTAGTGGTGTATGGCATCGTACCTTTTTTTTTTACCTTGTTCTCTATTTTATTTACAACTGTCCACTTAAGGACATTTAATAAATTTGGCAAATTTACAATTGTCAACCGTAAAGGCACATTGAATACTAAATGGGCATGTTGGAAAAACAACTCAATAGTTGTTTTCCCATTCGTTATAATATTAACAATATTTTATTGTTAATGATATATCTTAACTTGTAAATAATTTCTCATAAATGATGACTAAGTTATTTCAATCTTTATCAGAAAAATTGATGATTTAAATCCAGTGGCGATGTTGTTTTCAACCTACGTCGATAGTTCTCTGTTTGTTAATGAGTTTACTAGTAAATTTGGGTGACTGATGAGCTTATTGCTATATTTATGGGCTGTTTTTGTTATTACATCTTTTATGGTTGATGAGTTCGTGTCGAGATGAAGTAGCCAGTTCGGGATATATTTTGGTGCTCCTAAGACAATTTTCACAAATTTGTTCTGAAATTTCTGTATTATTTCTATATTAGTCTTATGAGCACTACCCCAAAATTCCATAGCACCAAATTGGTTTGAATAAAGTTTTATATAAAAGTAGCTTATTGTATGAGCTTAGTTCGGATTTAGTTCCTAATAACCAGTAAAGCTTTTCGGTTTTTATCTCAAGCTGTTGCCTCTTTTTTATGTGAATTTGGCAATTAAGTTTTCTATCGAGGTATATGTCGAGATGTTTCACATGGTCTTCTTGAGGTACTTGATTGTTTCCTATTATATTATAGGCATTGTACCTTAAGGTAAATTGCTGGAACTTTTCGTTTAATAATTAAATGTTTGAAGAATATTAAATATTTTTAAAAATATTATTATAATTACTGCAACTTTCATCATTCGTATTTTATAGACAAAATAGAAAAGTTCACAAATTGGACGATGACATAAAACAAAGCTTTATCAAGCGGCGTTAGAATGAAGGACGTTATCTCACATTTATAGGAATTATATAAACTGAATTGCAAAGTTTAATTTATTCTAAATTATATAATGGGTTTTGGAATTTTAGTTAAAATTAAAATTAAAATCCGATTTTTTTAAATAAAAAAAATGTTTTTGCTTTCTCAAAAATGATCAATTTGTCAATACAACCAAAAAGTTTTTTAAAGAATCTCCGAAAATGGTGGACCTGCCAAAAACTATTTACCACTTCTCCTCATAATTACAAATTGAATGTTTCTTGAATCCTTCAAATGAATGCTCTCAAAAACTCGGTTTCTATTTTCTGCACTCTTTGCCTCGTATCTCCGAAACTGCTGGACCAACTTTTGCCAAAAATCAGCCAGAACGTCACCTTATCAATAGGAATCGAATGGTTTTTGGATAATTCAAATCGATTGAGTGGTGCTTCCTAAAAAGTCAACGAAAAATTGTATCTATACATACATACATACTACATACACTGAGGTATGCCAAAACGTTCAGAAATCTCTGAAACGTGAAGATATGCAAAAATTTTCAGTTTCGATTTTTGGCAGTTGCTCTGTGTCCCGACCTCTATATATATTTATTTATATATCCTAGAGAACTCGTGGTCGTACAAAATAACCACAGTACTACATATGAGATGGTTAAATAAACTGATTTGCGCAAAAGGTAGGTGTTGAGGAAGTCTCTTTGCTTACTGTCCATCCATGTTTTTCCCTTTTGCTTCCTTAAGTGAATTATAAAATGCCACTGAGGGTAAAATAGGCAAATCTGATTTACATATTATAATATTATATTTACACGAGAGAGACAGGTCTTTGACAACATTTGCACAACTTGTGCACAACATTTTCATTCTGTAGATCTTCATAACATACAAAGTACAAGTTTTACTAGATCTCTTATACTCCGCTTGATCTTTATCAATAATGATCTAAATAAGTTGTGTGTGCTCTGGTAATTGGAAAAAATTGTCTTTTTCTATGAATTTTGTGGAAGTTGATAAATATTCGAATGGTACTGTTTTTCGGATAAAAGTTGATATCAATAGACACAAATATACCTCATTGATTGACATATTTTACTATCGGTTTGATCGAGGAGAATTAGTACATTTGACGTGAAATTCTATCGTCAGCCGTTTCCGTCTACTGATGAATGATTAATAGCATCTGATTCCATAATGTCCTAATTTGATGGATGGATAGAGATTTAATTCGATGGTGAATTATCAGAATTGAAGTATTAATATGAAATAATACGATAAAATAGCAGATAAATAATTAGATGAGCAAATTATATAACAAGTCCTTACTGCCAAAATATAATTATTTTAGCAGATTGGTAAAGGCACAGAACCAAAATGAACACCATACTGCACTTTTCGTTTTCATCAAATTACTTGACCACCTTGAGTGAAAATACCGAAATCTTGAAGCATATGTACCGGGAATAAGTGGCAAACCTTTTCACAAATATTTCATTTAATTCAATGGGAGTCCTACCTTTTTTATCGCTCAATATAGCGTTCGATTGCACACACAATAGTCCAGAATTTCGTCTGGTATGTTTTTTTATTTTTTCTTGAAAGAATAAATAAGAAATAAATCAAGGCAACCGCCAATGCGCGATTTCGGATTCAAAGCACTGTTTTCCTAAGTATACGAAACAGAATTACCACTGGGACATGAGAGCAACTTTTGAAGGTAAAATAGCGGAGAGTTGGAAACCTGACCGTACTTATCAATATATTGAATATTTTTGTAGATTATTCACTTATACGTAAACTAGTAGGGCGCATGGCATCGTGCCTTTTTTGATAAAAATTTACTTTTTGTGAAAAAATAAAAGATTTTTTTTATTTCGAAATATTTTGGAAATTCTGAACTTTTTTTGAAAGCGATCGTACTGCTTTAACTTCAAAGAAGAAAGAGACGAAATATCGAAGCGCGTAGGCGCTGCGTTGCTGTCTAACGGATAAACATTGGTACGGAATCTATAGGAATGTAAACAAAATTTATACTTGTTAAAATTTCTATAAAATGTCTGATAATTTGATGCGCATATGTCTAATGATCATTTTAGACCGCCAAATGGCTTTTTTTTTACTTTTTTACAAGTTTGCACGCCTTTTTATCAACAGCAATCGAATGCTTTTTGAATAATTAAAATCGTTTAAACCGTGTTCCCAAAATCGTCGACGGTTTATGGTATGCCAAAATGTTCAGAAACTTCCGAAACGTAAAGATATATAACAATTTTCATTTTCGATTTTATTGCGATTACTATAACTTACCCTACGGGAAATTAATTATTAGACCCCATTTGAACAAAACTGGTTATTTATAACAGAGGTTTAATATTATTATTTGTGTACTAAAATAAATTAATTCCTATTTTAACTAAAATTTGTTATATGAAGTTAGATTATGGCCATAAAATTATTTGTCTTCTGAAATAGCAATATGTATTTTTTGTTCAACATTCAAAATTATAACCATTTATAATAATTATTATTATTAAGTAATAACAATAAAATGATAGTGATAATAAGCCAAAATATAAACTAGTGGAACATGACAAATTGTTCGAACTTTTCGCACCGTGATTTAATTCCTAAAAGCTTTTTATTAAGTAATAACAATAAAATGATAATGATAATAAGCCAAAATAGAAACTAGTGGAACATGACAAATTGCTCGAACTTTTCGCACCGTGATTTAATTCTAAAAGCTTTTTCTTAAGTAATAACAATAAAATGATAATGATAATAAGCCAAAATAGAAACTAGTGGAACATGACAAATTGCTCGAACTTTTCGCACCGTGATTTAATTCCTAAAAGCTTAGGGAACAAATAAGCTTTTATTCAGAATTATGATTTTTCTGGAAGTTTTGAAAACATTTAAAAAATTTGAATAAAAAGTTTAAAAAGCAATTTTTTTTAAAAACTTATGATTTTTTTTTAATGATTTGAAAATTTTATGAAATACTGTTTTTTTTTTTGAAATTTTGAAAATTGTTAAATTTCTGGTAAGGTTTTACGTCCATTTATATCGGTTCATCCATATTGCCCCTTCATATCGGTCAAAAATATCTGATTTTCGACTGCCAAATGTTTTTTTTAACTATTTTTATCTGGCTCTCCGAAACCCCTGGACCTGCCTTTGCAAAAATGTATTCAATCCTTCATTACGCCAATGCAAGTGAAATGATTTATCATTCAGATCGAATGGACAAAGTTCTGCCGAAAACCAATCATCTGGACTCCTTATCAATAGAAATCGAATGCTTTTTGAACAATTCAAATCGGTTGATCAGTTCAAAATATAACTTATATAGGTTATTTAGATTTTATACGTATAATTTTATATATATATATATATATATATATATATATATAATGAATTTCTATCGACAGTCTGATTTATTGGAAAACTTCTTCGATTTGCTGCTCGCTAAAAAGTTTAGCTCATTTGTCAAAGAAGTAAATTTGGTAATTTATATTTATCCTAAAATCCAATTATATGAAGTAAGAAAAAAAATGTTTGTGTATATGTAATATGTTTTATATCTTAATGGTTGAACTTTCGTGGAAAAGAAATATTCGTTCCATTTTAATCGCATTTAAAATAACTTTACTCGTAAAATATGATATACATCTTGTATGACTCTGTAATGAGAATTTTAATTATAAAAATTGTTATCTAATTTCTTTTGGGATTTATGGATTTTTTTTGTTTTTGAATTGTTTATGATAGGTAGTAAGAGGTTAGAGGACAATTCGTTCAGAAAACGGAATTTTAGTGCTGAGACGAATAGTACTTGAACATATTGCATATGTTCCTAAGTGTTAAATTAATTAAAATTAGTTCTTATTTAAATTATTTATGAAATTACAACCAATGAGAAGCTTAATAAACTTCATTTTAGCACTAAAAACTTGATTAAACAATGAAAATGGGTGAAAATGCAAAATTCATGCAAAGCTGCACAATAAGTCCTAAAACTTTGTCAAATCAAATCTTCTAAATCTTTGCAAATCCAGACAACTATTTTATAAGTAATAGAATCTATAATAGAAAATACATATTTGGTTCAAAAAAATTTGAATAACAGTTTTTTATTGATCAGCAATGAAAAATTATGAGTCAAATGAATTGTTCTGATGGTACTTTTAACTCCATGGTTTTTAAGAAGCCAACCCAACAGCTGGGTTAATTTCTATTAGTTATATATTTTTTGATTTTTTTTTTAATGCTGTCAATATATCTTTCATTTGATGCACCAATGCCCTCAAATGGCTATTTGCACTTGGAAACATATTTTGGAAATTTATTTTCACACTAAAACTGATGTCACAACTGCTTCATATCAGGCTGGGGTGAAAATCGACCGAAGCCCTTACCAGTAAGACAAGTTCACATTTATATGTATGTCATAATATGACATCTAATTTTCCCATTTAGCGATAAACATGAAGATTATCAGATTATAAAATGGTTTCACGCGAAGACTTATTTTATCCAGATGCCACGTAAACAAAGTGGCTTCTATAAAAATCTCCGATCTTTAAGATGTGCGATTATTCTTTCGTGTCAGGTATTCCAGAGTTATTTGAAAATAAGTGATGGTCTACAATTGTGTTGTATTTCTGGCGGCGTTTATATATATGGTCATATATTTTATTGTGATAAGATAAAAGTGATAGTAGCTCCTAGGCGTGTAGAATTCTGACATCTAATATCCAATGCATACGTAATATGAGAAATGTCCGCCGAGACCCGAGGCTTTGTCATGTGATTTTTTTATTTTGGATTCCTAGAGATGCGTATGTAAATTTCATGATAATTTTGCCACTGCGAAAGGCAAGATTGAAAAACACGGGCGAGAATTGGATTCATGAGTTTTAGTTTTTTGGTGTGAGGTAATATTTTTGGCAAATAATCGTAGTTTTTGTCATATACAAACTAGGTTTGAAAAGCCTAGGAGTGAAAGATTTTTGGAGGAGGTTTGTACATTTTTCAGAATCAATCAATAATATTATTTTTATTCATTTATAATCTCACTTTGCGACCTGTCTGTTTATATATTGGTAGTTTTCTACTTTGGCACCTGTTTACCAATTCTATTCCTTTGCCTACTTGTTTACCTATGAGGTAATATTTTTAGCATATAATCGTAGATTTTTATCATATACGCAAAAAGTAGGTTCAAAAAGCCTAGGAGTGAAAGATTTTTGGTGAAGGTTTGTACATCTTTCAGAATCAATCAGTATATTCTTATTTATATATAATATACCTGTCTACCTGTCTGCCTATTACCTTATACTGGTCTAATTGTCTACAAGCATATATTTCTAGTTTTTTTTTTACATTTCTACCTGTTTACCAATTCTATTCAACTGTCTACCTGTTTATCTGTCTGTCTAGTCACATGTTTATACATATACCTATGTCCCTGTGTATTATCTATCTACTTGTCTACTAGTTTACCTGTTTACCTGCCCACATGCCTACATGGTTACCTGCCTACTTATCTACCAGATAAGGACAGATATCTCCTTTTTAACTTCCCGATGTTCTCATCAAAAAATCCGATTCGCTAATTTTGTTTTCTCGACATTTCAAGCCATCTTGAATCGAATGAGACCAAATTTAGAAAAAGTACGTGTGTGTGTATGTGAACAGATTTTTGTCGTAAATCGACGTTTCTCAAAAACGGCTAAACCGATTTCAAAAATTTAAAAGCCATTCGATTTTCGATGTGTATTATCTTTTCTCAGTTTTGTAAGCCGTTGTGTAGCCTTTGTAAATAGCAAAAGTGAAATTTTTTTGTCCACGTTTTATCTCTCAAATCTGAATCGATTTTAAAAAATCAAAAACTGTTCGAAAGATATTGGTTGGGAATGATACTAATTAGTTGTAGGTAAAAATCTACCGGGCCGATTTCTTGAAATTAACTGTTGAAAAAAAAATTTTACGAAACTTTTTTTGGCAATAGATACGGCCCTACGACAAATAATTTAATGTTAAAAATTTATCAAAGTTTGTGAAAATATTATCACAATATGTCAAAATTTGTGTTAAAAATTGTCAATTCATTAAAATTTAAAATGATAAGCTACAATTTTAGGGCATACAAGCACGTGTCTGTGCAATATAATTAATATATTCATAGTCAATTTAAATTTGTTTGAGAAAATTCTATTCGAAATCGCAATGTTTAGATTTAATTGAAAGCGATAACTTTATTTTTGAAATAAACAGTTAAAATTTTATCTAAATACCTAAATTTAAATTTCGATTAATTAGGTCAATTCTTACATATTTCGGGAAGTTCATGCAACTTGCTTAAGGCTAAATGCCACTTCCAACTAGTCTTCTTTTCTTACCTGTGTACCTATCTTCCCAAATACTTGTCAACCTATCTATTTAACGAACTATTTACTAATTAATTAAAATTAATGATTTGTAAAGGTTTTACATTCGATTAAGTAGTTTTATTAGAGAAATGCATCTCCAAAACCGCTAGACCCGCCTTTGCAAAAATGTAATAAATTCCGTCAACACAAGCAAGCATGATGATTTGTGAAGGTTACATTCGATTAATTAAGTCATTTTTATTAGAAAAATCCGCATATCCAAAACTGCTGGACCCGCCTTGGAAAAAATGTAATAAATTCCGTCAACACAAGCAAAATATTTGTTTAATCTCTCAAATGCGATGCTTGGCTTTGTCAAAAGTTGTCATTTTTTTAACATTCTGCTGTATGAAAATTTCGTTTTCAAATTTTTTCGCAATACCATACCATAACTTCCGGAAGTTAATAAATACTAAAATAGTGTGTATAAATTTAAACCATGCATAATTTGAAGCTCGTAGCAGTATTGTACCTACAAATATTTGTTTATTCTATAAATCCACACTGCCACAAAAGATATTATCATCATTACCGACTGTAATTTTTTCCTCATCCATCAGTGTATGTAATTGCGGCAAATAATCCCGACGAGTCAGCTCGTAGTAGTCATCCCGTTCTGTGTGACTATATATATTCGTACCAACATTTACTGACAATGAGTACATTAGTAATACCTGTCCCTAGGTTTACTGTATACATCTGATGAGTTTTTAATGTGGCTCTGTACCAGGAATAGTCTGACAGCCCCGTGTTCTCATAAAATATGCAAAAGCATAACTACGTCAAACAGGCGAACAGTGCCGACGGCGCTGAGAACGCTCCTTGCTTGGACGCGATGCTATCTGGAAATAGTCGTAGGGTTAGGTATTATTTCGGATTTTTTGTTCTTTTTTTATATATTTGAACCTATTTAATCATGAGACATCAGCAAATTCTTTGGCAGTACTTACTTTACTACTTACTTTTGGCGTCCAGGGATCCTGTTTTGCTGGTACATACCAGAGAGTGTTCGTTTAGCTTCAATCTTCCATTCCTGTATTTATAGTTATAGATATTTATGTATTTGCCAATTTGGCACATATTTAGGGACACTTATTATTTTTTTCAAAAGTTTGTTTTGAGATCTTTGGAAAATTGTGGTATTTGATTTCTTACGTTCCCCATAGTTGAATTCCGTACGTCCATATTGGTTTCAGCATTACTTTCTACAGCAACAACTTGTTCTATTTGAAGCTTAAATTGGGTTTTCTGTTTAATAGCCCAAACAGTTTCCTTCGACATTCTTCATATTGTTTTTGTTTTCTTTGGACATGGTATTTCCAAGTAATTCTTGAGTGCAGTCCCAAATACTTGATGACATTTAATGACATGGTAAATTGATGGAAACATATTTCCACTCGTAAAAATGTAAAAATATTCAGAACTTTACTATATGTAATGCATACGAAATTTATAAATACTTTTTGGGCAATATTTTAATCCCCCAGTGAGTGCTGATGAGTAGGAGAAATAAAATTCTTCAGGAGTTATGATAGTATATGGAAACTATTTACGTGATATTGTTGTGAAAGTCTTAGATATAAAGATAGCTATATTTTGAGCAAATTGATTAAGCAAAAAAAGTTTTTGTCCGTCTTTGCTGCATTAGTAATCCATCACCATTACATGTATTGCAATAATAATCAAATTCATCGTATAGAGATTGTGGTTGGGTTACCATCTATAATAAGAGCTTTTAATTGTTGAGATTTTTTAGTTGAAGAATAAAGTGCTTTAATAACAAAAGTAAATAGTAATAATGATATTTAATATGTATAAAGTTAAAACAAAATATAAAGATTGCCCAGTGGTAAAGATTATTTTGTTCATATTGAGTATTTATGGTATTGGATATTTTAACGTCCATGTCAGCTCAAAAAAACAGTTATATTTTTACATAAGAAGAAATAAATATCATTGTCTTTTAATTCGATTTTAATTATTGAGAAATCATATAAAGTGTTTGGGAAAGCTATAAAAAGTTTAATGATGAGTCGAGATAATATTCAGCCACTTGTTTATACAATAGAATAGAAATATATTTATTGTGTGTTAGAAAACAGTAATAATATAATGAACATAGTAGTAACGATTAAACCATTATAAAGGCTACATAATAAATAATAAACTCGTTTATTACTTATGACAGTAACTTACTATATAAAACAATTTAGTTTTAAAATATTCAAATATAATCAGCACAATAGCTTATAGAAATTTCTTTTTTCTTTATGATTGCTATATTTATAATAAATATATGGTTAAACAAAACAAATTATTTCAACAATCTATTTAAATAGATACGAATAGAAGGCACAGTATAAATTGTATATTAAATTTTCTTCATTTATAAATATTTTATAAATATTTATTATATAAAAGGACAATTTTAATTTCAGTCACTTTTTAAATTTATTTAAATTTTATACTTTGTTCTAACAATTGTGCACTAGCAAGCTCTAACAATTTTTTGCCAAGATATATTAACAATATAATATGAACATTTTTTATTATGAATGTTTGTATAAATTGTGCTGTTTCAATTAGCAATTTATTGACTCTTCTATATCTTTTCACCATTTTCTACTTTACTGAAAACAAAATGTTTACTAGCCTTCCGACTGTGCAAAATCGGGTATCGGGAAAATTTTCATAACATTTTATTTATTGCATTTATCATGAACAAGTGCAAAATGCTGTTTCTTATTTTGTACTGGTAAAAAAAATAAAGCTGTAATAAAATTCATATTTTATAAACACGATGAGACATACAAGATCCGCTTAGACTCGTTCTGGGGAAATGAACTTTTTAAGGCTGGGAACTCTTATGATTACACACATATATATATATATATATATATATATATATATATATATATATATATATATATATATATGAATAAATAAATTTGGTTTGTCCCATTTTCTTACAAAATTTTTAGAGCTATAAATCAAGATAGTCTAATCCTAAACATTTACACATAATTACATAACATACAAAATATAGTTCTGAAATTCCTTGTTCATAATTTTTTAATTATTTTATTAAAACATTTTCATATACATATGGTATATTATAAATTAGTTTCATTAAAACAATGTGTAAAGTTCAGTTTCAATCAATTTTATTCTGATTAAAGTTGGCAAGAACCAACCCATAACCATTCCCTTCAGTGAAATCGGCCTGGTTGAAATAAATATCGCGTTTTAATTGCTTTTTTAATTGGCAATCAGCTACTAATTACGAATCAATCATTTTATAAATAAATCTCATTGATGAAGATTAAGATCAAATGCCGACCATCTTAAAAGCAATTGAATAAAAAAGCGGTGATAAGGATTCTGAGTGAGTTTAATGAGATTGTATGACATCCGAAATTTAATTATTTTTGATATAATAAATTAGAGATTGATGTATAAAATTTATTAAAATGGGAGAAAAATATTAACTGAGAAGATTTGAATGCAAACTACACTAAACCATGTCATTTATATGAAATGTACCAATTAATGATTCTGTATTTGAATTATTTGATATTAGTGAGGCTTCTAATAGCATTATTTATATTTATAATAGTAATGTTTTTCATTTACATGAGCATTTTTTTAAGCTTTTTGTTTTGGATATACATACTAAACATACTAACATTTATAATAAATTTATAATACATTTAAAATTAGTTAAGAACCAGAAATGGTTTTAATAGTATTTACAATGCTATTTTGCTACTTTAAATACTTACTAGAAATTTAAAATTTGCACGGAGATAAAATAGATGCATCTTTTGTTATTAGATGCAACTTTCGGTATACATCAAGTAACAAAAATATCACATAATTTTTAAAATAAATTATAAGTACAAGAAATAAGTAAACTTTATATAATCTATATAAAACTACGAATTTATCTTTGTTTAAAATCATAATCTGCCAAATATAATTAATTTTAAATATTAATATTAAAAGCGTAAGTGGTGGTGCATGGCATCGTGTCTTAAGGCGAATTACGGTAACTTCCCATACCGTAATAAAATATTCGAGGTATTTTAAGTGTTTTCAATTGATTGTGATTATTATAAATGCTTCAATATTTCAATTGGAAGTGATTATTATAAATACTCTTATTATCCGTATTTTATAGACAAAACGTAAGAGACTATAAATTGAAAAATGAATAAACAAAACCTAATCAAACGTAGTTTGAATTAAAGGACCTTATCTCATATTTCTAATAATAAGAATAATATAAATTTATTTGAAGTATATAAGTGAGCTTTAGAATTTTAGCTAAAATTTAAATTGAATTAATAATCGTTTTCGATATTCAAGAAAAAAATTGTAAAATTAAATAAAAAAAATAAATTTTGAAACAAGGTTTTCCAAAAACTAATCGTTTTTTCACAAGCAAAATGTTTTTTGAATCATTCAAATCGGGTGCATTGTTCTCTCATTTCTCTGATACCGTCGACGAAAAATTGTATCCACACATTTATACATACACATCTATTTTTCTAGAGGTATGTCAAATTGTTCAGAAACCTCTGAAACGTAAAAATATACAAACATTTTGAATTTCGATATTTGGACAAATAACTTACCCTATGGAAATTTAACAAGGTGCAAAACATAATGTAATTTTGATATTCTTAACAAAACGCTTGACGCAAAATATTTGCTCAGAGTATTTTTTTATAAAGTCTTGAAAATGATTATTTTTTACTGATTACTTTTTACCGTTAATAAAATTTATAAAAAATTGCTGTAAGTACATTATTAAAAGCTGTATCAAAATACCGGAAAATTATATGTACATATATCACACACACACATTCTGGCATATATACAAAATGGTATTGGTATTTTTAATACTTTTTTCTCTAGAAGTCTCAAACTGTAGCAACAAATGCAAATAGAATGTTTTTTTTTATTTATCTAACAAGTTGGTTGGCTATTGTACTAGATAACAAGTTCAATATAATTATAAAAAATAATAAACATTCAAGTTGAACTAGCCATTATACACAAAACGTTGAACTGCATATAAACACACTTACATGCAGTTTTCCTAAGGTATGCCAAAAAGATCAGACCAGTAAAGTCATCAGCGAATTTCTTGCAATATCAAAACTCACTGTTGGAAATTAGTAAATTTATTAGGCAAGATAATTCTATTCTTGATAATTTTATGCACATGCTAGAACTAAAAAAAATATTAAAATAATGATCAAAAATGACTGGCAATAGGTGCCAGCGTCCATATCATAACAAAGTGAAAAAGAAGTATCCATTAGCGTTATCAATTTCTCTACACAAAAAAATCAAGAAGACATGCGTTCCTTTCGCGTATTTCTCGTTTTCCATTAAATGATTTGTTATAAGAGTTCAGACACATCATAAAGATGTCGCAATGGCGGAAATAAATAGGGAATATGGGCCATGGAAACGAGGTACGAGGAGCTCGGAGCAATGAGCCATGAACCATGAGGAATGATGCATGCGACTGTAAAGCATGAGCGCGAACTTTTGAAATATCTCGGAAAAGAATGGTTGGAATGATATAAAGTAACTATAAAAGTATTTTAGGATTATTGTTTTCGAAAATAAAGTTTATGTATTTGACGTACTTTTGCTGAACCAGTTAAATGCGATTGGTGAATATACTCGTCATGGAGAAGAGACCGAGTATAAAATACTGACCATTTGCTATTTAAGTTGAAATCTTCACATTTAATTTATAAACAAAGTTATAAGCATATACAGTGTCAAACATTTTCAAAACTAGAACACCATTCACATTCTATAGTCTCTCTCACTCAGCTTTTTGATACACCAATTTGAAGAACACTAAAGAAGAAGCTGCCCAAAGATAATATTGAAGGCATTTAGCACTACCACAACTTTGTATATATAAACAGAATTATTGCTTCACTTATTAGAGTGATTCTACAATCTATCCAAAACTATCGCTATAATTTTATAACATCATTATGTTATCATTTATGTTTGTTTGAAAGTATGTGTGTGCATGTGTGTGAGTGAATGATATAAAACTATCGATATAATTTTATCACATCATTATGTTATCATTTATGTTTGTTTGAAAGTATGTGTGTGTATGTGTGTGAGTGAATGATATAAGCCAAATAGCTCATAGAATCGTACTGTATTCTGATTACTATTGAAAATAAAATAAAAAATTAATAAGAAAAATGAAATCATTAAAAAATCTTGAATGTCAAGTTTTTTGGACATTCTGAATCAGTGACTCATAGACCTTATGATACATATATGTATATGGTCTATACCAGGGGTCGGCAAGCTTTTAACTGTAGTGTGCCAAGCCACTCTACCAATATGATTTAGAGTGCCGCCTTAATTTTGAAATATATAGCTAGGGTCTAGGGGAGAAGAATTATAACCAAATTTATCTTTTAAACATATTTATTAACAAATAACATGAATTTCTAATATAAACAGTGCTGGATTACCCCCTAGGCCTGCGAGGCCCGGACCTAGGGCGGCATAATTTAGGGGGCGGCAAATTTTTCAAAATGTAAAAATTTTAAACTCGAAATGACACGACAATTCATTTTAAGGATAGATCCTGAACTTTTTTTATAAATTTAGAGATCATTTTCGATGAAATAGAACGTAATGCGTTTTCTAATCAAATTTATTATTCGTGGGTGCCTAATTGATATTTTCTTGATGTATCATATTTAATATAATAATTATCAAACTGATAAGATTTTTTGAAGAAATATTGAAAAACTGTTCGTTTTTTGTAATTTTGTTCAGGTGAATCTTATAATTAAAACGCTTTAAAAACTGTTCGATTGTTTCTAGTTTTATTTTCGGTATTTAATCAAACAATGGCGAATTAACTATTTTTTTTAAATATGCCTGTAGGATAAAATTGACTCTTAAACTAAAATATCTGACAATTTGGTATGCTTCCTCCAATTGGCTTTTTTTTCAACTTTAGGAAGGCTAAGTTATAATAATCCTAAAAAATCGTAAATAAAATTGTTTATATATCTCTACGCTTTAAGTTCTCCTGAACATTTTGACATGCGTTAGAAAAAATAGATGTATGCATGTGTTTATGCGGTTACAATTTTTTGCCAATTGGCATTCGGGAAGACGTGCTGATTAGTTTTTTGCAAAGATAGATAGATATCCATCCATTTTGGAATAGGGAGCAAAGAGTTAAAAAAATGCTAGTTCAATTTTTTAAAAACGGAGCGTCGGATTTGAATAATTCAAGACACTTTTTACTTGTATGACGAAATAAGAGCTATCGAAAATTTTGCGAGAGCATGATATGAAGAAATGATTAGTTTTCCGAAAAGGCAAGTCTACTGGTTTCAAGGGAGAAAATTAAAATATCTAAAATTTTCAAATAATCGAATTATTTTAGAATTTAAAAAAAAATCTAGAAATTTTTGAATATTTTGGTTCTATTTATCAAGTTTAGTCCAATGTCTTTTCAATTTGTGAAATCATTTCAGGCGTTTTTGTAAATTAAATTTTGATTTATCACATCACAAAAGCGCCTTTTAACACAAATTTTGATTATGAAGTTTTATCAAACTTTGATGAATTTTTAAAATTGTCAAATATTTTGACTCCTAATTGATATCTTTCAGAAATCTTTTTTCAATTTTAAAAATTGGTTTCTGACTTTATTCCAAAAACGTAATATTTTTGCTTTTTTATGCTAATTTCAAACAACCGGCTCGGCCGATCGTCCCGCAAATCTAATAAGTCCGACAGATTTTTACCAAAAACTAATGAATACGATTTTTAACCAAAATTTTTCGAATGATTTTTGAATTTTTAAAATCGACTTAAAATTGTGGGCTAAAACTTTGACGAATTTTTTCTCTCTTCTACTAATTACAAAAAAAAGCTTGGTCGACCGTTAAACCTGCCTTCCCAAAAATTTAAGTAATTATTCATTCCTCTAGTACAAGTAAATTTTTTTTGAATTATTCGGAAACCAGCCTCTCGGTTCTTTCAAAAACTGAATTGCAATTTTTGCTTTTGTTCTGTATTTTCCAAACGGCTAAACCTGTCTTAGCCAAAAACTAATCAGAACTTTCTTATCTATGAAAATGAAACATACATACTCACACATCTATTTTTTTAAGGTATGCCAAAATGTTCAGAAATGTCTGAAACGTAAAAATACGCAAAAATTTTCATTTTTGATCTTTTGCGATTACTATAACTTACGAGTACTTTACTCAAAGTTAAAAGTTGTATTTAAGTAATTTAGAATAAAATTATAGTTTAATTAAAAAAGTAAAAAATTGTCTATTAAAAAGAGCGCCTGATCAGATAGGGCCTAGGGCGGTAAAAAGAAAGAAGAAAGAATATAAACTAAACAACTTTAATGCGAACCTTGTGCATGCACATTTTTCTTTAACATTTCAATATCCGGGGTATAATTTGTAACTTTTAAAACGATTTCTTTGTGAACTTAAAATATGTTTCATGCGAGAAAAAAATTGTTCACAGTGATATGTGGAACCAAAAGCTGAAAGGAGAGCGCATACAATTTTCTTTAAACAATTAAATCTTTTCCGGCAATGTCATTCGATGGCTGTCGATTTTTCCATAGGGTCATCTTCCAGATTTTTTTGTAATTCCTTCAATTTTGTTTTCCATAATTCTGAAGATATTAGTTCAATAATTTCCATTTCAAATTTATCAACATTAATCCATTCGAAAATCAACAAATCAAACGGTATTATTGATGGATCTATTAAATCTGGTTTTATGAGGAAGGAAAATATAGGCACATAAGCTTCAAAGTCTTTGCATCTACTGGAAAATTCATCTTTAAGTACTTCAACGTAGGTTGAATTACATTAGCGAGCTGCGTTAGATAAATAATTATAATTAAACATTTTCTCTTATTTAAAAATCGTTCGATACATTTGCGAATTTCCTGATTACTTTATAGAGTGCCATTCAGAACCCCATCGCGTGCCAAGCCTGGCACGCGTGCCGTAGGTTGCCGATGCCTGGTCTATACCATAGGTGGGGAACCTGCGGCCTCCGGGAGGTTTTTGTGCGGCCCCTTGCCGTCTAGTACAAAATAGCAGAGTTACTTTCAAACAACTATTGTACAAAAATCCCACCAAAAACAGTCATATTGTAACATGACATCACATTACTAGCCTGAAAAGCAGACTCTTAGGCAGATACGAAATAGAGATGTAATATATTATATTAATATTATTTAATATAAACAATATTTTCGATTTCGCAAGACATCGCCTATTATATGATACAAGAAGTATTATAAAAAAAAATAACAGTGCAAAAGAATCGTTAGCACCCGGGTTGAAGATTTTTATGCGTATCCGTAGTAAAATGATAAAAATTTATACTTCTCGCAACCAAAAGCAAATCCGTTGCTTTGGTGGAGATCGGAGCAACCAGATTTTACCTAGATATATTGGCAATTTTATGAGACCATAGTTATAAAATGACACAAAACTATACCTTTTTTCATAAAACCCAAAAATATATTTTTAAAAATTGGTGTCTAGTGGCAAGTTACTGAAACTTTCCGTACTGAAAATTACATTTTATAAAAAGTTTTATTTTTTTTTTGAAAAATGATGAAAATTGAATTTAAGAAACCTTCTTTTCAAATTTCGATTTTTTTTTGTAAATTATTAACTTTTATGTATTAAATTTATTAAAATTAAATTTTATTTGAATGATCCGGTTCCTATTGGTAGCGAGACGTGCTGATTAGTTATTGGCCAAAGCAGGTCCCAAAAATAATAATTCAGTTTTAAAAAAATGGAACGTCCAATATCATTAAAAGAAATTTACATGAATAGACAAAACGGAGAACTGATTAAATTTGTGGGAGGCAGGTCTAGCGGTTTCGATGGTCCAATAAAAATTTGAAAAAGAAACATTTGTCGGTCAAAAGTGGTCATTAAACATATGCACATCAAATTATCATATATTTTAATAAGTATAAATTTTATTTACATTTTACTATGGGTTCTGTATCATTATTTATTCTGCGAGGCGTTATTCTGCGGGGCGACGCTTACGCGCTTCTTTATTTTGTCTCTACGCAGCTAAAGCAGGGCGATCGCTTTAAAAAAGGTTCTTTTTTTATTTTAATTTTTTGTACGGGAAGTTCCAGCAATTTGCCTTAAGGCACGATGCCAAGCACCACTATTTATAGTATGTAATGCGTAATAAATTTTTTGCAATTAAATAGCAATTTTAATTTTAGAAAAATGATATATAAAAACTATTTTACCTAAAAATTCAGGGATGGGGCGGCATTTTTGTCAGTGCCCCAGGGCGCCAAATTTCTAAATCCGCCCCTGCGTATTTATATGCATATAATATATAGAATTTATTTATATTTAAATCTTGAAATATGAATATAGAGTAAGGTTTTTGAAATGAGAACAACTTAAATGCAAAATATAAAGTAACATTACATTTTGTGCGTAATAAATACATATTTTAATTAAAATATTTCTTTCACGTGCATTATTATGAGTTTATACATTATCAAATAATACGCTTATTTTTATGGGTAAACATTATCATTCTCTAAATGGATTAGGTACATAATTTATTAATAATATTTTTTAAATTATATTTTTAAATGTCTGTCAATAGTGTCTAGTCTAGGTATATTTCTTTTGGCAAGAGGTAACGTTGCGTTTAATGCATTAATCTTATTTTTTATTATAACAACTATTGTCCTTAATGACAAAAGGAATATTCATACCGAAAGTTTACAAATGAATTTAATCTGGCTTTTCCAAAGCTCGAAATTCCCTAAATTAACCGTTAACATCTTAGTTTGCAAAATAAAAATCTATCAGTGAATTCAATGGTATAAGAAAAATATATAATTTCTTATTTCAAATAATTATGTAACAATAAGAATATGAAAATCAATTTCAAATCAAAAGACTTTAATATCATTTTTATATAAAAATTGAATGTTTAAATGAAATTAAAACGAACTAAAATATTTATAATTCATTTAAAATTTAATTTATAAAATATTTAAAATTTTTAAGTATTTTATTTACTTGTTTCTATATAATGCAATAAATTGTTAAAACTATAAAAAAATTATAATATTCTCACAAAAGTCACTTTTTTAGGTCAATCAGCTTATGCGGCCTCTTTTATTGCTGCCTAATTTAAGTGCGGCCTCTAACGGCAAAAAGGTTCCCCACCTCTGGTCTATACATTGACTGCATCAAATAAGTTGCATGTAGCATTTTACCTTGAGGAAAGTTGCATGAACTTCACGAATGTTAAAATAATACTTACTCTTAAGAACTAAGATTAAGCTATTTAGATAAAATTTTCTACTATATGTACTGAAAATAGTTTTTAGTTTTTATCAAAAACTACTCTTACCTTTCTTACATTTATAGTTGTGATATTTCATCGAATTTAATCCGTTTTTAGTTTGTTACATATGTAATATATGCTTATGTCGCTTATGTTAACAAGGAAGTGAAATGTAGTAATAAGATTTTTCTATTTTGTAAAATAAACCATATTTGTTTTACCATATCTTACTCTGTGATTGACAAATATACTCGTCATAGGCTCGATTCGGACGGTACAAAGCTACGATTTAGTAGGGTTATGATTTTGGAGCGCGCTGTATAATAATATCTTTTATGGATATTGAAGAATTTTGCAATCCATAAAGAATCAGTTTTCTGTAAATTTCATTTTCATCACATTCCATCAAGCTACTATAAGACCAATGTTATGGCAAGGCAAAGTTACGTTTCAGTTTTCATGCAAAATGCTACTAAATACTATCAAGAATCCATGTATTTGCTGTACGATCAGGCGTTTTACACATAAAATGCAACTTCATACACATAAAATGCAACTTCACTCACAAATACTCAAACCATATCTCGAATGGTTTGAGTATTTGTAATTTGGTAATAACATTGATCTATTTCACGGCTGTATCGTTCCCTGAGTTTCGACTTGAAGAAGAGGCTAAAAAAGATCAGAGACATGGACTCCAAGAAAGGCTGACAAAACTACCTGAAGAGTTTTGAAATGTGGTTCAAAGAAGATAAAGTAGTCAGATAAGGCAGCAAATAAAGAAGTTTTTAAAAAAATGTGGGCAAAGAAAGGACTCTACAGAGAACGATCATTAAAAGGAAAGGAAATTGGATTAGACCATTTCTGCAAAAAGAGTATCTTCTGCATGACGTTGTCGAATGTAAAATAGAAGGACTAAAGGGGTTGTGAAGAAGAAGAAAGCAGCTGATTGATCACTTATGAGAGAAGAGAAAGTACAGAGAGTTTTGAAATGTGGTGCTAGAGACAAATGAAGCATTCTGCAAAAAGAGTGCCTCTTACACGACGTCGTCGAAGGTGAAATAGAAGGACAAAAAGAATTGTTATGAAGAAGAATGCAGATGGTTAATGGCTTATAATAGAAAACAAAATACAGGAAACTGACAGCCAAAGCACAGGACCAGGAAACATGGCAGCAGAAGTATGGTAAGCACTATGCCTAGAAGTGTATAAATAAGTGATCAAATGTAACAAATCGGTAATGGGAATAACAAACAAGTGAGGTGATTTGTGGTACTCTCACACCATGGACGTGCCTTTGGGAAGACTGCCATCATCTCCGAATGTGATGTGGGGCTTTATTGTAAGCCAAAGAAATGGCTCAAATGAAACAAATTGTTATTCATAATGATACCAACAGTCATCTTAAATCCATACATATCAAATTACTTCAATCAAATATAACCCGACAAGCAAAATCAAAATCCCACCATCTCCAGATTCTCAAGATTCTTGACGCGTTGTCGCGATGTGGTAAAAATGGTAATCGCAAACTGCCTCGGATGTACGCGAGTACCATAGACGTGGAAAGACGGGCTTAGAAGAAAAGTGGAAAAAGCTTCGAAAGCGCATACAGGTAACACGTGCACATCACGATCATTTGAATATTCCCGCCGTCGCGCGTTCTTCCAATATAATAAAATCCTCTTACAACGGATCCGAGTGTAAACACAACCGATGCAGCGGTACTGGTACAGACTATATTCGGAATTTATGTTACGAGCGTGACGCGACATAAGCACGTCAAATCCGTTACTAGGATTGGTAGAATTTATCTAGCAAGAATACTGTTGTGTGTTGAATTTATTTGAAATATGTATAATTAGTGAATACGACACGTAACAGAAATATTGAGGATTTTCCATAATTCATGCATGGAAACAATTTCACTTCAGGTAGAATAGTTTGATATGGTAAACACGCCATGCCAAACTATACATTGGATCAGCAATCGGATCATAATTCTTCAATATGTATGAACACAATGATCCGTAATTCTTCTTTGTAAGAGAGTTTTGCTAATATCAAATAACTTTTGCAATAATCAAAATAAAGTCATTTTTGGAGAACTGTTGATCTTTTTTCTTATTTTTCCCATATGTTATATACGAGTATACTGAAGTATTCTGAAGTATATTCGTATACTGAAGATTAAGATAAAATGTATAACAAAATGTATAAACTTTGTTAGAGTATAATACCCAAACTCATATGTTTTAATTATATATTGCAATTCAACATATTTAATGAAATACATGTATTTTTAAATCTAAAAAATGTAATCACTTCAGCTAGAATTTAGTTAATTGTATAATATTTATAGTAGAGACTGCGTACGATTGTGCCAGGGTGGTGATAGTCGTCGTAACAGGTACTGATTTTGAAATAGTGTCCAAAGGGTCAAAGATGAAGTATGTTTGTTCGAACAAGTTTCCGTCATTGCATTGAGTCGGCGCCCTACATTAATATGATCTATAAACCGCATTGCTTTGAAGGGTCAAAAATAAGGGTTCATGTTCTAGTTTTTTAATAATAACTATTAGTTGTGAATATATAGGTCACTTTGTCGTTTGATCAAAGGGAAGAGTTGAAGTGTGTTTGTTTGAATAAGTTTTCATTATTGCACTGAGTCAGTGCCGTGCATTATCATGATCTATGAACCGTATTACTTTTAGAGTCAAAAAAATTCTTTTGTTTTGTCTTTTAATAATAACTGTTGCTTGTATTCTAATAGATCACTTTTTTGGTTATTATGCTGTAAGTTGAACATTAGCAGTGAATTACCAGCAATTTGTTTGTGCGTAGATAATTTATTTAATTATAACGATAATTTGTTCTCAAAATTGTGCTTTGGTTACGGTTGTGACATGTATTTCTTATTTTTTTTCCGGTGAAGATAAAAGAGATAAAATATCTAACTTAACTAAGGCAGAATACGAAAGAGAAAGGAAAACAAAAATTCAAAACAAAAAAAAAGATATCACAAAGAATTTTTCTTAACTTTGTTTAAAAAAATTAGGTGTTTTCACGTAGACGAATATCCAAATTACCATCCAATTCACATTTCTCCTACCCAACTAAGTAAATTACCAAAATTATTGCTGATAAAAAAAGTGGCACAACCATACCCAATATCCTCTATTTGTGGAATATTCAGTTCTGAAGGTTTCTGAACATTCTGGCATTCCAAAATTGATGTTTGTGTGTAAGTGTATGTATATATGGACACAATTTTTTATCCACGTTTTCGGGCGCACTAATCAACAGATTTGAATGATTAAAAAAACATTCGACTCTTACGCATAGGAAAATGTGCTGATTAGCTCTTGTATATTTAAAAGCTATTTGATATTTCGCTAATACACACTTTAAATTGGTTTCAAAAATGATAGAGTTTATCTAGATACACTTAAATGTAAATTCTAACTAGAATTTATCTTAATAGAGTTTTGCTAAATGTAAATTATATTCGAAATAGATATGGTTAGGTGTAAATTCTAAGTAGAATTTATTTAAATACAGTTGGGTTTAGAATTTTTATAAATGCTGTTGGGTTGGGAATTTAAGATACAGTTGATTGTAAATTTTATTTGATATATGTATAATTATTATTATACAAACACTGCTTATTTTATACAGTAATAGCCTCAAAATATTTTTAACAACCTGCCCTTATATATAAAAATATGCTGTGTTTTCAACTTATCTTCATATACCAAATGGTCACAATATACTGCCACTTTTTCTCTCCATGGCGAATATATTCGTCAATCACAACTAGTTAAAAAAAGTACCATTAAAAGTTTGCTATTCCAAACGTATCATTAGTATTATTTAAAAGAAATAATTTAAGCAAAAGGTATTCAAACATTTCATTAAGTTGTTCATTACTTATCTAAATTTATCCTGAACCTGTATTATTTGTAATATTTTTAGTTTGTTATCAAAACAATAATTTTTTATTAAGAGTCAAATGTCTAATTAATTTATTTACTGCAATTCGCAACTGATACTGTGCAAAATTAATTTTTAATATGTTTCAATTTGCTATAGTTACATTCTGCGAATTATTTTTAATGATGTTTTGTATTTAGTCAGAATTCTCATAATATATTTTAACGTTTCTTTACTGCAAGGTTCACGAGTAACAGTATCCGAGTGAACAGTTTTAATATGTAATAAATTATTGATACACACCACGGTATTCGGAATTCTTTTAGAATTATTAGACACTTTTTACACTTTTACGGTCTCACCAATATTATAATAGATCCACATCCACACCAATTTCACCAGATGCACTGAAATCGAATAGATAATATGATCATTATTGATCTCTATATTCTTGAAACAGTAGTGTTATTAAAATTATTACTTTTGCGTTCAAATAGATAATTACAAAACTAATTTTTACTTTTTTATTCAATTCTGAGCCATGTACTGCCAAATTTATACCAAATATATTTTGTATGATTGTAATTTTTACTAGACATTTGTACGCATTTGTCTATATATTTTCTTTATATTTTCAAAATATGAATTAATAAATATTTGACCAATATAAAACTGAGAAGCCGATTCTGTTGCAAAATAGACTACAGGTATGGCAAGGCTATGTTACATAGCGCTTCTCATACAAAATGGTACTAAATACTTTCAAAATATCATGTGGTTGCAATGCAGTCAGCTGCTTTAGATAGAAAATTTAACCGAGAAATCGCACAAACGTTAAATGCGCATTCTTATCATAACATCATCTTTGTGATGTGGCATAATAATATATGAGTGAAGTGAATAATATATGTATGAAGTATTTTATATGTAAAACGCCTGATCGCACAGCAAATACATGGAATTTTGACAGTATTTAGTACTATTTTGTATGAGAGCGCTACGTAACATAATCTTGTCATTACAAAGGCATTTAGCCGATATTTTACATATCTTCATATGCATCAATTTGTTTTGGTAACCTATCCTGAATACTACAATTTCCGTGTAGAATGACCTTATCCTAACGGTACCCCGAAAACACGTCCACGCCCAATCGTAACCGTGCTCGAGCACGGAAGAGAATTGCAAAAAGAATCAAATTCAAGCCTGTGGTGGTGTTGTCCGGTACATCATGAGTTATTACCTTTTAGTCCTCCCACTAATGTATGAGAATCTCATACATGTCCTCACATGTCGCAATGTCGTATTAATTAGGGGATTGGTAATAATTTTTACTCACAGATCTTAGATCATAGGCCATACGAAGAAATCGGTGTTATGGTGCGTAGTAGTTGTCCAGGATTTGGTTCCATTGGAGACAATATTCAGTACCAATACCTATTTACGCCAGAATGATATCAAGCACTTGTTATTAAATCAACTATATTGTTATACAAGATTAAAAGCCAAAATAGCTTTTTGGGGGCATTGATGCAATATACATCTCATCAGTATTAGAACAAAAATTTAATCTGATCAGATTGAGTATCGTCAACCACAGGATTTCTTTTGGTCACATCACAAAAGCTACTTGATCATATATAGTTCTGATTAGTGTTCGAATTATTAAAAAATGTGATCATATTAGACACTTACTTTATTTTAGAGTGTAACAGATGGTCTGTCGAGCATTGAGTTTGACAAAAATGAGTATTAATTGTTTGTTAATGGGCATATGGTTTTGATCATATTTTGCAATTTTTACTAATAGTTAAGTTAAAATTTACATTAGTAGGTATTTTTAACTTCCCGTAGGGCAAGTTATTTTAATCGCAAAAAAATCGAAAATGAAATTTTTTATATATCTTTACGTTTCAAAACATTCTGAACATTTTGGCATACCTTACAACATACCTTACATGTTAGAAAAAATGGATGTATGTGTATGTGTGTGTGTGCGTGTATGCGTGTATGTACGTGTGTGCGGATACAAATTTTCGTCGACGATATCAAAAAATATTCGATTCGCATTGATAAGGAGACGTGCTGATTAGTTTTTGGCAAAGACAGGTCCAGCCGTTCCGAAGATACGGGGCAAAAAGTGCCAAAAACGGTAACTCAGTTTTTAAGAGAACGGAGCGTCCGATATGAATAATTTAAAAAACATTTAACTTGTACTAACAAGATGAAGAACTGATCAAATTTTTATGAAGGCAGGTCTAGCGGTTTCGGTGATCTAGTAAAAAAAGTAAAAAGAAGTGAAATTTGGCGGTCAAAAATGATCATTAGACATATGTACATCAAATTATAAAAGAGATTTTAACAATAAGTATAAATTTTGTTTACATTCCTATGGGTTCCGCACCAATGTTTATCCGTTAGAGGCGACGCGGCGCTTACGCTCTTCGATTTTTCGTCTCTATGCAGTTAGCAGTACGATTGCTTTGAAAAAAACTTCAGAATTTCCAAAATATTTTCAAAATAATTTTTTCTTCAAAAAGTCTTTTTTTTTCAAAAAAAAAGTAATTTTTTGTCAAAAATTTATAGTTTCTCAAAAATCTAATTTTTTCAGAGTAATTTTTTTTCAAAAGTGTTAATCTTTAAAAAAAAAAATTGGGTACGGGAAGTTCCAGCAATTTGCCTTAAGGCACGATGCCATGCACCACTAGTTCGGTATTTTTTAGGTATTTTATTATGAGTGAATGTATGACCAAAATTTAGTCAAAATTCTATTATATAGGATGATGTACGTGCTAATATGTAGGTATATTGACATAGTAACATGTCAAAGTAAGGTGCAGAAGTTTTGCCCATAATGGCGAAATAGCGTGCCCGCAAAACCTATTACTCGTGCTCATATAATACTAAAGTAATAAATGATGAAACACATTATACAGGACATTTATTGCTTTAATTCTAAGAAATTTAGTTTTATTAAAAATATTTTATGACACCCGTTGAATAATTTTAATGGCAAACAATATGAAAAGAACATTTACTATAGTTCCATCAATCATCAAATGATTTTAAATTTAAAATGGACAAAGTTTAGTTTCAGAATTTGGAAAATATTTTCTTTTAAATTTTTTCCACTTATTTACTGATTCGGTAGTGTTCCTTCTTGAACTATTCCAGAAAATATTTTTACAAGTTTTATTTGCACTTCGGTGGTAGTTGTTTTTGTCTAAATTTGCCCAAAGTATAAAGTAATTCAACGACTACAATAAGTTGGGTCAAATTAGAATAAACTAATGATATCCAAGCAATTTTTAGAAGGCTACCTTTAGGAATTACTTTAAATTGACTTTTGATTTCAGTTTTAGAATTAGATTTAGAATTAAATTGTTTATCATTGAATTGAACATGATCTCAAGTGTACATATAAGCCTCATCACCATACGAGTTTTATTTTTTAAAGATTATTACACAATTTTTGTGACCATATATCATATAGCTTAATAATATATATTAAACTAATTTATTTTTCAAAAGTTAATTTCCATAACGTTTTTTCTTTCAATTTTCACTTTTAGTCATCATGCCATTTTCAACTTAATAGAACATTTTAATAAGTGTATTTTAATTCTTTATTATTTCTCTTTGAAGCCCAGCATTTTACTAATTTAAATAATTATTAATATTAGGTTTCAAGCTATCAAGCCATGTAAATGCACAAATATCAATGGTAAATTTGAAAATTATATCAGAAGTGACTACTTATTGGTAGACATAGGTTATTAGACTTTTTCAAACTCTTTTCTGATGGCTGTAATAGTACAACTTTTTTGCCAGTTTATTAGCACATTTTGTCAGCCTTATTTTATTTTTGACAATGTTTGTGTACTTTTTCTTTAGAGAAAATTATTCCGAGATCTTCATGGAGAAATCTGGAAGAAGGG
Source organism: Ctenocephalides felis (assembly GCF_003426905.1). Lineage (NCBI taxonomy): Eukaryota > Metazoa > Arthropoda > Insecta > Siphonaptera > Pulicidae > Ctenocephalides > Ctenocephalides felis. Next base: position 58,126,034 of record NW_020536999.1, read on the forward strand.
CATTAACTAGTTGCTTAACGATTTTATTCTAGAGATTTTGCAGTTTTTTTAAAATTAGAATTGCTAGTCGTGGTTAATACCTGGATACTAAAGATTCAAATAGCTTACAGAATAGATTTATAGTTTTACTCAAATTATAGGCCTAGCGGTGGCGTAATCAATTCGGACGTAGGCAAGCACAATCTAGTCCCGGGTTCGGTGGTTTGATCCCAGCTACCGCCAAGTCCGACATCAGGCAGCTTTGATGTCAAATTTCCACTTGAGGTTCAATATCTCAAGTATAATTTCAAGTAAAAATTGAAATATCATCAAAATAGCGCATACCATCCAAACACTCTAATAAAAGACCTGCTAAAATAAGTTTCTATGAGAAGATTAAAAAGAAAGTGGCCGCAAGATTTAATAAATTAACAATCAATATATTTATGTAAGGAAATTCCCATTGGGGGAATTTCTGAAAGCCCTGTACCCGTCACCGAATAACCTCATTGAACCCAAGGTTCAGATTGGTTATAAGAAATAAATAAAAAAAATTGCATCTCGTGAATATAGCTGCATAAATCATAAATTATCAATAAATGCTTCGACTATAGTCAGAACTGGGTTGGACAACTACTGGACAATTCATTCAAAAAGTCATATTATAACGTCAAAATAATTACTGATTGTCCTAGTATGACAAATTATGATTAAAAAAAAGGTTAACAATAAAAAACAACACACAAAAAACATTTTTATCATTTTACTCATTTGTAGTTTATTCATTTGTACTTCATCCTAGCTAAAATTTAATCTTTGGAAGGCGTTGAGTAAATTTAAACTTTCTTTGTTACTTCATCCTGGATAAAATTTAATCTTTGGAAGGAGTTGGGTAAATTTGTAGTTTCTTTGTTACTTCATCCTAGATAAAACTTAAACGTTAGAAGGCGTTGAGTAAATTTGTAGTTTTTTTGTTACTTCATCTTGGATGAAATTTAATCTTTGGAAGGCTTTGAGTAAATTTGTAGGTTCTTTAATACTTCATCCTAGATAAAATTTATTCTTTTGAAGGAGTTGAGTACCTTTGTAGTTTCTTTGATCCTCCATCCTAGACAAAATTTTATCATTGTAGATATTGAGTAAAATTCTATCGAGCCTTTCCCCATTGAACATGAGTGAGAACACGGAACCGAAACCTTACCTCCGATTTTATATGAAATATGAATACTTAATATGTGTACGGTGTCACAAGTGCGTTATTAATGTCGTTGTGGGTTAATAACAAGTACGATGTGACAGCCGGTTTTAGTATAATATGCAATGACCGGTCATTTATTTGCATTGTTTAGCATATTATGAGCAGTAAACATTAGTTATCATTCTACAACACTGTATCACATTTGCACTTTCATAACATTTCCACATTTACTATTGTTTATGTCATATTTGTGATTGGAATTGAACATGATAAAAGCATGTATTGGTTTGTAATTAGAAAATTAAAGATTCTATAATTACATCATTTATGTCTTTGTTTCTTAATATCTGAAGTATTTGTTGTCCAATTTGTCACATCAATTTTTCATCTAAAGTGTTAGATTAAAGGTCTAATGTATTCTATACTTCTTACTCTATAGAAGAGTAAGTGTAGAAGTTTTGCTTAGTAGAAGATTTTCAGAAATTATATTTAACTTGCGGAGCATCCGATTAGATTGATTCAAAATACATCCGATTTGTGTTGAGACGTGTTGGTCAGTTTTTGGTAATGATAAGTCCAGCCATTTTGGAGATACAAAGCAAAATGTGCTAAAAATTCTAGTTTTAAAGAAAACTGAGCATCCGATTTGAATAATTCAAAAATTGCTTTACTTATGTTGACGGATTGAGAAATTGATTACATTTTTTGTGAAGGCAGATTCAGTAGGTTTGGAGATGCAAAAAGAACAAAATTGACATTTATTGGTCAAATATGATGTTTAAAAATCATATACGAAGAGCATTAGTTGAAAATAGGAATATTGATATATGAATAAAAGGTAAAACGGTGGAACAGTACAATTTAAAAAAACTGGTAAATAGGTGGACAGGCAGACAGGTAGACAGGTAGACCAGAAGAGAGGATAGAAGGAAATAAATAAAAAGAAATACACAAATATAAATTAATAAAATATTATTGATTAACGATTATTTACACATATCGGAAAGTTCATGCAACTTGCGATAAAACCATTGATAAACGAGACTAACTAGTACTTTACTAGTATTCTTGGCATTTTCCTAACGACCTGTTATACATCCTCTAGAAATTGAATTAATACAGACATCTTCCTTATATTAATAGCACACATTAGTCAATAGTAGGAAATACACTAGAATTTCCTCTTCTATGTGAATAGAATAAATTGTGTTGTAAGAAAGATTCGTTCGACATATAACTTTAATACAGCTTTCTGACATAAATATCAAGACTTGCATACAAAAATACAGCAAAATAAGCTAACACAAAACATCTTAGTGCGAAAATCAAAAACAAGCTTCAGCAGAAATTGATTGCATGCACTTCATATGTTTGTATCTGGCATTGAGTGGAGCATGCACTTTATATATTTGTGTCTGGCATTACAACAACAATTTTTTGGCCAGAAATTTGGCATTACAACTACAAATTTTGGTTCAGAAATTTATTTTCCAACTTTCTTTAAATGCTCGTTGCCATTATGTCCAAAATAATCATCAACTGCCTTGGTCTATATCAATCAACTTTAGAGATAGGTTTCGACACTTCTCCACAGCTTAACAATATTTTACAAATGTTTAATAAAATATCTTCTATTCTAACAATTAGTTCTTAGAGGATCCTTTATTACTACATTTCATCAATTCTGCACTATAACTGAAGGAATGGCATCTTCCTTATATTAATATCATACATTAGTCAGTAGTAGTACAGACATTTTACAATTTCCTCTTTCTTTGTGAATAGAATAAATTGCGTTTTATGAAATATTAGTCTGGTTCGACATATATCTTTAATACAGCTTCTTGAAACAAATATTAAGACTTGCATACAAAAACATAGCCTTTGTAAAAAAATCCAAAAACATACTCCAGCAGAAATTCATTGCGATGAAACATGCACTTCATATATTTGCAAATAGCATTACAACAATAAATTTCTGGATACCAAATCTTGCTAGTGAATCTGTTGCTCTAATATTTCTATATTATATTCTATAGAATCCTTTAATATTTTTTAAAAGTCTAGTAAAATATCTTCTATTGTAACAATTAGAGGATTCTTTATTGTAGATATCACCAATTCTGCAACTACAACTGAACAAATGGCATCTTCCTTATAACAAACATTTTGTAATTTCTCTTTCTTTGTGACTGGAATAAATTTGTTGTGAGAAATATTAGTATTATTGGACAAATATCTCTAATACAGTTCGCAGATACAAACATTAGCTCTTGCATATCAAAAATACATTGAGTGCAAAAATCCAAAAACAAGCTCCAGTAGAAATTGATATAATAATGACATCTGCCATATATTTATATCATACATTAGTCAGTAGCACAGACATTTAACAATTTCCTCTCTTCTTTGTGAATAGAATAAATTGCGTTGTATGAAATATTAGTTCAGTTCGACATATATCTTTAATACAGTTTCCTGACACAAACATCAACACTTGCATACAAAAACACGGCTTTTGTGCAGAAATCCAAAAATAAACTCCTGTACACAATACAAACAGATGTGTACGAATTAGTTTCCGAGATCGCAGAGATATTTATTCCATTTAGCAATTAATACAGAGTCCGATGCCGTATATATACGGACTGGTTCGCTGATGCCAAGTATATATTTTTTCTATATTTCTATATTTTTATTTTTCTGTTTTCCTGTTTTTCAATATAGCCAACGATACGGGAGCCGGCTGTTTGATCTATAGAAAATAATAAAGTATAACTTAATAACGAACGCGGAATAATCCTGTCGGTACGACGAATAAATGAATAATAAATAATTGAACTGATATGCAATTCTGAAAGCAGATCTTCTCGGTTCGAATAGCGCCGGTGATGAGATGCGGTTATAATACATAACGTACGAAATATATATAGACGATGGGCCTATATACTACTTACTCACTTGTACAGGTCAATTCTGCCGTAAAATAGAGCAATGTTATGGCAACGCTATATTACGCAGATTTTTTCATATAAAATGGTACTAAAACTGTCCAAATGTTATGTATTTTTTGTGCGATCAGGCAGTTTCAGATGCAAAACCTAACCGAGAAAACGCACAAACGTCAAAAAAGAATCTTATCATAAGTGCATCTTTCTAAAGCGTCATGACAACACATGCTGAAAGTTAGATCTTATGCGTAAAACGCCTATTCCACGGCAAATACATAGCATTTTGACAGTTTTTAGTGCCATTTTATATGGCAGAGGCAGCGTAACATAGCCTTGCCATGACATTGTCCTAATTTACGGC
>NW_020536999.1:58131522-58151154 GCF_003426905.1 Ctenocephalides felis
TTTTAATGAAACTAATTTATAATATACCATATGTATATGAAAATGTTTTAATAAAATAATTAAAAATTATGAACAGGAATTTCAGAACTAGTTTGTATGTTATGTAATTATGTGTAAATGTTTAGGATTAGACTATCTTGATTTATAGCTCTAAAAATTTTGTAAGAAAATGGGACAAACCAAATTTTATTTATTCATATATATCTTATATAATATATATTATATACATATATATATATATATAATATATATATATCTATATATATATATATACGTATATGTGTGTAATCATAAGAGTTCCCAGCCTTAAAAAGTTCATTTCCCCAGAACGAGTCTAAGCGGATCTTGTATGTCTCATCGTGTTTATAAAATATGAATTTTATTACAGCTTTATTTTTTTTTACCAGTACAAAATAAGAAACAGCATTTTGCACTTGTTCATGATAAATGCAATAAATAAAATGTTATGAAAATTTTCCCGATACCCGATTTTGCACAGTCGGAAGGCTAGTAAACATTTTGTTTTCAGTAAAGTAGAAATGGTGAAAAGATATATAGAAGAGTCAATAAATTGCTAATTGAAACAGCACATTTATACAAACATTCATAATAAAAAATGTTCATATTATATTGTTAATATATCTTGGCAAAAAATTGTTAGAGCTTGCTAGTGCACAATTGTTAGAACAAGTATAAAATTTAAATAAATTTAAAAAGTGACTGAAATTAAAATTGTCCTTTATATAATATATTTATAAAATATTTATAAATGAAGAAAATTTAATATACAATTTATACTGTGCCTTCTATTCGTATCTATTTAAATAGATTGTTGAAATAATTTGTTTTTTTAACCATATATTTATTATAAATATAGCAATCATAAAGAAAAAAGAAATTTCTATAAGCTATTGTGCTGATTATATTTGAATATTTTAAAACTAAATTGTTTTATATAGTAAGTTACTGTCATAAGTAATAAACGAGTTTATTATTTATTTGTAGCCTTTATAATGGTTTAATCGTTACTACTATGTTCATTATATTATTACTGTTTTCTAACACACAATAAATATATTTCTATTCTATTGTATAAAACAAGTGGCTGAATATTATCTCGACTCATCATTAAACTTTTTATAGCTTTCCCAAACACTTTATATGATTTCTCAATAATTAAAATCGAATTAAAAGACAATGATATTTATTTCTTCTTATGTAAAAATATAACTGTTTTTTGAGCTGACATGGACGTTAAAATATCCAATACCATAAATACTCAATATGAACAAATAATCTTTACCACTGGGCAATCTTTATATTTTGTTTTAACTTTATACATATTAAATATCATTATTACTATTTACTTTTGTTATTAAAGCACTTTATTCTTCAACTAAAAAATCTCAACAATTAAAAGCTCTTATTATAGATGGTAACCCAACCACAATCTCTATACGATGAATTTGATTATTATTGCAATACATGTAATGGTGATGGATTACTAATGCAGCAAAGACGGACAAAAACTTTTTTTGCTTAATCATTTGCTCAAAATATAGCTATCTTTATATCTAAGACTTTCACAACAATATCACGTAAATAGTTTCCATATACTATCATAACTCCTGAAGAATTTTATTTCTCCTACTCATCAGCACTCACTGGGGGATTAAAATATTGCCCAAAAAGTATTTATAAATTTCGTATGCATTATATATAATAAATCTCTGAATATTTTTACATTTTTACGAGTGTAAATATTTTTCCATCGATTTCCCAAGTCATCAAATATCGTCAAGTATTTTGGACCGCACTTAGACTCAAAATTCACTTGGAAACAACATATCCAAAGAAAAAAATACACCATGAGAAATCTCGAAGGAAACTGTATTGGCTATTAAACAGAAAAACCAATTAAGCTTCAAATACAGAAGTTGTATGTAAAAGTAATGCTGAAACTAATATGGACGTACGGAATTCAACTAAGGGGCACATCTAAAAATTAAATACCATTATTATCCAAAGATCTCAAAACAAACTTCTGAAAAAAATAATGAGTGTCCCTAAATATGTGCCAAATTGGCAAATACATAAATATCTGTAACTATAAATACAGGAATGAAATATTGAAGCTAAACGAACACTCTCTGGTATGTACCAGCAAAACAGGATCCCTGGACGCCAAAAGTAAGTAGTAAAGTAAGTACTACCAAAGAATTTGCTGATGTCTCATGATTAAATAGGTTCAAATATATAAAAAAGAAAAAAAATCCGAAATAATACCTAACCCTACGACTATTTCCAGATAGCATCGCGTCCAAGCAAGGAGCGTTCTCAGCGCCGTCGGCACTGTTCGCCTGTTTGACGTAGTTATGCTTTTGCATATTTTATGAGAACACGGGGCTGTCAGACTATTCCTGGTACAGAGCCACATTAAAAACTCATCAGATGTATACAGTAAACCTAGGGACAGGTATTACTAATGTACTCATTGTCAGTAAATGTTGGTACGAGTATATATAGTCACACAGAACGGGATGACTACTACGAGCTGACTCGTCGGGATTATTTGCCGCAATTACATACACTGATGGATGAGGAAAAAATTACAGTCGGTAATGATGATAATATCTTTTGTGGCAGTGTGGATTTATAGAATAAACAAATATTTGTAGGTACAATACTGCTACGAGCTTCAAATTATGCATGGTTTAAATTATACACACTATTTTAGTATTTATTAACTTCCGGAAGTTATGGTATGGTATTGCGAAAAAATTTGAAAACGAAATTTTCATACAGCAGAATGTTAAAAAAATGACAACTTTTGACAAAGCCAAGCATCGCATTTGAGAGATAAAAAATATTTTGCTTGTGTTGACGGAATTTATTACATTTTTTCCAAGGCGGGTCCAGCAGTTTTGGATATGCGGATTTTTCTAATAAAAATGACTTAATTAATCGAATGTAACCTTCACAAATCATCATGCTTGCTTGTGTTGACGGAATTTATTACATTTTTGCAAAGGCGGGTCTAGCGGTTTTGGAGATGCATTTCTCTAATAAAAACTACTTAATCGAATGTAAAACCTTTACAAATCATTAATTTTATTAATTAGTAAATAGTTCGTTAAATAGATAGGTTGACAAGTATTTGGGAAGATAGGTACACAGGTAAGAAAAGAAGACTAGTTGAAAGTGGCATTTAGCCTTAAGGCAAGTTGCATGAACTTCCCGAAATATGTAAGAATTGACCTAATTAATCGAAATTTAAATTTAGGTATTTAGATAAAATTTTAACTGTTTATTTCAAAAATAAAGTTATCGCTTTCAATTAAATCTAAACATTGCGATTTCGAATAGAATTTTCTCAAACAAATTTAAATTGACTATGAATATATTAATTATATTGCACAGACACGTGCTTGTATGCCCTAAAATTGTAGCTTATCATTTTAAATTTTAATAATGAATTGACAATTTTTAACACAAATTTTTACATATTGTGATAATATTTTCACAAACTTTGATAAATTTTTAACATTAAATTATTTGTCGTAGGGCCGTATCTATTGCCAAAAAAAGTTTCGTAAAATTTTTTTTTCAACAGTTAATTTCAAGAAATCGGCCCGGTAGATTTTTACCTACAACTAATTAGTATCATTCCCAACCAATATCTTTCGAACAGTTTTTGATTTTTTAAAATCGATTCAGATTTGAGAGATAAAACGTGGACAAAAAAATTTCACTTTTGCTATTTACAAAGGCTACACAACGGCTTACAAAACTGAGAAAAGATAATACACATCGAAAATCGAATGGCTTTTAAATTTTTGAAATCGGTTTAGCCGTTTTTGAGAAACGTCGATTTACGACAAAAAATCTGTTCACATACACACACACGTACTTTTTCTAAATTTGGTCTCATTCGATTCAAGATGGCTTGAAATGTCGAGAAAACAAAATTAGCGAATCGGATTTTTTGATGAGAACATCGGGAAGTTAAAAAGGAGATATCTGTCCTTATCTGGTAGATAAGTAGGCAGGTAACCATGTAGGCATGTGGGCAGGTAAACAGGTAAACTAGTAGACAAGTAGATAGATAATACACAGGGACATAGGTATGTGTATAAACATGTGACTAGACAGACAGGTAAACAGGTAGACAGTTGAATAGAATTGGTAAACAGGTAGAAATGTAAAAAAAAAACTAGAAATATATGCTTGTAGACAATTAGACCAGTATAAGGTAATAGGCAGACAGGTAGACAGGTATATTATATATAAATAAGAATATACTGATTGATTCTGAAAGATGTACAAACCTTCACCAAAAATCTTTCACTCCTAGGCTTTTTGAACCTACTTTTTGCGTATATGATAAAAATCTACGATTATATGCTAAAAATATTACCTCATAGGTAAACAAGTAGGCAAAGGAATAGAATTGGTAAACAGGTGCCAAAGTAGAAAACTACCAATATATGAACAGACAGGTCGCAAAGTGAGATTATAAATGAATAAAAATAATATTATTGATTGATTCTGAAAAATGTACAAACCTCCTCCAAAAATCTTTCACTCCTAGGCTTTTCAAACCTAGTTTGTATATGACAAAAACTACGATTATTTGCCAAAAATATTACCTCACACCAAAAAACTAAAACTCATGAATCCAATTCTCGCCCGTGTTTTTCAATCTTGCCTTTCGCAGTGGCAAAATTATCATGAAATTTACATACGCATCTCTAGGAATCCAAAAAAAAAAAATCACATGACAAAGCCTCGGGTCTCGGCGGACATTTCTCATATTACGTATGCATTGGATATTAGATGTCAGAATTCTACACGCCTAGGAGCTACTATCACTTTTATCTTATCACAATAAATATATGACCATATATAAAACGCCGCCAGAAATACAACACAATTGTAGACCATCACTTATTTTCAAATAACTCTGGAATACCTGACACGAAAGAATAATCGCACATCTTAAAGATCGGAGATTTTTATAGAAGCCACTTTGTTTACGTGGCATCTGGATAAAATAAGTCTTCGCGTGAAACCATTTTATAATCTGATAATCTTCATGTTTATCGCTAAATGGGAAAATTAGATGTCATATTATGACATACATATAAATGTGAACTTGTCTTACTGGTAAGGGCTTCGGTCGATTTTCACCCCAGCCTGATATGAAGCAGTTGTGACATCAGTTTTAGTGTGAAAATAAATTTCCAAAATATGTTTCCAAGTGCAAATAGCCATTTGAGGGCATTGGTGCATCAAATGAAAGATATATTGACAGCATTAAAAAAAAAATCAAAAAATATATAACTAATAGAAATTAACCCAGCTGTTGGGTTGGCTTCTTAAAAACCATGGAGTTAAAAGTACCATCAGAACAATTCATTTGACTCATAATTTTTCATTGCTGATCAATAAAAAACTGTTATTCAAATTTTTTTGAACCAAATATGTATTTTCTATTATAGATTCTATTACTTATAAAATAGTTGTCTGGATTTGCAAAGATTTAGAAGATTTGATTTGACAAAGTTTTAGGACTTATTGTGCAGCTTTGCATGAATTTTGCATTTTCACCCATTTTCATTGTTTAATCAAGTTTTTAGTGCTAAAATGAAGTTTATTAAGCTTCTCATTGGTTGTAATTTCATAAATAATTTAAATAAGAACTAATTTTAATTAATTTAACACTTAGGAACATATGCAATATGTTCAAGTACTATTCGTCTCAGCACTAAAATTCCGTTTTCTGAACGAATTGTCCTCTAACCTCTTACTACCTATCATAAACAATTCAAAAACAAAAAAAATCCATAAATCCCAAAAGAAATTAGATAACAATTTTTATAATTAAAATTCTCATTACAGAGTCCTACAAGATGTATATCATATTTTACGAGTAAAGTTATTTTAAATGCGATTAAAATGGAACGAATATTTCTTTTCCACGAAAGTTCAACCATTAAGATATAAAACATATTACATATACACAAACATTTTTTTTCTTACTTCATATAATTGGATTTTAGGATAAATATAAAATTACCAAATTTACTTCTTTGACAAATGAGCTAAACTTTTTAGCGAGCAGCAAATCGAAGAAGTTTTCCAATAAATCAGACTGTCGATAGAAATTCATTATATATATATATATATATATATATATATATATATATATAAAATTATACGTATAAAATCTAAATAACCTATATAAGTTATATTTTGAACTGATCAACCGATTTGAATTGTTCAAAAAGCATTCGATTTCTATTGATAAGGAGTCCAGATGATTGGTTTTCGGCAGAACTTTGTCCATTCGATCTGAATGATAAATCATTTCACTTGCATTGGCGTAATGAAGGATTGAATACATTTTTGCAAAGGCAGGTCCAGGGGTTTCGGAGAGCCAGATAAAAATAGTTAAAAAAAACATTTGGCAGTCGAAAATCAGATATTTTTGACCGATATGAAGGGGCAATATGGATGAACCGATATAAATGGACGTAAAACCTTACCAGAAATTTAACAATTTTCAAAATTTCAAAAAAAAAAACAGTATTTCATAAATTTTCAAATCATTAAAAAAAAATCATAAGTTTTTAAAAAAAATTGCTTTTTAAACTTTTTATTCAAATTTTTTAAATGTTTTCAAAACTTCCAGAAAAATCATAATTCTGAATAAAAGCTTATTTGTTCCCTAAGCTTTTAGGAATTAAATCACGGTGCGAAAAGTTCGAGCAATTTGTCATGTTCCACTAGTTTCTATTTTGGCTTATTATCATTATCATTTTATTGTTATTACTTAATAAAAAGCTTTTAGGAATTAAATCACGGTGCGAAAAGTTCGAGCAATTTGTCATGTTCCACTAGTTTCTATTTTGGCTTATTATCACTATCATTTTATTGTTATTACTTAATAATAATAATTATTATAAATGGTTATAATTTTGAATGTTGAACAAAAAATACATATTGCTATTTCAGAAGACAAATAATTTTATGGCCATAATCTAACTTCATATAACAAATTTTAGTTAAAATAGGAATTAATTTATTTTAGTACACAAATAATAATATTAAACCTCTGTTATAAATAACCAGTTTTGTTCAAATGGGGTCTAATAATTAATTTCCCGTAGGGTAAGTTATAGTAATCGCAATAAAATCGAAAATGAAAATTGTTATATATCTTTACGTTTCGGAAGTTTCTGAACATTTTGGCATACCATAAACCGTCGACGATTTGGGAACACGGTTTAAACGATTTTAATTATTCAAAAAGCATTCGATTGCTGTTGATAAAAAGGCGTGCAAACTTGTAAAAAAGTAAAAAAAAAGCCATTTGGCGGTCTAAAATGATCATTAGACATATGCGCATCAAATTATCAGACATTTTATAGAAATTTTAACAAGTATAAATTTTGTTTACATTCCTATAGATTCCGTACCAATGTTTATCCGTTAGACAGCAACGCAGCGCCTACGCGCTTCGATATTTCGTCTCTTTCTTCTTTGAAGTTAAAGCAGTACGATCGCTTTCAAAAAAAAAGTTCAGAATTTCCAAAATATTTCGAAATAAAAAAAATCTTTTATTTTTTCACAAAAAGTAAATTTTTATCAAAAAAGGCACGATGCCATGCGCCCTACTAGTTTACGTATAAGTGAATAATCTACAAAAATATTCAATATATTGATAAGTACGGTCAGGTTTCCAACTCTCCGCTATTTTACCTTCAAAAGTTGCTCTCATGTCCCAGTGGTAATTCTGTTTCGTATACTTAGGAAAACAGTGCTTTGAATCCGAAATCGCGCATTGGCGGTTGCCTTGATTTATTTCTTATTTATTCTTTCAAGAAAAATAAAAAAACATACCAGACGAAATTCTGGACTATTGTGTGTGCAATCGAACGCTATATTGAGCGATAAAAAAGGTAGGACTCCCATTGAATTAAATGAAATATTTGTGAAAAGGTTTGCCACTTATTCCCGGTACATATGCTTCAAGATTTCGGTATTTTCACTCAAGGTGGTCAAGTAATTTGATGAAAACGAAAAGTGCAGTATGGTGTTCATTTTGGTTCTGTGCCTTTACCAATCTGCTAAAATAATTATATTTTGGAAGTAAGGACTTGTTATATAATTTGCTCATCTAATTATTTATCTGCTATTTTATCGTATTATTTCATATTAATACTTCAATTCTGATAATTCACCATCGAATTAAATCTCTATCCATCCATCAAATTAGGACATTATGGAATCAGATGCTATTAATCATTCATCAGTAGACGGAAACGGCTGACGATAGAAATTCACGTCAAATGTACTAATTCTCCTCGATCAAACCGATAGTAAAATATGTCAATCAATGAGGTATATTTGTGTCTATTGATATCAACTTTTATCCGAAAAACAGTACCATTCGAATATTTATCAACTTCCACAAAATTCATAGAAAAAGACAATTTTTTCCAATTACCAGAGCACACACAACTTATTTAGATCATTATTTGTAGAGATCAAGCGGAGTATAAGAGATCTAGTCAAACTTGTAACTTTGTATGTTATGTATGAAGATCTACATGGGAAATGTTGTTCCCAAGTTGTGCAAATGTTGTCAAAGACGTGTCTCTGTCGTGTAAATTAATACTATAATATGTAAATCAGATTTGCCTATTTTACCTTTACGTGGCATTTTATAATTCACTTAAGGAAGCAAAAGAGGAAAACATGGATGGACAGTAAGCAAAGAGACTTCCTCAACACCTGTCTTTTTGCATAAATCAGTTTATTAATCCATCTCATATGTGGTACAGTGGTTATTTTATACGACTACGAGCTCTCTAGGATATATGTTAAGGCGCGAAGCTTAAACAATTACTTCTACGTCTAAACTGGGTGTTGTCGATGTGTTTTAATCACTACACTTTTAATTTTGTTCTATAATGAAACTGCTGGTGTGATCGGTGATTATATAAAATACGACGTTTGATATTAATAGATTTATTATAAAAAAATATGGTGAATATAATCGCAACAGATAGTTGGTGTTTTTATACTGCGCTCTAAACTTATACTAAATAAAAATTATTAAAAATTAGGATTAACAATATTAGCCCCGCCCGTAAGAGGCGGGTTACACTAATTTCTACATATACGGGGGATGATTTCTCGGACTTACTATATCTGAGAAGGATGATTCCTGGAAATTATCTGAAGGAATTTTGCAGACTCATAAATAAAATTCTCGACGCGGATATAGACAGTCGAGACAAATAAATTACATCAAAAATTAAAATATCTTATATTACTAATGCATTTGTACTTGAAAGTGTGAAAGACATGCAGACGACGGTCCGCCTGGCCTGGCGACTGTCCATCGTATCGGAATACGAGACGATGCGACCCTTACAAAAAAAAACAGTTCAGGTTACCTCCATTGGGAATCCTTAACAATATATAAATAAATATATATAGAGGTAGGGCCACAGAGTAACAGCCAAAAATCGAAAATGAAAATGTTTGCATATCTTCACGTTTTAGAGGTTTCTTAACATTTTGGCATACCTTAGAAAAACTTTATGATTGTATGTATGGGTGTATGTAGTAGATGTGTATGCATGCGTACAATATTTCGTCGACTTTTTAGGAAGCACCACTCAATCGATTTGACTTATCCAAAAACCATTCGATTCCTATTGATAAGGTGACGTTCTGTCTAATTTATGGCAAAAGTTGGTCCAGCCGTTTCGGAGATACGAGGCAAAGAGTGCAGAAAATAGAAACCGAGTTTTTGAGAGCATTCATTTGAAGGATTCAAGAAACATTCAATTTGTAATTATGAGGAGAAGTGGTAAATAGTTTTTGGCAGGTCCACCATTTTCGGAGATTCTTTAAAAAACTTTTTGGTTGTATTGACAAATTGATCATTTTTTGAGAAAAAAAATATATTTTATTTAATTTAAAAATCGGATTTTAATTTAATTTTAACTAAAATTCCGAAACCCATTTATATAATTTAGAATAAATTAAACTTTGCTATTCATATAAATCTTAGAAATGTGAGATAAGGTCCTTCATTCTAACTCCGCTTGATTAAGTTTTGTTTTATTTCATCGTCCAATTCATAAGCTTTTCTATAAAATACGAATAATGAAAGTTGCAGTAATATAATAATATATTAAACTTCCCGTAGGGCAAGTTATAGTAATCGCAAGAAAATCGAAAATGAAAATTTTTGCATACCTTAGAAAAAATGGGTGTGTGTGCATGTGTGTGTGTGGGGATACAAATTTTCGTCGACGATTTCGGGAACACGAATCAACCGATTTGAATCATTCAAAAAACATTCGATTCGTATTGATGAGGAGACGTGCTGATTAGTTTTTGGCAAAGGCAGGTCTAGCCGTTCCGAAGAAACGGGGCGAAAAGTGCCATAACGGTAGTTCAGTTTTAAAAAGAACGGAGCGTCCGATTTTAATAATTCAAAAAACATTTTACTTGTATTGACAAGATAAAAAACTGATTAAATTTTTGGTAAGGCAGGTCTAGCGGTTATGGACTCTCAATGAAAATAAGTTTAAAAAATGCTATTTGGCTCTCAAAAATGATCATTAGACATATGCACATCAAATGATCAGATATTTTATAGAGATTTTCATAACGTGTACACTTTTCGCGTCAATTTTATTGGGTTCCGTACCAAGATTCTTAATTACGGTACGGGAAATTCCAGCAATTTGCCTTAAAGCACGATGCTATGCAGCCCACTAGTTTCAAAATATTTAATATGCTTCAAATATTTTATTATGAAATGGGAAGTTTCAGCAATTTGCCTTAAAGCACGATGCCATACACCACTAGTTTTATTGGAAGTTTGCTCTATAAACTAAATTTTTCACAAATTTCTCATATACTTATATACTCAAAACCAGAAACCGCCGATTCTTTTATCCGCTAATGCATCGATTTACGATTTACGATTTACGATCCGTTTGCCTTCTTGTCAACGGCAGAGCGCCTCCAGGAATTAGCCGTCCACATATATCATTTCAAGTGACTGTTATTAACCGAATGAATAACAACGGGAGCATTGCAACAATGCACAAAAGCAAGCAACACAGGACCCATAACAGAGCTGTCTATCACGTACTGTTTGGAGTTTGGACCATCGAATTGCCGGAATAGATGTTTGCTAGATCGCATATTCGACAAACTCGACTGTCACAAGCCGCTACGCCGTGTCAATCAGCCGGATTGGATTTCAATCGGACAACGACAACAACTATTGATACCTCGAGAGGGAAACGTCCGACGAAAATTAGAGGTTAAGTGATGACCGAGTTCATTCACTGAGGGCAGTAAGGTTGATTACACTTGAAGGGATAACATGATGTACGATATTTTTTATGCAGATTTGCATATGCATTTTTGCCAAAATATATTGTCGTAAATAAGTGATTTTAGTTTCTTCGTCTGAAGAGAAATTTAAAAATCACTTTTTTTTATAAAATCTTTTTTAATGAAAAAGTGTTAGTGTATAATCAATCAAACAGGTATTTAATTCTGGTTTTTCAGTAACCATTTCTTAAAACTTTCTAATTTTTAACATTTTTAATATTTTGGTATATAATCCACTCATTTATTTTCAACATTTTTATTTTGATTATATTGTCATATTTCTGTACATTATGTTTTCCATAATTTTATTCATTTTATATAAAAAAACCACCATCTTCTGCTTTTCTTAAACATATTGTTTGCTTAAATTTTACCAAGATCATGTTTCTTGACGGATGTCCTGAAGATGGAACGTACCTAGTTCTATCTTCAAAGAAATAGATTTTAAAAGAACATTTTTGTTCGTTATTATTTTTTGGATTCTTTGTTGGAAGCTCTACAATATATATATATATATATATATATATATATATATATATATATATATATAGTGTAGAGCTTAAAGGTCTGCGAGAATTGAGGTCCACCATCATGATCTCAAAAACCAGTAAAAATTGTAATCTTTTAACATCCGGTAGAGTAAGTTATAGTAACTGCAAATAAACAATAATGAAAACTATCATATATCTTTATGTTTCAAAGGTATCTTGACATTTTGGTATACCTTACGATTAAAAAAAGTGGATGTATTCGTGTTTGTGTGTATGTGCGGATACAAATTTTTGTCGATAATTTCGTGAACATGATTGAATATTCAATGTTCAATTTCATGAACCGATTTGAATAATTCAAAAAACGATTCCTATTGATAGGGCTGACAAGTTTTTAGCCAAGGCAGGTCTGACCATTCCAAAGATATAGGGTGAAAAGAGCCAAAAATGGTAATTTTGTTTTTGAGATAACGTAGCGTCCGATTTGAATGATGTGAAAATACACTTTATTTGTATTGACGAAGAAAATTCTGATCAAATTTGAGTTAAGGCAGGTTAATCAGTTTCGGAGATACACAAGAAAAAGTAAGAAAGAAAATGATATTTGGCGGTCAAAAATTAGACATATGCACATCATATTATGATAATTTATGCAGATTTTAAGTAAGTAAGATAGTAATTTTGTTACTATTTTTTGGATTCCGCACCGAAATTCCTCTGAAGTTGGCTTATACTGTTCAAACGAATTTCAAAATTTTTAGCAATAAGCAATACTTGTCCCAGATTTTGATTTTTTGTGCGGGATTAACAAAAATTATGAAAAAAAATTGACTGATGCTAAATTTTTAAAATATATTATAATATCATAAATAAACAAGTATTGCATATAATATAAAAATGAAGGTTTTTAAAAGTCTGCAATTCTGATTAAAAAATAGATTCATATAAAAAACTGTTTGTTTTATTATATCCTTAAATTAGATAGTAATATGTTTTCAAGTGAAAATAGCCCTCACCCGGCATTGCTGCACCAATAAAAATACTCGCCCTATTACAGAAATTGTAATAATAATATATCATACAGAGATGTGACAACTGATTGGGTTGCCATCTGTCAAATAGACTAGTTTTAAGTCAAATCAGCCCAACAGATTATAGGACTATTGTGTTCTGATTGCTGTTCGAAAATTAAAAAAAATATCCTTAAATAGCATTTGTTATATAATAGGCTAACCCCCCTCCACGTCCCGGATTAGCACAACTTAAAATTGCCGACCCGTATGTAAACATTCTTAAGTGTTTTTGAATGACAGGATTGTCACCGTATAGGCTATTATTTGAACAATAGAATATATAGTAATTATAATAAACTTTTTGAAAATGTTATTTATTATTGATCAATATTTATTGAGTATGGATTTGTTTCCTCGAATATTTAATTCTGATACTAGCAGCAATTTGCTTTAAGGCACGATGCCTTGCACCACTAATATTATTTTGTTCATTATTATTGCTTAATAGATTAACAAATTAAATTCAAATAAATATAATCCATTTAACAAATTGTCGACTTCAAAACCAATCTGCCACCTTGCTCGATTAAATACTTTCATTACAACCTCACAGTGTGCAATATTTCTTCGGTCGTTTTTCCCCGTGCAATGCAGTCGCCGGCAGTCGCGTTCCGGCCTCGAAATTCGAATAAAGTAAATTTATGCATATGCATATGGCCCATATGGGCGACGCCACCGCGATTCCCCCTGCACTCTCTCGGCTCTACATTAATTTATAACATTTAAAGCAAACACGGTACAATAAAGGTGACACAAAGCGCGAGCCGCAGTGCGCTCCGCGGCTAAATTCGCCGTGATTTTATAATTGCCGCCGCGGCTATATTTTTCAAATAATGGCCGCAGAGATAGAACTGGTCCGGTCGCCGCCCAGTGATATCACATTGTCATTAAATATTTGTTGGTCGCTACACGATTTTGTAGTAAATTTTAATTGCTCCCGTTGTTTACTACATATATTTATTACTTTTTTTTTAATGGTGTCATCATTATTTTTGGTCGTTGAATATTTTTATAAAAAATATTCAATTGACTAAATGTTTGAAGGAACAAAACCTTGAATTATTTAAAACTTAGGGACTGATTCTGTTTTTTTTTCATTTTATTTTCAATAGCAATCAGAATACATGACAATTCTATGAGCTATTTGGCTTATGTCATTCACTTGCACACATACACACACACTTTAAAATACACGTATAAATTAATATGATAAATGTAATATTGATAGTTAGCGAATCACTTCAATAAGTGCCTCTACTATTCTGTTCATATAAAGTTGTGATAGTTCTAAGGATATTATCTTTAGGCAGCATCTTCTATAGTCTTCTTGAAGTTGGTGTCTCAAGAAGCTGAGTGACTATATAGTTTGTATGGTGTTCTAGTTTTACACTGTTGATTTGTATAATTTTGTTTATAAATTCAATATAAAGATCGTCGTGTTAGGTTTTATTACTAACAAACCACGGAGCATCAGTAATCTGCCTCAATATTTTCGATTGGGCACGTTGCATTAGCACTATGTTGGATTTGCTCGCACAGCCCCACAATTCTATGCCATAAGTCCATATTAGTTTTATTACTGCCTTTCAATTAGAAGTTTATTTTCAATAACTTGCGAGGGACTGATTCTGATGTAAAATAGACCAATGTTGTGGCAAGGATGTTACAAGGATATAAAATGGTACTAAAAACTATGAAAATGATAGGTGGTTGTTGTGCAGTCGGGCGTCTTAGATTGAAAACCTAACCTAGAAAATGCACAATCTTATCTTAAAAGCATCTTTGTGATGTGGTATAATAGAACATACATGAAGTTAGATTATATGTAAGAAACGACTGATCGAATAGCAAATATATAGCATTTTGACAGTTTTTAGTACAATTTTATATGAAAAACGCGACAAAACCAAACCTTGCCATAATATTGGTCTATTCTACGACAGAATCGACCTCTTAGTCCAAAATTTTTAAAATATAGAAATTTTGGATAATTTCAAAGTTTAACTATATAAGAATCTGTATGATGCATCTGAATGGTATTAACAAACCTTTATTAATTTTGTCAACAATGGGACTATATTTTTCAGAATTCTGGATAAATTGATAAATACAAATAATTTAATGATGTCCTTTTCGTCAATACAAAGATAATTTCATTTCATTATAAATAAAGTAGAATAACATTTTTTGAATTATTCTATTCTCAAACTATCAAACTTTAAATTGTCCTTTTTTTCTTCTTTTTTCCATGTATTTCCGAATCAACAGGACCTGCCTTTTATAGAAACTAATCAGCATGTGTTAGTAATTTTTCAAATAATTTTTCATCCTTTTTTATGAAAATTTTGTTTATACTAAGTGATTCTCTAGAATCATTAAATTTTTTTCTATGTTACTTTATTAAGACTTTTTCAGATTTTTCATTCAGATTCAAAAATTTTATTTTAAAAGAGTTTGATAAAAGAAGAGTTAAAATTTCATTACCAGTCCACCTGTTCATATTATTTCTGTGCAAAGGTTGGCAGTCTGATGTATAGTTATATTTTTATCAGTAACACATTTTAATTAATTTTTTGCTGTTCGAAGAAACGCAATACGATTTTATAGTAAATTTTAATTGCCGCCGTTATTTACTACATATATGTATGGACTTGCATTTATTACTGTTTTATATTGGCGTCATTATTTTTGTACGAATGAATAAAATGAATGAATGAATAGAAATAAAACAGAAAAATAGAAATAAAAATAATTTAAAAATAATTTTTTTTTTTGCAACTGCTAAATAATTTAACATCTAGTAACAATAATAAACAATAACATAAATGTAAATAAAAGCTATAAGCTTTTTTGCATCTAAAGCTAGTTTTTTTACCAACTAATATATGGTGTTCATATTATACGCAAATTCGATTAGACTTTACAGGATTTTTGAAAATTTACATCAATTTTGGAGAGTTTACACCATCATAATTCATGGCTTCAAAAATATTATACTTTGGCATTAAATCAAAGTAAGTTCGACAACTCATCTAATTGCACATTAAATTGTTTTCTCTATTCTTTATTATAGAAAAAAATGACAAAAATTATACCAATAACTCCAATTTCCATCTGCCTATATTTTCATATAAACACCACCTTCTGGATCGCCAGTACTAATTGTAGTTATTTTTTAATAACGTGGTATAACATTTTTATTAATTATCAGTTGTTTGCGGAAATGTAACATCACATTGTAATTAATTTAAATTGATGTCTACTGACTATGTTTTATATCGATTTATATTCATTAGTTTCTCACATTTTTTCAGAGGTATTTATTACAGCAATTTATCATTGAAATCGTCGTTCTAGTTGTTCATTAAAATAATTGTTAGTATCAATAACAGAAAATATTTGCAAAATTATTTTAATGAATTTTTTTATAATTTATTTAAACTAAGCTTTTAAAATAATATTGAAAGCGTAAATGAGCAATATTATCGTAAGACAGATGTATATAATCAAAATACCAAAACACTCGCTTTTGTGTATTAAATTATATAAATAAATAAGCATTAAAAAAAAGAAATATACCACAAAAATGTATGTATTGTGAGCTTTCATGTCAATGTGGTTACTTCTACATGACTGTTCAAAAGCCCATACTACTACTTATTTCCAAGTTAAGTTTTTCCCAACAGAAGAAATAAATGGATCATTTTGCAATCAAATATTTAGCTGATATTTATGTATGTACCTACCGTCCGTCGAAAAAAATATCTTAAAAAATTTAAAAGATACAATTTCTTCCAAGATAAAAAGTATATATTGAATGTATGCATGAAAAGTATTACAAGAATCGAATATAAAATTCTACCTAAAAAAATTTTTAAAAAAATCATTTCAGTTGTACAAAATTTTCAGTATGCGTTGAATTTGAACTTGAATTAAATTATGTTAAAAAAGGAAATTTTACAAGAGATGAGTTAAATAGTTAGTTATTCCAAAACTGCTTATAAATATTTTTGACAAAATACCAGATCAAGGTTATCTACAGAGTTATCTCTGTAAAAAATGTACCCATAAAATTTATATTTTGCATAGATTACATAAATTTCGTAAAATTCATTTAAAATTAAAAGTAAGTCTTTGGATCTGTTTGGATCTGTTTGCCCCTCGGCTGTCCCATTTTACCCCATCTGTGGAGCAAAAAGGAGCAAGTGAAAATTTTTTGAAAAACAGCAAAAACACGTTTTTATAATAATGAATTTGCTGAACTTTGAAATTTTTTCAGAACGTAGTCAGATAGTTGCTTGTTTGATATGTGTTGCGATATAATTCGTTTGGTTTTCACAATATAATTGCTCAATTCGGACCTTTATGCCCCTTTCTGCTTTATATATACTAATTTAGTCACTCTTGTGTGTTACATGATAAAATGAATATCCCTATTTAAGCAAACATAGCACAAAAAATTATGTAATATAAGCTTTCATATCGGTGTAATTATTTTCTATATTTTTGTAAAAAAAAATACACTATTATTTATTTTGAAGTTGATATTTTACAGTCAAATAAATTAATTGATATTTTCGATAATCAAATCATATTCATATGTGTCTGTTTATTGAGAAAATTTCTTCCTAAATTAAAAAAGTTCCTCAAAATTTAAAACAAGTATACTGTAGGCATGAATTATCGAAAATTAGTATTTATTATTTTTCATAAAAAATGCCGAAAATGATGTTTGTAATATAAACATGTTATTAAAAATTTATTAAAGAGTTACTGAAAATGAATTTACTGAAGCTGAATTACTTGTCAAAATTGTATTATATTGTATAATCAAAGGAAAAATTTTGTTTTTTGATTAATTAAATAAAAAATTTGATCGTTCTGAATCAAAATATCAAACAATTGTTAGTAAATCAATATTATTCATTAACCTGGAAATATACCCAGCTACGTACCTAGAAATGAAATACAAATATAACGTAGTCTAGGAAATAGATTTTAATTTCGAAAGGTACAAGCTGCGCAGTCCGCATCTAAATTAAACAATGTTGTACGACTATGTATATGCATCGCATATGGATTTAATTAAATGAAAAATATGGAGGTGACACGAATTTTAGTTTATGCACATTTAACTTTATGCCCATTCAAAACCCAAAATAGAATTATACGAATAATGAATATTTCGCACAGAATGTTAGCAATATCATAAAATTATATGTTACCCAACCTATAATATATATATATATATATATATATATAATATATATATATATATATATTAGGGTGGTCCTTAACAAGGACATTTTCGAATTTCTTTGCTCCCAAGGGCGCCAATGCTTCCAAATGAATAAAAAATGTATCTCTAATAGTATTAGTTCTTAATATAAACATTTAGATAGAGCGCACGCCAATTGAAAGTTTCTTATATTTGTTATTAACATACGTCATTGAGTAAATTCTTGCGCCATCTGTATAGTATTCGTGAACTCAAATATTATGACACATAAGAATATTTATAAACTACTTAACCTCTAATTAAATCCTATTCATCATGGAATCAAGATTAATTTTGCAGCAAAATATTTACTTAATTAGTGATGTTGAAACTGGAATTATTATCTTGATTCCATGATGAATAAATATTATAGAACAGCCCACATGGTTTTAATTTGAGGATCTATCCAAATATTCCATACATGGTATTAAACTTTAACACTACAATTTTTTCAATATTTAAACTAAAACCTGCAACATAATCATATTATTATTAATGATTATAAGCATAGCTGTACCATTAAATTTAATTTGATTTTTCAAAATAAAACCACAGAATGAATTGCATTACGAGAAAACCAGCTGTAATATGCAGAGAAATATCGATCCAAAAAAATTAGTTCTTAACAATATTTTTAAAATGTCAACTTTAAAAGTTTTCAATTTTAATTGCAATTTTACAACAACAATTTTGTATTTCTTTAGTTTTCTAAAGAAAACAACGCTTGCACGCATGTTTCCTTGTAGCAAAAACATCCTTTTACTGAACTATGCCTGCAGAAATTCTAATAAAAACAAAACATGCTATGTTATCTCAGATAATAAAGGATTTGCTTTCTTTACGATAAAGAACATTATATGAAAATGTAAATAACATGCACAAAGCTTCATATGATTATGATAAAGTAAAGTTTAAATTATTCTTTCTTCGAGTTAATTAGATTTCAGTCTTGAAGGCAGGGAAATATAAATACATTGTATATAAAGAAGTAATGCGCAGTATCAAAAATAATAAAGCTTGATTAACTTATTGAAGTTTTTTTACCAAAAAGCTAAATTTAATTAAAATCACCTTTTCAAAATTTAGTTAATTGCACTTAAAACAAAATCAATAATTCAAAGACTCAAATTTTTTAGTTCAGTTCTTTATGTAAGCATATCTTTAGTTTAGTTCTTTATGTAAGCAATTGATTGTTAAATTCGGAAAATTATGTAAAATTAATTCTTTAACTCTATGCCGAGTTTAATTGTTATTTATAAAATATTTCTAAAAAAGTCTACAAACATTCAGAAAAAAATGTTATGATAAACTAACTAAACTAAAATGTTATGATAAATAAGAAATGATTCAAGTAGTA
>NW_020536999.1:58152154-58214275 GCF_003426905.1 Ctenocephalides felis
GTCGTTAGGAAAATGCCAAGAATACTAGAAAGTACAGTTAGTCTCGTTTATCAATGGTTTTATCGCAAGTTGCATGAACTTTCCGATATGTGTAAATAATCGTTAATCAATAATATTTTATTAATTTATATTTGTGTATTTCTTTTTATTTATTTCCTTCTATCCTCTCTTCTGTCTACCTGTCTACCTGTCTGCCTGTCCACCTATTTACCAGTTTTTTTTAATTGTACTGTTCCACCGTTTTACCTTTTATTCATATATCAATATTCCTATTTTCAACTAATGCCTTCGTATATGATTTTTTAAACATCATATTTGACCAATAAATGTCAATTTTGTTCTTTTTGCATCTCCAAACCTACTGAATCTGCCTTCACAAAAAATGTAATCAATTTCTCAATCCGTCAACATAAGTAAAGCAATTTTTGAATTATTCAAATCGGATGCTCAGTTTCTTTAAAACTAGAATTTTTAGCACATTTTGCTTTGTATCTCCAAAATGGCTGGACTTATCATTACCAAAAACTGACCAACACGTCTCAACACAAATCGGATGTATTTTGAATCAATCTAATCGGATGCTCCGCAAGTTAAATATAATTTCTGAAAATCTTCTACTAAGCAAAACTTCTACACTTACTCTTCTATAGAGTAAGAAGTATAGAATACATTAGACCTTTAACTCTAACACTTTAGATGAAAAATTGATGTGACAAATTGGACAACAAATACTTCAGATATTAAGAAACAAAGACATAAATGATGTAATTATAGAATCTTTAATTTTCTAATTACAACCAATACATGCTTTTATCATGTTCAATTCCAATCACAAATATGACATAAACAATAGTAAATGTGGAAATGTTATGAAAGTGCAAATTGATACAGTGTTGTAGAATGATAACTAATGTTTACTGCTCATAATATGCTAAACAATGCAAATAAATGACCGGTCATTGCATATTATACTAAAACCGGCTGTCACATCGTACTTGTTATTAACCCACAACGACATTAATAACGCACTTGTGACACCGTACACATATTAAGTATTCATATTTCATATAAAATCGGAGGTAAGGTTTCGGTTCCGTGTTCTCACTCATGTTCAATGGGGAAAGGCTCGATAGAATTTTACTCAATATCTACAATGATAAAATTTTGTCTAGGATGGAGGATCAAAGAAACTACAAAGGTACTCAACTCCTTCAAAAGAATAAATTTTATCTAGGATGAAGTATTAAAGAACCTACAAATTTACTCAAAGCCTTCCAAAGATTAAATTTCATCCAAGATGAAGTAACAAAAAAACTACAAATTTACTCAACGCCTTCTAACGTTTAAGTTTTATCTAGGATGAAGTAACAAAGAAACTACAAATTTACCCAACTCCTTCCAAAGATTAAATTTTATCCAGGATGAAGTAACAAAGAAAGTTTAAATTTACTCAACGCCTTCCAAAGATTAAATTTTAGCTAGGATGAAGTACAAATGAATAAACTACAAATGAGTAAAATGATAAAATGTTTTTTTTGTGTTGTTTTTTATTGTTAACCTTTTTTTTAATCATAATTTGTCATACTAGGACAATCAGTAATTATTTTGACGTTATAATATGACTTTTTGAATGAATTGTCCAGTAGTTGTCCAACCCAGTTCTGACTATAGTCGAAGCATTTATTGATAATTTATGATTTATGCAGCTATATTCACGAGATGCAATTTTTTTTTATTTATTTCTTATAACCAATCTGAACCTTGGGTTCAATGAGGTTATTCGGTGACGGGTACAGGGCTTTCAGAAATTCCCCCAATGGGAATTTCCTTACATAAATATATTGATTGTTAATTTATTAAATCTTGCGGCCACTTTCTTTTTAATCTTCTCATAGAAACTTATTTTAGCAGGTCTTTTATTAGAGTGTTTGGATGGTATGCGCTATTTTGATGATATTTCAATTTTTACTTTAAATAACTTGAGATATTGAACCTCAAGTGGAAATTTGACATCAAAGCTGCCTGATGTCGGACTTGGCGGTAGCTGGGATCAAACCACCGAACCCGGGACTAGATTGTGCTTGCCTACGTCCGAATTGATTACGCCACCGCTAGGCCTATAATTTGAGTAAAACTATAAATCTATTCTGTAAGCTATTTGAATCTTTAGTATCCAGGTATTAACCACGACTAGCAATTCTAATTTTTAAAAACTGCAAAATCTCTAGAATAAAATCGTTAAGCAACTAGTTAATGCCCTTCTTCCAGATTTCTCCATGAAGATCTCGGAATAATTTTCTCTAAAGAAAAAGTACACAAACATTGTCAAAAATAAAATAAGGCTGACAAAATGTGCTAATAAACTGGCAAAAAAGTTGTACTATTACAGCCAGTTTGAAAAAGTCTAATAACCTATGTCTACCAATAAGTAGTCACTTCTGATATAATTTTCAAATTTACCATTGATATTTGTGCATTTACATGGCTTGATAGCTTGAAACCTAATATTAATAATTATTTAAATTAGTAAAATGCTGGGCTTCAAAGAGAAATAATAAAGAATTAAAATACACTTATTAAAATGTTCTATTAAGTTGACAATGGCATGATGACTAAAAGTGAAAATTGAAAGAAAAAACGTTATGGAAATTAACTTTTGAAAAATAAATTAGTTTAATATATATTATTGAGCTATATGATATATGGTCACAAAAATTGTGTAATAATCTTTAAAAAATAAAACTCGTATGGTGATGAGGCTTATATGTACACTTGAGATCATGTTCAATTCAATGATAAACAATTTAATTCTAAATCTAATTCTAAAACTGAAATCAAAAGTCAATTTAAAGTAATTCCTAAAGGTAGTCTTCTAAAAACTGCTTGGATATCATCAGTTTATTCTAATTTGACCCAACTTATTGTAGTCGTTGAATTACTTTATACTTTGGGCAAATTTAGACAAAAACAACTACCACCGAAGTGCAAATAAAACTTGTAAAAATATTTTCTGGAATAGTTCAAGAAGGAACACTACCGAATCAGTAAATAAGTGGAAAAAATTTAAAAGAAAATATTTTCCAAATTCTGAAACTAAACTTTGTCCATTTTAAATTTAAAATCATTTGATGATTGATGGAACTATAGTAAATGTTCTTTTCATATTGTTTGCCATTAAAATTATTCAACGGGTGTCATAAAATATTTTTAATAAAAACTAAATTTCTTAGAATTAAAGCAATAAATGTCCTGTATAATGTGTTTCATCATTTATTACTTTAGTATTATATGAGCACGAGTAATAGGTTTTGCGGGCACGCTATTTCGCCATTATGGGCAAAACTTCTGCACCTTACTTTGACATGTTACTATGTCAATATACCTACATATTAGCACGTACATCATCCTATATAATAGAATTTTGACTAAATTTTGGTCATACATTCACTCATAATAAAATACCTAAAAAATACCGAACTAGTGGTGCATGGCATCGTGCCTTAAGGCAAATTGCTGGAACTTCCCGTACCCAATTTTTTTTTTAAAGATTAACACTTTTGAAAAAAATTACTCTGAAAAAATTAGATTTTTGAGAAACTATAAATTTTGACAAAAAATTACTTTTTTTTTGAAAAAAAAAGACTTTTTGAAGAAAAATTTATTTTGAAAATATTTTGGAAATTCTGAAGTTTTTTTCAAAGCAATCGTACTGCTAACTGCATAGAGACGAAAAATCGAAGAGCGTAAGCGCCGCGTCGCCGTTTAACGGATAAACATTGGTGCGGAACCCATAGGAATGTAAACAAAATTTATACTTATTGTTAAAATCTCTTTTATAATTTGATGTACATATGTCTAATGATCATTTTTGACCGCCAAATTTCACTTCTTTTTACTTTTTTTACTAGATCACCGAAACCGCTAGACCTGCCTTCATAAAAATTTGATCAGTTCTTCATCTTGTTAGTACAAGTTAAATGTTTTTTAAATTATTCATATCGGACGCTCCGTTCTCTTAAAAACTGAGTTACCGTTTTTGGCACTTTTTGCCCCGTATCTTCGGAACGGCTGGACCTGTCTTTGCCAAAAACTAATCAGCACGTCTCCTTATCAATGCGAATCGAATATTTTTTGATATCGTCGACGAAAATTTGTATCCGCACACACGTACATACACGCATACACGCACACACACACATACACATACATCCATTTTTTCTAACATGTAAGGTATGTTGTAAGGTATGCCAAAATGTTCAGAATGTTTTGAAACGTAAAGATATATAAAAAATTTCATTTTCGATTTTTTTGCGATTAAAATAACTTGCCCTACGGGAAGTTAAAAATACCTACTAATGTAAATTTTAACTTAACTATTAGTAAAAATTGCAAAATATGATCAAAACCATATGCCCATTAACAAACAATTAATACTCATTTTTGTCAAACTCAATGCTCGACAGACCATCTGTTACACTCTAAAATAAAGTAAGTGTCTAATATGATCACATTTTTTAATAATTCGAACACTAATCAGAACTATATATGATCAAGTAGCTTTTGTGATGTGACCAAAAGAAATCCTGTGGTTGACGATACTCAATCTGATCAGATTAAATTTTTGTTCTAATACTGATGAGATGTATATTGCATCAATGCCCCCAAAAAGCTATTTTGGCTTTTAATCTTGTATAACAATATAGTTGATTTAATAACAAGTGCTTGATATCATTCTGGCGTAAATAGGTATTGGTACTGAATATTGTCTCCAATGGAACCAAATCCTGGACAACTACTACGCACCATAACACCGATTTCTTCGTATGGCCTATGATCTAAGATCTGTGAGTAAAAATTATTACCAATCCCCTAATTAATACGACATTGCGACATGTGAGGACATGTATGAGATTCTCATACATTAGTGGGAGGACTAAAAGGTAATAACTCATGATGTACCGGACAACACCACCACAGGCTTGAATTTGATTCTTTTTGCAATTCTCTTCCGTGCTCGAGCACGGTTACGATTGGGCGTGGACGTGTTTTCGGGGTACCGTTAGGATAAGGTCATTCTACATCTACACGGAAATTGTAGTATTCAGGATAGGTTACCAAAACAAATTGATGCATATGAAGATATGTAAAATATCGGCTAAATGCCTTTGTAATGACAAGATTATGTTACGTAGCGCTCTCATACAAAATAGTACTAAATACTGTCAAAATTCCATGTATTTGCTGTGCGATCAGGCGTTTTACATATAAAATACTTCATACATATATTATTCACTTCACTCATATATTATTATGCCACATCACAAAGATGATGTTATGATAAGAATGCGCATTTAACGTTTGTGCGATTTCTCGGTTAAATTTTCTATCTAAAGCAGCTGACTGCATTGCAACCACATGATATTTTGAAAGTATTTAGTACCATTTTGTATGAGAAGCGCTATGTAACATAGCCTTGCCATACCTGTAGTCTATTTTGCAACAGAATCGGCTTCTCAGTTTTATATTGGTTAAATATTTATTAATTCATATTTTGAAAATATAAAGAAAATATATAGACAAATGCGTACAAATGTCTAGTAAAAATTACAATCATACAAAATATATTTGGTATAAATTTGGCAGTACATGGCTCAGAATTGAATAAAAAAGTAAAAATTAGTTTTGTAATTATCTATTTGAACGCAAAAGTAATAATTTTAATAACACTACTGTTTCAAGAATATAGAGATCAATAATGATCATATTATCTATTCGATTTCAGTGCATCTGGTGAAATTGGTGTGGATGTGGATCTATTATAATATTGGTGAGACCGTAAAAGTGTAAAAAGTGTCTAATAATTCTAAAAGAATTCCGAATACCGTGGTGTGTATCAATAATTTATTACATATTAAAACTGTTCACTCGGATACTGTTACTCGTGAACCTTGCAGTAAAGAAATGTTAAAATATATTATAAGAATTCTGACTGAATACAAAACATCATTAAAAATATTTCACAGAATGTAACTATAGCAAATTGAAACATATTAAAAATTAATTTTGCACAGTATCAGTTGCGAATTGCAGTAAATAATTTAATTCGACATTTGACTCTTAATGAAAATTTATTGTTTTGATAACAAACTAAAAACATTACAAATGATACAGGTTCAGGATAAATTTAGATAATTAATGAACAACTTAATAAAATGTTTGAATGACTTTCGATTACATTATTTTTTTTAAATAATAGTAATGATACGTTTGGAATAGCAAACTTTTAATGGTACTTATTTTAACTAGTTGTGATTGACGAATATACTCGCCATGGTGAGAAAAGTAGTAGAATTTTCTGACCATTTGGAATTTAAGTTGAAGTTTAAAAAAAACATTTTTATATATAAGGTCAGGTTGTTTAGAATATTTTGAGGCGTGTAAAAAACGCAGTTTTAGTATAATAATAATTATACATATTTTGAATAAAATTTCACCTGACTGTATATAAAATACTCAAGCCAAGTGCATGTATATAATATAGGTACCTAACTGTGTCCAAATAAATTCTACTTAGTATTTACACCCAACCGTATCTATTTCGGATATAATTTACATTTAGCTAAACTCTAATCTATTTAGATGAATTCTAGTTCGAAGTTACACTTAACTGTATCTAGATAAACTATCAATTTTTAGAACTTGATCAGAATTTGAACAGAATTTGAATTGTGTATTAGTGTAATATCAAGTAGCTTTTAAATATACTAAAAAGCTAATCAGCACATTTTCCTATGCATAAGAGTCAAATATTTTTTGAATCATTCAAATCAGGTTGATCAGTGTGCCCGAAAACATGGATAAAAAATTGTATCCATACATACATACACATACACACAAATATAATTTTTTTCTAAGGTATGTAAAAAGTTCAGAAACCTTCAAGACTATATATTTCATAATAGGGAAGATTGGGTACTGTTGTGACATTTTTGGTAATTCAACCAGATACATGGGATGTAAATTGAATGATAACTTGGATATTTGTCTGAGTGGAGCTACTTAATTTTTTAAACAAAGTTAACAAGAAATCTTTGTGAAATCTTTTTTCTTTCCTTTTCTATTTCGTATTTTGTCTTAGTTAAGTTATGTTATCTGTTTAATTTTCATCGAAAAAAGACAAGAAATACATGTCACAACCGTACCCACAAAGTTTGTCACAACCGTGCCCAACGCACAATTTTGAAAACAAGCCATCGTTATGACTAAACTCAATTATCTACGCAAAAACTAA
Organism: Ctenocephalides felis; assembly: GCF_003426905.1. NCBI lineage: Eukaryota > Metazoa > Arthropoda > Insecta > Siphonaptera > Pulicidae > Ctenocephalides > Ctenocephalides felis. Next base: position 58,159,446 of record NW_020536999.1, read on the forward strand.
TCGCTGGTAATTAACAACTAATGTTCAACTTACAGCACAATAACAAAGTGATCTATTTGAATACAAGCAACAGTTATTATTAAAAGAAACCGAACAAAGAAATTGTTTTGACTCGAAAAGCAATACGGTCCATAGATCATGATAATGCAGGGCACTGACTCAATGCAATAATGAAAACTTATTCAAACAAACATACTTCATCTCTCCCCTTTGGACAAACGACAAAGTGATCTATATGTTCACAAGTAACAGGTACTATTAAAAAACTCGAACATGAACCCTTACTTTCGACTCTGTAATAGCAACGCGGTCTACAGATCATCTTAATTGTTGCTGACTCAATGCACTGATGGAAACTTGTTCGAACGAACATACTTTATCTTTCTCCCTTTGGACCGTATTCCAAAATCAGTTTAGCTTAGATGACGACGGTCACCACAGTACTCTGGCACAACCGTATCCTGTTTCTCCCATAAATATTTTAAAGTTAACTAAATTCTTAAAGTTGATTAGATGAAGTTATTATATTTTTTAGATTTAAAAATACATGTATATTATTGAATATGTTGAATTTCAGTAAATAACTAAAACATATGAGTTTATTACCCAAGAGTATTATACTCTAACAATGTTTATACGTAGCTAGAGATGGGTAACTCACTCCGGAGTTATCACTCCGATACAACTCCTCCTTCGGAGTGAATCCCAGTGGAGTTGTCTTACAGGATTTGTCATATCTGACTTCCCTAAACTGGTACTGAATCTATTAACATGTGCAAATATTTTCTTGAGATTTTTTACTAATACAAAGATTTGGATCGAAAGAAGTGGTCTTTTTCTCGTCTCACAGTCAGGTTTTAGGACTTTCCAGGCATATTATGTCTCAAAATAATGCTAATTTTTATTCTATATTCTGTATACGATAATGTTTGTTCGTTAATGAGCTCTTTCAATTGTGTACAACCAGCTAAAAATATTTAGTATTATATTATAACTTTTACACAATTATGATTTTACAATTGTGTAAAAGTAATAATATGCTAATCAAACTATCTGATGTATGATTAATTCTCGAAAAGGAATAAAAGAATGTGAGGTATTATTATTTTGTGAAAAATATTATACACAAAGATTTGTTCTTATTTCATATATAAGGTTCACTGCATTATTTTCATATAAAAATAAACATTCAAAGAATTCTATATTTTCTCTTCAAAAATAATTACAAAATTGATTTTGATTTCCAAGTTTTTTGTCAATTTGAGATTTATATGCATATTGAAATGCATAAAATAGTAATTATTATAATATAATGAACAAAAATGTTTGAACTATTTGTAATCTATTTCCGAAGTCTTAATAAATCCTTAGATATACTAATAACACAATAGAGGACACATTTGTGTCATGTATTATGTTTCAAAGTTGTCGGAGCTGCGGTGTTGCTAAGTGGATATAACTCCTCTCTGAAGCGGAGTCAAATCCTAACCGATCCGGCTTCGGATATGATAAGCCCATCTCTAGTTCATACATATTGTTAAACATTTTATCTTAATCTTCAGTATATATATAATATATGGGAAAGAAAGAAAAAAGATCAACAGTTTCCCAAAAAAACTATATTGCGATGATTGCGAACGTTATTTGATATTATCATAACTTTCTTATAAAGAAGAATTACAGAACATTGCATTCATCCATATTAAAGTCGTTCATACATTTTAAAGAATAATGATCCGATTGCTGCTAGAGATCGATCAGTATATAGTTTTGCATGGTGAGTTCACCATACCAAACTATTCTACCTGAAGTGAAATTGTTTGCATGCATTATAGAAAATCCCCAATATTTCTCTTACGTGTCGTATTCACTAATTATACATATTTCGAATAAATTCAACACCCAACAATATTCTTGCTAGATAAATTCTACCAATTCTAGTAACGGATTTGACGTGCTTATGTCGCGTCACGCTCGTAACATAAATTCCGAATATAGTCTGTACCAGTACCGCTGCATCGGTTGTGTTTACACTCGGATCCGTTGTAAGAGGATTTTATTATATTGGAAGAACGCGCGACGGCGGGAATATTCAAATGATCGTGAGGTGCACGTGTTACCTGTATGCGCTTTCCAAGCTTTTTCCACTTTTCTTCTAAGCCCGTCTTTCCACGTCTATGGTACTCGCGTACATCCGAGGCAGTTTGCGATTACCATTTTTACCACATCGCGACATCGCGTCAAGAATCTTAAGATTCTGGAGATGGTGGGGTTTTGATTTTGCTTGTAGTAGGAGATTTGATTAAAGTGATTTGATATGTATGAATTTGAAATGACTGCTGGTATCATCATGTATGTATGATTTTTTCCATCTGAGCCCTGTCTTTACTTTGCAATAAAGCCCAATTATCACATTCGGAGATTGTAGTCGACAGTCCTCGACAAATCAATGATACTCGTTTCCTTCTTAATTTATTATTACCATTGCCGTTTTGTTACATCTATTCACTTGTTTATACACTTTTATGCATTTTCCTTTTCATATTTCTACTTCCATGCTTCCTGGTCCTGCGTTTTGGCTTTCAGTTCCCTGTAATTTTCTTCATACGTCAACCACCTGCATTCTCATTCTTTCCAATCCTTTTATCCTTTCCAATAGTCCTATTTTGCCCTCGACGATGTCCAGTAGGAGACTTTTTGCACAATGGGTGCGATACAATTTTCTTTTATCGTGCCCAATAGAGTCCATTCATTGTCCACTTTTCTCAAAACTTTATTTGTTACTTTTTCTTTCCACTTTATCTTCCCCATTCGTCTCCAGTACCACATTTCAAAACTTTCTAGATAATTTTTGTCAACCATCTGCATTCTTCTTCTTTCCAATCTTTTTACTGTTTCTATTTTGACAGCATCATGTAGCCTTACAATGGCTCCGATACAATTGCTCCGGACTTCTTCATTCGGTACCTTATCTTTCCACTTCATCTTCTCCATTCGGCTCCAGTACCACATTTAACTTTTCAGATAATTTTTTTGGCGTCTCTTAGAATCCATGTCTCTGATCCATACAAAGCTCTGCTTCAGACTTAACACTGTTTTAGCCTCTTTCGCAATTCGAATTTCAGGAGTCGATTGTGCCGTGAAATAGACTAATGTTATGGCAAGGCTGTGTTATGTTTTCGTATAAAGTAGTACTAAAAACCGTGAAAATCTTATGTGGTTGCTGTGCAGTCAGACGTTTTAGATAGAAAACCTAACCAAGAAATCTCACCATTGTCAAAAAGAACGATGGTATCATAACTGCATCTTTGAGATATAGCATGAGTATAAATGAGTGAAGTTGCATTTTATGTGTAAAATAAACTATCACACAACAAATACATGGATTTGTGATAGTATTCAGTAGCATTTCGTATGAAAACTGAAACGTAACTTTGTCTTGCCATAACATTGGTCTATTTTACGGCATTCGGCCCATCAGTTTGCTTGTCAATAGCTTGATTCTTTTCGTCATGAAGAAGAAATTTATAGAAAATCAGTTTTGAATGCTGAAAACCAATTTCAAAACTTTTCAATAGTCGAAAAAAATAGGGTGCTCCAAAACCATAACACAAAATAACTTATACAAAATGCTTACACTATTGTCCAAAGTTCTCCAGAGTCCAAATAGACCTACTATTTGATAAAATATCAATTTAAAATTTGCAAAATTGACGGACTTTGGAAGGCTCTTTAACAAGTAACAAGTAAAAATAGCTTAAATTAATTCTTCTTGATTAAGTATTATTTCCACATTTCGGGAAATTCATGCAACTTTCCTTAAAGTAAAGTGCCACTTATAACTACATATTATTTTCCTGTACGAAAAGTTATAATAGTTTAGAAATCAAAAATAAAAAATTTTGCACACCTTCACGTTTTAGAGGTTTAATATACAGAAAGTATCAGCAATTTGCATTAAGGTACGATGCCATGCACTAGTTTGATAAAGGTATTTCCTCAAAATATTTTGAAAAAAACTTGACATTTCAGACTTTGATCTTTTATTCAAATATTTCGATTTAAAAGCAAATACTCATTATTTTACACGCATGGGCCGGCGGTGGCGATATCGGTTAGAGCGTAGACTAGCAGCCACTAGTTCCAGGCTCGCTGGATCGATTCCCGCTACTGCCGTAGCCCGACATCAGGCAGCTTTGATGTCAAATTTCCACTTGGGATTATAGATCACAATATAATTCCAAGTGGAAATCGTCCTTCGTGGACATAGCTGCAACATCCAATCATATGCAACTATTAGACGTAAGAGCTAATATCAAAAATATCCCACACATAAGAGAATGGTTAATCGATGGATTGCCTCTCATGAAATAAAAGTAGTATTAAGTCGTTAACCAACAGCTTATAGAACATATAGGAGTTCTGATTGCTGTTCAAACAATAAATAAAAAAAAAAAAAAAAAATTATTTTACACGCATGATGAATATCCTTGTCAATACACAAATCTTCTCCATGACGAGTATATTTGCCCATCGCAGTTAACTGCTTCGCCAAAAACACGTAAATACATAAACTTTATTTTCGAAAACAATAATCCTAAAATACATTTATTGTTACTTTAAATCATTCCAACCATTCTTTCCCGACATAGTCTGCATCGAGCATTCGTGCGATACACATCGGTAAATAAATTTACATAATCTGATAAGAGCGAGTGAGTCAGTAAGTGAACAATGGAATCTGGCCAGTACGGCCAGGAAAGTGACGACGATGACAGTGGTCATCATGATTTTGAGGATTGTGAATTGAATCCAGTTGATAACAGAATTACGTCAATAGAAGAGTTTGAATACGAAATGGATGACATTAGTGATTATGAAATAAATGATTTGGATAATAATATTAATGAAACAAAAGTTAGTGAAATTAATTTAGTTAAAAATTGTGAATATAAAAAAGGTAATAAGAAAAGTATTAAAAAGGGAGTAATAGATTTTAGAAAGAAAAGAAGATTGTTAAGTAATAAAATATTTGATAAGAATCGCGAAAAGTTAAGTGTGATAAGGAAAAAAGGTGACATTAAAGTACAAGTTAACAAAACACGTTTAGAGAAAACTAATAATGATGGAATTAATGAAAACGATGTAAATATCGATTGGGCAAGTGAAGTAAATGAAGAAATGGATATTAATTTAAATAAAAAAACCTATGAAGAGGAGTTTTTCTATTATGATGAAAGGAACGAAGGTTCATTTGTTATATATGCAGAATCAAAAGATGAAAATTTGGGTAGACTACATCCAATGGCGTTAGGAAGAATTTTACATACAAAAGTGTCAAGTGTTAGTAATAAGATAAGTAATGTTGCAGCTATAGGTATAAATAAAATAAAAATATGTTTTAATGATTGGAAGAGTGCTAATACAGTGGTAAAACAGAAATTACTGGACGAGTATAATATTAAAACTTATATTCCGAAGCATAAAACTACGAGAATAGGTATTATATTTAATGTAGACCCAGAGATTGAAGAAGATGAAATCATGAGTTGCATTAAAACGGATGTTGAAATTATTAAAGTGAAGTGTATTAAAAATAAAAAGGCATATAATAGCAGCTATAAAACACAAAGAGTGAAGATTTGGTTCAGGGGCAGTTATCTTCCAGAAAATGTATTTATTCATTCAGTAGCTTGCGAGGTTCAACCTTTTATTGAAAATGTTATACAGTGCCACAAATGCTGGAGGTTCGGCCATATTCGTCTTCAGTGCCAGGGCAGGCAAAGATGTAGAAAATGTTCGGATGAACATGATGTAAAAGAATGTGTGAGCCAAATAGAAATATGTGCTTTATGCCGAAATAATCATCAAGCGAATGATAGAAATTGTCAAACGTATTTATATAATAAAAAATTAAAGGAGTTGAAAGCATATCAGAATATTTCTATAAGTGAAGCTAAGCAAATATTGCGTAAGAGAACATATGCAGATATAGTACAGACCAAATTTTATAACAGAGATTATCAAAATGTATTTCCTTCATTAATTAAACAATCAGATAATCAATTAAAAAGATTTAATAATAACAAGTTTGAAATGTTAAATCATATTAAAGAAAAAGAAGTAGAAATTAATGAAGAAAATATATTGAAAATTAAAAACCTAAGCACACGACATTAAGATTTGAAGGAAGACAAAAAAGAATAAATGCAGAAGAATACAAGGAAGGAGAAAGGAAGTAACGAAATACAATAGTGAAGAAAATAACCCAAATAAAAATGAAGATGAAAAAGAAAAAAAAAGGAAGATGAAGCAACAATTCAAAGAAATTTTTAACAAAATAAGGCACAGATTAAGTTATAAAACAGAGATAAACACAGAGAATATATGGACAGCCCTGGAAGAAGAAATAGAATCATTGTGTACTGAAAAAGCAGTGATGGAAACTAATAAAATAGGCAATGTTATTGAAGATACAGGTACGGAATAATAGTTTAAAATATAATAAATTCAACAACAAAACAATTATGGCAAGTAGAGTTATTATGGAAAAAAATAAAACTAATATTTTAAATATGAAAAAATTTAAAAATAAAAATATTAAAATTATGCAATGGAATGCAAGATCTTTACCGTCAAATAGAGAAAGTTTAGAGAATTTTATTTATGAAGAAAACATTGATGTTATTTTGATATCTGAGACTTGGTTTAAAATAACTCAGGAATACAAGTTTAAAAATTTTATTATAATTAGAGAAGACAGATTAGATGGAAAAGGAGGAACTGCTATATTGATTAATAAAAATATGAAGTTTAAAGAATATAAAATCAATAGGGAATACATTAATATGGATTTGTGTCAAATGTGTGCTGCAGAAATATTATTAGGAAGTAAGAAAATAGTATGTGTATCATTATATGTTTCACCAAAGGCTAATATTTCAGAAGGGCAATGGAATAGTTTACTGAATGGAATTAAAAAACCCTGTATAATTGGAGGAGATTTTAATGTCCATAGTCAAGCTTGGGGTTGTGACTATGAAGATACAAAAGGACGTATAAAAATGAGGTAAGAGCAAAGTTAAAGCAAAAGAAAAAAGAAAGCTGGGATAACTACATTAAAACTCTGAACCCAAACACACCAACCAAGCAAATATATAGTATGATTAAAAGATTGAAAAATATTGGAGAAGATACTGAAAAAGAAAATAAAAGATGCGACAACAATTGGATAGATATGTTATTGAATAAAATAGCCCCAATGGGAGTAAAGGATAGTTGTATGAGATTGCAATACTTGAAAGATAAAAACTATATCAAAGAAGTCATGAAACCGTTTAATATATGGGAGATGGACGTCGCAATGAATAGGAGAAAAGACACTGCACCAGGAATAGATAATATTCATTACGTTATGTTATCTGAATTACCAAATATAGGTAAGGAAGTGCTATTAAAATTAATCAATAAGTACTGGTTGGATACACAAATAGTTAGAGACTGGAATAAATATAATATAATTCTCTTAAAAAGACAAATGGAAATGCAGATAATACAGATAATTACAGACCTATATCACTAGCATCGTGTGTTGCTAAAACCAAAGATTTAATGATAAAGAGAAGATTGGAGTGGTTTGTAGAGAAAAATAAAATATTATCTAAAAGTCAATACGGATTCAGAAGAGGGCTGAGTACGAAGGATAATTTATGTAAATTAATGGTTGATATTAATTTGGCATTTTCAAGAAATAATTATGTGGTGGCACTCTTTTGCGATATTAAAGGGGCATATGATAATGTCGTCCCAAGTATAATGTTCCAAGAATTAATTAAAATAGGATTACCATTCCGATTGGTGTCAGCCTTAACATTTAATATATATGAAAGGAATATAATAGTTAAGAAAGATAACAAAATAATTGGTGAAAGAGTAGTGAATAAAGGACTACCACAAGGAGGTATACTTAGCCCATTATTGTATGCTATATATGTAAGAGATATAGATAATATTTGGGTAAGAGGTACGAATATTATACAATATGCAGATGACATACTCATTTATGTAGAACAAAGGGATTTAAATCTAGCGTTTAATATTATGAAGGAAAATATTAAAAAACTTCATGGATGGTTGAGGGATAAAGGCTTGGAACTGTCGGATGAGAAAAGCTCGATAGGGGTATTCACAAGACATAGGTTGAATGATTTACCAACTCATATTAGTACGGAAGAGCATTCAATAGCGGTTAAAAATAGTAATAAATTTTTAGGAGTCAAGTTGGATCAAAAATTGAAATTTAAAGAATGTATACAAGATATTAAAAAGAAAATAGAAAAAAGGATAAACCTATTAAGAGTGGTGAACAAAACATGGTGGGGTGCTCATCCACAAACGAGTTTAGAGCTATATAAAACTTTGATTAGACCAATTTTAGATTATGGTAGCATTGCTTATCACAGTAGTCCACATGTAAAGGTGTTGGATAAAGTACAATATAGATGTATCAGAATATGTATTGGCGCAATGAAATCCACGCCAATAAATGCAATGTTAGTTGAAAGTGGAGAATTACCTCTAAAACTAAGATGGAAATATTTAATCCATAAATATATTTATAAGAAGATATTAAGAAGAGAGCCAAATATTATTAGTGGATTAGAAGAATTGGAAAAATTAATGAAGAATAATAAATTTTGGGATAATAAGCAAAATATTATGGTAGACAGTTTGAATTTCATGAAGAAAACTAATGTTTATAAGATATATGAAAACAACGTTAATCTTAAAAAATTATGGTTTGATGAAGGTAAACAATTTTTTGTCAATATTAATAATGAAGAGACAAATATTATAAACAGTAGAGGATATGAGGAAATCTACACAGATGGCTCTAAAGTAAATAATGAAGTAGGGTGTGCCATGATCCATGAGAAGAAAAAATTTCAAAAATTGATAAAACTACCAGATTTTGTTTCAGTATATACTGCGGAATTAGTAGCTATAGGAGAAGCGGTAAAATATATTAAAAACTTGAACATAAGAAGAGCAATTGTATATACCGATTGTAAAAGTTGTGTAGAAAAATTAATAAGCATAAACAAAAAAATCTTTCTGAAGAAGCAATTTATACAGAAATTCGAAGCGAGTTAGAAAATATAAAATTGATAGGAAATGAGATAAAAATTACGTGGATCAGAGGACATAATGGAATAGAGGGAAATGAAAAGGTGGATAAATTAGCAAAATTAGCAACGAAACAAGGAGAAAAAATGGACATTATGCTGAAAAGTGATGTGGAAAACATAAGTAAAAGAAATGTGGAAGAGGAATGGCAAAAAATTTGGGATGACACGGTAAAGGGAAAAACATATAAGACTATAGAGAATAAAATTAGAAAAAAAACTTGGTTTAAAAGTCTTAAAAATGAAGATAGAAAATTTGTAACTACGTTAAGTAGAATCAGATTAAACCATGGCAATTTTCCAAGTCACTTATATAAAATTGGTATTAGGTCTTCAGCTATCTGTGAATGTGGAGAAGAAGACGGAAATATAGAACATATTATTATGAAATGTAGCAGGTATATAAAACAACGAGAAGAAATGCTGGACAAATATTATGACGACAAAAGTATAATAAAACCAATTGCATGGATTTGCATAATAAGAAATGAAAGAAATTATAAAATATTATATGAATTTATTGTAAAATCTAAATTAGTTATATAATTTTAATTTAGTAATAAGATGTTATGTATTTATTCTTAATGTATATTCATTATGTTTGTATATGACCAAATGTTATATAACGAAGTCAAATATAAAAAAAAAAAAAAAAAAAAAAAAAAAAAAAAAAAAATCTTTCCCGAGATATTTCAAAAGTTCGCGCTCATGCTTTACAGTCGCATGCATCATTCCTCATGGTTCATGGCTCATTGCTCCGAGCTCCTCGTACCTCGTTTCCATGGCCCATATTCCCTATTTATTTCCGCCATTGCGACATCTTTATGATGTGTCTGAACTCTTATAACAAATCATTTAATGGAAAACGAGAAATACGCGAAAGGAACGCATGTCTTCTTGATTTTTTTGTGTAGAGAAATTGATAACGCTAATGGGTACTTATTTTTCACTTTATTATGGAATGGGCTCTGGCACCTATTGCCAGTCAATTCAGAACATCTTTATGTTAATATTTCTTTAGCATATGCATAAAACTAGCAAGAATAGAATTATCTTCCTTAATATTATTACTTTCCAAAAGTGAGTTTTGATATCGCAAGAAATTCGTTGATGACTTTTTACTGACACTTTGGCATACCTTAGGGAAACTGTCGGGAAACATACAGTTCCACATTTTGAGGAAAATGACTACATCAACATGGATGTTTTTTATTTAAATTATTTTTCATAATTTCATTGACTTTGTACAATAATCAACTAAGTTGATAATTGGTAAAAAGTTGGTAATAGGTAAAAAAAAAACCTTCTATTTGCATTGACAATGCGCAGAACTCATTTGTTGCTATGCGACAGTTTGAGACTTGAAGAGAAGAAAATTCTAAAAATACCATTTTTCACTTTTATTTTGTTCATTTTGAGTATTTATGGTGAATAATATTTCGACGTCCATGTCACTTCAACAAAACAGTTATATTTTTAAATAAGACGAAATAATATAGTAATAGAGGTATTAATACATCCTAAATTTAGACAGCATGACAGTATTGCATTCCGTAATCTAGATTATTTTTTAAATGTTTAAACTATTGCGTGATTATGACAAAACAATTATTAATGTCTATTGGCCGATATTTTAGAATGCATTTATAATATTACCATTATAATGAATAATTGTAATGACTAATATATTTGTGGAAACACGATTTTTAATTTATAATAGTATATTTAACTTAAATTTATTTCATTCAAACATCTATTCTAAAAGATACGAATAAAAGCCATAGTATATAAACTGCTTAGTAAATTTTCCTCGTTTACAGATATTTTATATGATGCTTAAAATATACAATTGAATCTAAAAATTTATTCAAAAAATATTAAAAGTTATTTGATTTTTATTCTTTGTTTTAACAATCGTGGAAAAGTCTTTTATTGCAAAAATGCATTTATACATTTGCGATAACATATGAACATTTTCATTATGGACTTTTGTATATATTGTGCTGTTGCAATTAACAATTCATTGATTCTGTTGCATATTTTTACATTACTAAAAACAAACTGTTTACTAGCCTTCCGACTGTGCAAAATCGGTTATCGGGAAATTTTTCATAATATTTTATTTATTGCATTTATCATGAACAAGTGCAAAATGCTGTTTCTTATTTTACATTGGTAAAAAAAATAAAGCTGTAATAAAATTCATATTTTATAAACACGATGAGACATACAAGATCCGCTTAGACTCGTTCTGTGGAAATGAACTTTTTAAGGCTGGGAACTCTTATAAATACACACACAACATAATATATATATATATATATATATATATATATATATATATATATATGATAACTTCGGTTTGTCTTATTTTCTTACAAAAATTTTAGAATTTTAAATTTAGAGATGAGTCTAATCCTGACCTAAACATTTACACATATAATTACATATCATACAAATTATAATTCTGAAACTCCGTGTGCATGGTTTTATTTTATTAAAAACATTTCCATACGCCTGTAGAATATTATAAATCAGTTTCATTAAAACAATGTGTACAGTTCAGTTTCAATCAATTTTATTCTGATTAAAGTTGGCAAGAACCCATAACGATACTCTTCAGTAAAATCGGTTCGACTGGTTGAAATAAATATCGCGTTTTAATTGCTTTTTTAATTGGCAATCAGCTACTAATTACAAATCAATCATTTTATAAATAAATCTCATTGATGAAGATTAAGATCAAATGCCGAACATCTTAAAAGCAATTGAATAAAAAAGCGTTGATAAGGATTCTGAGTGAGTTTAATGAGATTGTTTGACATCCGAAATTTAATTATTTTTGAAATAATAAATTAGGGACTCATATATAAAATTTATTAAAATTGTATTAAAAATATAAACTGAGATGTGAATGCAAAATAAATCATGTCATTTATATGAAACATCCTAATTAATGATTCTGCATTTGAATTATTTGATATTAGTGAGGCTTCTCATTATTTGTATTTATACTACTGTCATTCCAATTATCTAAATTTTTACAGAAACCAGTAGTGTATTGCTTTGCTTCTTAAAGCAATTGTTTCAATCTTTTTGTTTTTTTATAGTTATTGTTTTAGTTGATATAGCTACTAAACATACTTAATTTATATATAGTATATATCGCGGGTCTGGAGTGTCTGATTGTCAAAATTTTTTTTTATTGTGTTGGTATACATGCCCCTAAAGTATGATGAAATTTTCAGCTATATTCACTGTTTACTTTGTCTGTGGTAGTCGCTAAGGTTCGACGTGTTTTTCTGAGCTCGGCGATTTTTATAATGGAAGAATTGAAAAGTCAAAGAATTTGTATTAAATTTTGCGTAAAAAATGAAATAAAGTGTTGCAAAGTGCAAAAATTCACCAGATATGGCTCCGTGTGACTTTTTCCTATTCCCAAAGTTGAAGAGACCCATGAAAGGACGGCGGTTTTCCTCGATTGAAGAAAATCGCTGAGAGTGCTCAAGGACATATCAAAAAGTGAATATCAAGGGTGCTTCGAAAATTGGAAAAAACGCTGGCATAAGTGTATTATATCTGGGGGAGACTACTTTGAAGGGGACCACATTAATGTAGACGAATAAATAAATATTTTTTCGTATAGTTTTCGTATACTATCGTATAGTATAATACATTAGTTAAGAATCAAAAATGGGTTAAACAGTATTCACAAAAAATAAAATTTTGAAATTTTCATGAAGATAGAATTGATAATTTTTTTGTTATCAGATTCAACTTTCAGTATACATCAAGTAACAATATATTACTTATAATTTTTATTAATTATTAGTAACAAGTAACAAGTACAACTATAATAATATAGTATACAAGGTGAACTCGAGTGAATTTCTCGGAACTATTCAAACGTAATTTAAATTTCATAATCGCTTTAAACAGATGTCTTTTCAGGTTGTTCTATTGTATACACAAATGCCAAAATATTATCTCGACTCGTCATTAATCTGAATATTAATTGATTTTCGAAGAACTTCATATAATTTATCAATAACAAAATCGAATTAACAGATAATGATGTTTATGTCCTCTTATGTCAAAATATAATTGTTTTTTGGAAGTGACATAGACGTCTAAATATTTTTGACCATAAATTCTCAAAATAAACAAAATAGAGCTTTACCACTGGATAATCTTTAATTTAGTTTCAACTTGATACATATTATTATAATATTCACTGTATATTTTTGTTATTAAAAACCAAATTGTACTTTATTCTTGAAAATATAAAAAACTCAACAATTAAAAGCTCTTATTATAGATGGTAACCCAACCAGTTTTCTCATCTCTATACGATCAATTTTATTATTACAATATCTAATAGTGACGACATATTATTAATGCAGCAATGCCGGACAAAAACTTTTTTTGCTTGTAAATATATTGCTATCTTTATATCCAAGACTTTCACAACAATATCACTGGGGGATTAAAATATTGTCCAAAAAGTATTTATAAGTTTCGTATTCATTACATATAGTAAAGCTCTGAATATTTTTACATTTTTAAGAGTGTAAATATTTTTCCATCGATTTCCCAAGTCATCAAATGTCGTCAAGTATTTGGGACTGCACTTAGACTCAAAATTCACTTGGAAACACCATATCCAAAGAAAAAAAATATACTATGAGAAATCTCGAAAGAAACTGTATTGGCTATTAAACAGAAAAACCAAATTAAGCTTCAAATACAGGAAGTTGTAAGTGTAAAAAGTAATGCTGAAACCAATATGGACCAACGGAATTCAACTAAGGGGAATATCTAAGAAATTAAATACCATTATTATCCAAAGATCTCAAAACAAACTTCTGAAAAAAATAATGAGTGTCCCTAAATATGTGCCAAATTGGCAAATACATAAATATCTGTAACTATAAATACAGGAATGAAATATTGAAACTAAACGAACACTCTCTGGTATGTACCAGCAAAACAGGATCCCTGGACGCCGAATCAATGACTTGGCATCGGATTTAGATATTCTAATTGTAAGTACTACTAAAGAATTTACTGATGTCTCATGATAAAATAGGAGCTAATATATAAAAAAAGAAAAAAATGCCAAATAATACCTAACCCTACGACTATTTCCAGATAGCATCGCGTCCAAGCAAGGAGCGTTCTCAGCGCCGTCGGCACTGTTCGCCTGTTTGACGTAGTTATGCTTTTGCATATTTTATGAGAACACGGGGCTGTCAGACTATTCCTGGTACAGAGCCACATTAAAAACTCATCAGATGTATACAGTAAACCTAGGGACAGGTATTACTAATGTACTCATTGTCAGTAAATGTTGGTACGAGTATATATAGTCACACAGAACGGGATGACTACTACGAGCTGACTCGTCGGGATTATTTGCCGCAATTACATACACTGATGGATGAGGAAAAAATTACAGTCGGTAATGATGATAATATCTTTTGTGGCAGTGTGGATTTATAGAATAAACAAATATTTGTGGGTACAATCCTGCTGCAAGCTATATGCATATACATATGATACAGAACACCATTTCAGAACTAGTGGTGTATGCCATCGTGCCTTAAGGTAAATTACTGGAACTTCGCATACCAGAATTATATATTCTAGTAATCAATCAAAATTGATCAATGATTTACAACAATTGTTTTATACATTTTCAAATAGATATTTTATTTAATATTTATTATTTATAATCACTATATATTTTATCGTTCACTAAATATACAGTGAGGATCTTATTGCTCAAAGCACCTGATTAAGTTTATATTAGCAGAAGGTGAATGAATGAATCCATCTGAGGATATATTTCTTGCAATTAGAATAAAGAATTTGAAATATATACATTTTGAAACTGAATTGTACATTTAAAATTTATATTTGGAATATAAAACTTTGTATATTTTTGAAAATTTTGAAATTTTCTTTTTCGGAAAGTTTTGAAATTTGCTTGAACTGTATAAGTCAACGTTAGAAATTAAAAATCT
This sequence comes from Ctenocephalides felis, assembly GCF_003426905.1. NCBI lineage: Eukaryota > Metazoa > Arthropoda > Insecta > Siphonaptera > Pulicidae > Ctenocephalides > Ctenocephalides felis. The sequence continues at coordinate 58,174,657 of NW_020536999.1, forward strand.
TGGTACGAAACCCAACAAAATTGTAACAAAAAAATTAGTACTCATTTTTAAAAACTTCATCAATTATCGGATATTTTGATATGCATACGTCTAATATTCATTTTTGCCCACCAAATATCTTTTTTTTTTTCTTTTTCCTCGGTATCTCTGAAACAGCTAGGCCTGCCCTACCAAAAATTTCATCAATTATTCATTTCGTCATTACAAGGATAATGTTTTCTGAATCATTCATATCGAGAACTTCGTTCTCTCAAAAACTGAATTACCGTTTTTGGCACTTTTTGCCCCATATCTCTGAAACGGCTAAACCTGTCTTCACCAAAAACTAATCAGCACTTTTTCATATCAATAAAAATCGAATGATATTTGAACCATTCAAATCGGTTGATTTGTGCGTCCAAAATCCTGGACAAATAATTGTATCTAAACATACATACATACATACTATACACACACATACATTCATATTTTCTGAGGTTTTGAAGATGCAGATTTAAAAAAAAAAAATTGTCAGTCTTTGTCAAATATAATCTTTACAAATTATTATTAATGGAATTAACAGATGGATAGGTTGGCAAATATGCGGAAAGAGAGGTACACGGGTAAGCAAGGAAAAAAGAAGTTAAGTAGACAGATTAACTGGTAGAATGGTAGACAGGTAGAAAGGTAAGCTGGTAGATAAGTAGATAGGTAACCATGTAGACAGGTGAACAGGTAAACTGGTAAACGAGTAGATAGTTAAACAGGGGCACAGAAACAGGCAGATAAACAGGTAGGCAGGTGAGTAGAATTGGTAAACAGATAGATAAGTAGAAAAGTAGGCTAGTATACGGGATTAAACAGAGCGAAAGACAAGTAAATTCTGTAAGATGTACAAACCTTCTCCAAAAATATTTTATTTCTAGGCTTTTCGAACCTAGTTTGTGCGTACAAAAAACTACAAGTATTTGCTAAAAATGTTACTTCGCAGGTAAACAACTTCGCAGAGAAATAAAATTGGTAAGGTATATAAGTGGAAAACCAGCAATATATGAACAAACATATAAAAAGGAATATTTTATATGAATAAAAATAATATTATTGATTGATTCTGAAAAAATGTACAAACCTCCAAAAATCTTTTACTCCTAGGCTTTTTGAACCTAGTTTGCGTGTATATGACAAAAAACTACGATTATTTGCCAAAAATATTACCTCACACCAAAAAACTAAAACTCATGAATCCAATTCTCGCCCGTGTTTTTCAATCTTGCCTTTCGCAGTGGCAAAATTATCATGAAATTTACATACGCATCTCTAGGAATCCAAAATAAAAAAATCACATGACAAAGCCTCGGGTCTCGGCGGACATTTCTCATATTACGTATGCATTGGATATTAGATGTCAGAATTCTACACGCCTAGGAGCTGCTATCACTTTTATCTTATCACAATAAAATATATATGACCATATATATAAACGCCGCCAGAAATACAACAGAATTGTAGACCATCACTTATTTTCAAATAACTCTGGAATACCTGACACGAAAGAATAATCGCACATCTTAAAGATCGGAGATTTTTATAGAAGACACTTTGTTTACATGGCATCTGGATAAAATATGTCTTCACATGGAACCATTTTATAATCTGATAATCTACACGGTTATCGCTAAATGGGAAAATTTGATGTCATAATATGACATACAAGATATATATGTGTATTTGTCTTACTGGTAAGGGCTTTGGGTGATTCCCACCCCAGCCTGATATGAAGCAGTTGTGAAAATAAAGATCTAAAATATATTTCCAAGTGCAAATAGCCTTTTGAGAGCATTGGTGCATCAAATTAAAGATATATCAACAGAGAAATTTTAAGAGGGTTGTTCTTTTTTTTTGTTACAAAAAATGCAAGGTATTTGTTTTTGTTTTTCTCGAAATGTATTGATCATAGAGACATGCGGTTTTTTTTAAAAACAGAAATTACAAAATCATAGAATATTAAGAAATTTTTTATTTATTTTTTTCGCCGTCATTTGTTAATCAGTGGGCATTGCATAATCGATCTCTTTTGCGGTGCCACAGGTAAATCCGTTGCGCATCGCCTGAAACAAAAAAAAAGGAAACTACGTTGAAGAAGAAGTTTGATTCCAGTCCCCCTACCAAAATAAAAGAAAAAAAGCAAGAAGGAAAAAAATGGCAGCTATTTAAAAAAAAAGTGTTAAAAAGGGCTTTTTTGGGACGAGAAACTTCGCAAAATTTTTTTGCGTAATGTTATGAAGTTGTTTGAGGTAAAGGGACTAGGTATTGCAGTGGTGAACAAATTAAAAAAAAATGCAAGTCCTTCCGACTTGTAGTTTTTTTTAATTTGTGGCACCGCAATGAAAAAAGTCAATTTGAGAAAAACGTATTTAAAGTTTTTAATATAATATACTAAATACACCATTTAATTTAATGTACTAATACACAATGGTGTTCAAAGGTGCTGACACATTAAAAAGGTCATGCGCATGACGTATTATAATGAAAAAGAGAGCAGTTGGCATACAATAGCTCGCGGAGCGATGAAAAAAACGGTTTCAGATGATCACACATATAGAGATATATATATCTATAACTTCGTCAAAAAAATAGATATTGAGATGATTTTTTTTTTAAATTAATTCTATGGTTTTTAGCTTTCATAATATCAAAAAATCTCAAAATCGAAAAAAAATCAATAAAAAAAGAACAACCCCCTTAATATAAATATATAAAAAAATAGATGACCCAACCATTGGGTTGCCTTCTGAAGAGCCATGTAGTTAAAAGTACCATCACAGCAATGGCATTTACATACGCATCATTGCTTTCGATGCTAAAAGATACAAAATATATATTTGCTTTCGATTGTACTACTTTTAGCAATTGCTGATCATAAAAAACTGTTATTCATAATTAACTTTTTTTAAACCAAATATATATTTTGTATTATAGATTCAATTATAAAATAGTTGTCTGGTTTTGCAAAGATTTAGAAGACTTAATTTGACAAAGTTTTAGAGAACCAAGCAATATTCACCATTGCTTTAACTGTTGTCAGTGCTGAAATGAAGTTTATTAATCTTCTCATAGTTTGCAATTGTTTAGATAATTTAAATAAAAACTGATTTAACACTTTGAATGCATATACAATCTCTGCAAAAGCTATTAGTCTCGCACTAAAAGTCCATTTTCTGAACGAATTGTCCTGTAACCTCTTACTACCTATCATATATAATTCAAAAACAAAAAAATCCATAAATCTCAAAAGAAATTAGATAACGATTTTTATAATTAAAATTCTCATTACAGAGTCCTACAAGATGTATATCATATTTTACGAGTAAAGTTATTTTAAATGCGATTAAAATGGAACGAATATTTCTTTTCCACGAAAGTTCAACCATTAAGATATAAAACATATTACATATACACAAACATTTTTTTTCTTACTTCATATAATTGGATTTTGGGATAAATATAAAATTACCAAATTTACTTCTTTGACAAATGAGCTAAACTTTTTAGCGAGCAGCAAATCGAAGAAGTTTTACAATAAATCAGACTGTCGATAGAAATTCATTATATATATATATATATATATATATATATATATATATATATATATATATAAATGGAGAATAAATATACAGTAAATAAATATAATCTAAATAAATAACACATAATATAGTTCAAATTTCACAGCTAAAATTTACTATAGCTGTGAAATTTGAACTTTCTAAATAGCTTAAATAATAAGTCAAAAACAAGAAATTAAAGAACTTGTATAAACACAATAACGGGACTAATCAACAAAAATATAATTAAATTGATTTTAATATTAATATTTTAATCCCTTAAACTAAAACTGAATAAATTACATGAGGTACTTAAGTTAAGTATATAATGTGTTTTCATAATACATAATGAAAAAAATATACTTTTATAATATAAATATTTTATCAACGTCACTGGATTTTTTCTGGGAGAAACTAGTATGATCTAAGTTATTATTAAATTCATATAATCGTTGCTTCATTTGTAATATTGTACTTCAACAACTTTGGATGCATTTTAGTCCTGAATCCCAGGCAAATTGTCAGAATCGATCTAATAATTTATTAATTAGATAGTAATAAATAATAATCTATCTTTATTATATTATATTTGGCATTTAATTAAACTAAAATACCAAATATTAAAAAGCTAGAAATATAAAAAAAATATTTTTACAAAAATAAAATGAAATAAAAATCTAATTCCTCAACAAATCAGACTCTAATTTTGTGTACGTCCACTGTTAGATTTTTAATAAATGAATTATATATATTTGAAATTATGTTAAAGTCTTATGAAATAAATGCAATCTTATTAATCAAATATGTACGAGAAATAATTCATAAATAAAATTTATGCTAATTACATACGTGAATTAAAATGATTAAGGTCTCAAATTAAAACAAATTATTGTCTTCTTACTATTTTTTTAACTTCTTATTTTGCCTTATTATAACAGCTATTTTTAGCTAAATTTACTAACGTAAAAAGTGAAAGCTGTAATATGCTACAATGCTACTTAATAAAAAAGTGGTGAGCTTGCTCACACATTATTGAATAAATATTAGGTAAAATCAAAAATAATTTATGTTATTACACAAGTATTTGTACTAAAGTTTTGTCGTAAGGGATGCTTCACAGAAGTCCTATTATTACATATAAGTGAATAATCTACAAAAATATTCAATATATTGATAAGTACGGTCAGGTTTCCAACTCTCCGCTATTTTACCTTCAAAAGTTGCTCTCATGTCCCAGTGGTAATTCTGTTTCGTATACTTAGGAAAACAGTGCTTTGAATCCGAAATCGCGCATTGGCGGTTGCCTTGATTTATTTCTTATTTATTCTTTGAAGAAAAAATAAAAAAAACATACCAGACAAAATTCTGGACTATTGTGTGTGCAATCGAACGCTATATTGAGCGATAAAAAAAGGTACGACTCCCATTGAATTAAATGAAATATTTGTGAAAGGTTTGCCACTTACTCCGGATACATATGCTTCAAGATTTTGGTATTTTCACTCAAGGTGGTCAAGTAATTTGATGAAAACGAAAAGTGCAGTATGGTGTTCATTTTGGTTCTGTGCCTTTACCAATCTGCTAAAATAATTATATTTTGGCAGTAAGGACTTGTTATATAATTTGCTCATCTAATTATTTATCTGCTATTTTATCGTATTATTTCATATTAATACTTCAATTCTGATAATTCACCATCGAATTAAATCTCTATCCATCCATCAAATTAGGACATTATGGAATCAGATGCTATTAATCATTCATCAGTAGACGGAAACGGCTGACGATAGAATTTCACGTCAAATGTACTAATTCTCCTCGATCAAACCGATAGTAAAATATGTCAATCAATGAGGTATATTTGTGTCTATTGATATCAACTTTTATCCGAAAAACAGTACCAGTCGAATATTTATCAACTTCCACAAAATTCATAGAAAAAGACAATTTTTTCCAATTACCAGAGCACACACAACTTATTTAGATCATTATTGATAAAGATCAAGCGGAGTATAAGAGATCTAGTAAAACTTGTACTTTGTATGTTATGAAGATCTACAGAATGAAAATGTTGTGCACAAGTTGTGCAAATGTTGTCAAAGACCTGTCTCTCTCGTGTAAATATAATATTATAATATGTAAATCAGATTTGCCTATTTTACCCTCAGTGGCATTTTATAATTCACTTAAGGAAGCAAAAGGGAAAAACATGGATGGACAGTAAGCAAAGAGACTTCCTCAACACCTACCTTTTTGCGCAAATCAGTTTATTTAACCATCTCATATGTAGTACTGTGGTTATTTTGTACGACCACGAGTTCTCTAGGATATATAAATAAATATATATAGAGGTCGGGACACAGAGCAACTGCCAAAAATCGAAACTGAAAATTTTTGCATATCTTCACGTTTCAGAGATTTCTGAACGTTTTGGCATACCTCAGTGTATGTAGTATGTATGTATGTATAGATACAATTTTTCGTTGACTTTTTAGGAAGCACCACTCAATCGATTTGAATTATCCAAAAACCATTCGATTCCTATTGATAAGGTGACGTTCTGGCTGATTTTTGGCAAAAGTTGGTCCAGCAGTTTCGGAGATACGAGGCAAAGAGTGCAGAAAATAGAAACCGAGTTTTTGAGAGCATTCATTTGAAGGATTCAAGAAACATTCAATTTGTAATTATGAGGAGAAGTGGTAAATAGTTTTTGGCAGGTCCACCATTTTCGGAGATTCTTTAAAAAACTTTTTGGTTGTATTGACAAATTGATCATTTTTTGAGAAAAAAAATATATTTTATTTAATTTAAAAAAATCGGATTTTAATTTAATTTTAACTAAAATTCCGAAACCCATTTATATAATTTAGAATAAATTAAACTTTGCTATTCATATAAATCTTAGAAATGTGAGATAAGGTCCTTCATTCTAACTCCGCTTGATTAAGTTTTGTTTTATTTCATCGTCCAATTCATAAGCTTTTCTATAAAATACGAATAATGAAAGTTGCAGTAATATAATAATATATTAAACTTCCCGTAGGGCAAGTTATAGTAATCGCAAGAAAATCGAAAATGAAAATTTTTGCATACCTTAGAAAAAATGGGTGTGTGTGCATGTGTGTGTGTGGGGATACAAATTTTCGTCGACGATTTCGGGAACACGAATCAACCGATTTGAATCATTCAAAAAACATTCGATTCGTATTGATGAGGAGACGTGCTGATTAGTTTTTGGCAAAGGCAGGTCTAGCCGTTCCGAAGAAACGGGGCGAAAAGTGCCATAACGGTAGTTCAGTTTTAAAAAGAACGGAGCGTCCGATTTTAATAATTCAAAAAACATTTTACTTGTATTGACAAGATAAAAAACTGATTAAATTTTTGGTAAGGCAGGTCTAGCGGTTATGGACTCTCAATGAAAATAAGTTTAAAAAATGCTATTTGGCTCTCAAAAATGATCATTAGACATATGCACATCAAATGATCAGATATTTTATAGAGATTTTCATAACGTGTACACTTTTCGCGTCAATTTTATTGGGTTCCGTACCAAGATTCTTAATTACGGTACGGGAAATTCCAGCAATTTGCCTTAAAGCACGATGCTATGCAGCCCACTAGTTTCAAAATATTTAATATGCTTCAAATATTTTATTATGAAATGGGAAGTTTCAGCAATTTGCCTTAAAGCACGATGCCATACACCACTAGTTTTATTGAAAGTTTGCTCTATAAACTAAATTTTTCACAAATTTCTCATATACTTATATACTCAAAACCAGAAACCGCCGATTCTTTTATCCGCTAATGCATCGATTTACGATTTACGATTTACGATCCGTTTGCCTTCTTGTCAACGGCAGAGCGCCTCCAGGAATTAGCCGTCCACATATATCATTTCAAGTGACTGTTATTAACCGAATGAATAACAACGGGAGCATTGCAACAATGCACAAAAGCAAGCAACACAGGACCCATAACAGAGCTGTCTATCACGTACTGTTTGGAGTTTGGACCATCGAATTGCCGGAATAGATGTTTGCTAGATCGCATATTCGACAAACTCGACTGTCACAAGCCGCTACGCCGTGTCAATCAGCCGGATTGGATTTCAATCGGACAACGACAACAACTATTGATACCTCGAGAGGGAAACGTCCGACGAAAATTAGAGGTTAAGTGATGACCGAGTTCATTCACTGAGGGCAGTAAGGTTGATTACACTTGAAGGGATGAAATGATGTACACTATTTTTAACTTCTTGTAGGGTAAGTTATCATAATCGCAAAAAAATTGAAACAGAACATTTTTGCATATCTTTACGTTTCAAAGATTTCTGAACATTTTGGCATACCTCAGAAAAAATTGATGTATGTGTGTGTTGCACGTATGTTTGTGTACAATTTTTCGTCTATGATTTCGGGCGCACAAATCAACGAATTTGATTTTTTTTATTATTTCTTTTATTTACAACTGTCAGGTCAAGGACATTTAATAAATTTGATGAATTTACAATAGTCGGTCGAAAAGGGACATTGTATACTAAAAGGGCATGTTGGAAAAAGAACTCAGTAGTTGTTTTTCCATTCGATATAAAATTCACAATATTTTATTGATAATTATATAATTTTCACTATTTACTTATAAAATAATTTCTTATGAATAAGGATTAAGTTATTTCCATTTTTTATCAGGGGAGTTGATGGCTTAAATTCAGTGGCGCTTTTCTTTTCAATATTCTTGAATAGTTCTCTGTTATCAAGGAGTTTGCTAATAAATTTGGGTGACTGATCACCTTGATTCTATACTTATGTGCTGTTTTTGTTATTACTTCTTTTATGGTAGGTGTATTCGTGTAGACATGAATCGACCAGTTGGGAACACATTTTGGAGCTCCTAAGGCAATTTTCAAAAATTTGTTTTGAAATTTCTCTATTATTTCTATATTAGTCTTATGAGCACTGCCCCGCAATTGTATACCATAGCACCAAATTGGTTTGAATAAAGATTTATATAAAAGTAGCTTATTGTGTGAGCTTAGTTTGGATTTAGTTCCTAGTTACCAGTAAAGCTTTTTGGTTTTTATCTCAAGCTGTTGTCTCTTTTTATTACATTCGATTCCTATTGATAGGGAAATGTGCTGATTAGTTTTTGGCAATAGCAGGTTTACGCGTTACAGAGATATGGAGCAAAAAGTGACAAAAACGGTAATTCACTTTCACGATTCAAAAAATATTTTACTTGAATAATCGGTTTCGGAAAGATAGAAGAAGTTAGAAGACATGTGCACATCAAATTCTCAGATATTTTATGCAGATTTTTAAAAAAGTAGTAATTTTGTTACTTTTTTTTAAATCTTTACTTTTGGGTTCCATACCAAGATTCCTTTAAAGTTCGCTTATACGGTTCAAACAAATTTAAAAATGTTTAGAGATTTTTTTTTAATTTCAAAAATATACGAAGTTTTATACTTCAATACAATTTTAATTACAATTCGGTTCAAAAGTGTATAAATTTCATATGCATTATAATAGACTCATTCTGCATCACTTGTTAATGTAAACATTCTTAAGTTTATCGAACTGCCAATCGATATTAAGATGACCAGTGATGACGATAACTTTAAAAGGAAAATAAAGAAATATTATAAGAAAATTATATATATTATATAAATTATAATGAATAGTATATTAATGTAAAATGAATCAGTCAAATGGAATGTATATATAAAATATGAAAACTGTTTTCATAATCTCTCATACCACGCACCCCTGTCTGACTGAGATATGGAAATAGTATATCAATAAAATAAAAAAAATTAAATTAAAAAAATTAGTGTTTCAAACGATAAGTTTGTCACTGTAAAGTGTATATTACATGAACGATAAAATATATAGTAATTATAATAATCTATTCGAAAATGTTTAAAACAATTGTTAATAATCATTGATCAATAGGTACTCATTTATTACTGATATTTTTCCTCGAATATTTAATTCTGATAACGTAAGCTTCAGCAATTTGCCTTAAGGCACGATGCTATGCACCACTAATTTTATTTTATTTATTAATATTGCTTAATAGATTAACAAATTGAATTCCAATAAATAAAATCCATTTAACAAATTGTCGACGTCTAAACCAATCTGCCACCTTGCTCGATTAAATACTTTCATTACAACCTCACAGTGTGCAATATTTCTTCGGTCGTTTTTTCCAACCTATGAATCCTCGTGCAATGCAGTCGCCGGCAGTCGCGTTCCGGCCTCGAAATTCGAATAAAGTAAATTTATGCATATGCATATGGCCCATATGGGCGACGCCACCGCGATTGCCCTGCACTCTCTCGGCTCTACATTAATTTATAACATTTAAAGCAAACACGGTACAATAAAGGTGACACAAAGCGCGAGCCGCAGTGCGCTCCGCGGCTAAATTCGCCGTGATTTTATAATTGCCGCCGCGGCTATATTTTTCAAATAATGGCCGCAGAGATAGAACTGGTCCGGTCGCCGCCCAGTGATATCACATTGTCATTAAATATTTGTTGGTCGCTACACGATTTTGTAGTAAATTTTAATTGCTGCCGTTATTTACTACATATATTTATTACTTGTTTTTAATGGTGTCATCATTATTTTTTGGCGTTGAATATTTTTTTGAAAAAAATATTTAATTGACTAAATGTTTGAAGAAATGAAACCTTGTATTATTTAAAACTTAGGGACTAATTCTTTTTTTATCTTCCCGTAGGGTAAGTTATTGTAATGGGCCGAAAAGCGGAATTGAAAATTTTTACATTTCTCGACGTTTTGAAGGTTTCTGAACATTTTGGCATACCTCAGAAAAAATTGATGTGTGTGTGTGTGTATGTATGTATGGATACAATTTTTCGTCCACGTTTTCGGGCGTACGGATCAACCGATTTGAATTCTTCAAAAAAAATTCGATTCCTATTAATAAGAAGATGTGCTGATTAGTTTTTGGCAAGCGCAGGTCCAGCAGTTACGGAGATAAAGAGCAAAGAGTTCCGAAAATAGAAATCGAGTTTTTGAGAGAACGGAGCATCCGATTTGAATGATCTAAAAAACATTCAATTAGTAATGATTGGGAGAAGTTTTTTTTTTTTTTTTTTGTTACAATTTATTTTTGTTAATCAAGACTTTAATGTCTTATTTACAAAATTGATATGAGCAAAAAAAAATACAAAAAAAACAAAAAATGCAATACATTGAATATAAAATGAAAAAAGTTAAAATAAAAATTAAATTAAAACAGTAATACAAAAATAATAACATAAATGAACGATGACGTGATGATGTATGCCGCGTACTACGTCAGGACGCGTGCAGACATTGGGCTAGGTGTTTGGTAGATCGGAAGGCCATTTCTTGCTCAATCTTCTTATCGGTCTGTGAATCGCTTGAATTGTAGGATTTGTATGCTGGATTAATTTATTGTTGAAAGATGAACTTCTAATCTTGATCATTTCCTTGACTGTTGAGATTTTCAAATCCTTATGTAGGCAAAAATTCGAAATATACCAAGGCGCATTAGTAAGGATACGCAGAATTTTATTCTGGCACCTTTGAATGATATTTGATTGGGAGAAGTGTTCATTAGTCTTTCGCAAAGGCAGGCCCAGCCATTTCGGAGCTAAATGCACAAAAAATGGCAGTTTTTGAGAGAAATAAGCGTCCGATTTAAATGATTCAAAGAACTTTCTGCTTGTCTTAACAAAATAATTGATTTTGGAAAAAAAAATTGCTAAATGCACAAAAAATGGCAGTTTTTGAGAGAAATAAGCGTCCGATTTAAATGATTCAAAGAACTTTCTGCTTGTCTTAACAAAATAATTGATTTTGGAAAAAAAAATTGTTTCAACTTTTTTTTTTTTTTTAATTTTTTGTATATCATGAGATATACTATGAGATATTTTTAATTCTGACTATAGTTCTAATAAACTTTACAAATAATTTCAACTTTGCAATTCAGTTTATATAATTCTTATAAATATTATATAGCCGCCGTTATTTACTACATATATATGTATGGACTTGCATTTATTACTGTTTTATATTGACGTCATTATTTTTGTACGAATGAATGAAATAAAAATGAAATTAATTTAAAAAAGCTATTATTTTTTTGTATCTAAAGTTTTATTTTTCAACAAATATATTGTGTTCATATAATATGCAAATTTGATTAGACTTTATAGGATTTTTAAAAATTTACATTAAATTTGAAGAGTTCGCACCATCATAATATGTGGCTCTATAAATATTATAACTTGATGTTGAATCAAAGCAAGTTCGTCAACTTTTTCATAAAAAATACCAAAAATGATTTTTGCAATATAAAATTTGTAGATAGTGAATATGGATTTACTGAAGCTGCTTGTCCAAATTGTGTAATATACCAAAAAAAGTTTAAAAAATTTATTTTTTGATTAAATAAATAAAAAATTTCTGATCGTTCTGAATCAAAATATTAAACAATGTTAATAAATTAATATTATTTATTATCCTGAACGTATACCCAGCATGAATACGTACCTAGAGATGAAATTCAAATATAACGTAGTCTAGGAAATAGATTTTAATTTCGAAAGGTACAAGCTGCGCAGTCCGCATCTAAATTAAACAATGTTGTACGACTATGTATATGCATCGCATATGGATTTAATTAAATGAAAAATATGGAGGTGACACGAATTTTAGTTTATGCACATTTAACTTTATGCCCATTCAAAACCCGAAATAGAATTATACGAATAATGAATATTTCGCACAGAATGGTAGCAATATCATAAAATTATATGTTACCCAACCTATAATATATATATATATATATATATATAATATATATATATATATATATATATATATTAGGGTGGTCCTTAACAAGGACATTTTCTAATTTCTTTGCTCCCAAGGGCGCCAATGCTTCCAAATGAATGAAAAATGAATCTCTAATAGTATTAGCTCTTAATATAAACATTTAGATACAGCGCACGCCAATTGAAAGTTTCTTATATTTGTTATTAAATACGTCATTAAGTAAATTCTTGGGCTACCTGTATAGTATTTGTAAACTCAAATATTATGACACATAAAAATATTTATAAACTACTTAACCTCTAATTAAATCCTATTCATCATGAAATCAAGATTAATTTTGCAGCAAAATATTTATTTAATTAGTGATGTTGAAACTCAAATTATTTATAATTATCTTGATTCCATGATCAATAAACATGATAGAATATCCCACATGGTTTTAATTTGAGGATCTATGAAAATATTCTATACATGTCATGGTATTAAAATTTAACACTACATTTTTTTCAATATTTAACCTAATATGCAACATAGTTATATTATTATTAATGATTGTAAGCATAGCTGTACCATTAAATTAAATCTGATTGTTTCAAAATAAAACCACAGAATGCATTGCATTAGGAGAAAACCATGTGTAATATGCAGAGAAATATCGATCCAAAAAAAATAGTTCTTAACAATATTTTTAATATGTCAACTTCAAAAGTTTTCTATTTTAATTGTAATTTTACAACAACAATTTTGTATTTCTTTAGTTTTCCAAAGAAAACAACGCTTGCACGCATGTTTCCTTGTAGCAAAAACATTCCTTTACTGAACTATGCTTGCAGAAATTCTAATAAAAACAAAACATGCTATGTTATCTCAGATAATAAAGGATTTGCTTTCTTTACGATAAAGAACATTATATGAAAATGTAAATAACATGTACAAAGCTTCATATGATTATGATAAAGTAAAATCTAAATTATTCTTTCTTCGAGTTAATTAGATTTCAGTCTTGGAGGCAGGGAAATATAAATACATAGTATATAAGAAGTTATGCGTAGTATCAAAAATAAAACGTCTTAGATAACTTATTGAAGTTTTTTTTACTAAAAAGCTAAATTTAATTAAAATCACATTTTCAAAAATCAGTTAATTGCACTTAAAACAAAATCAATAATTCAAAGACTCATATTTTTTAGTTCAGTTCTTTATGTAAGCATATCTTTAGTTTAGTTCGTTATGTAAGCAATTGATTGTTAAATTCGAAAATTATGTAAAATTAATTCTTTAACCCTATGCCGAATTTAATTGTTGTTTATAAAATATTTCTAAAAAAATCTGCCAACATTCAGAAAAAAATGTTATGATAAACTAACAACGAAATATATTTTTTTTATAAGAAATGATTCAAGTAAGTAGTGTGGAGATTCATAAGACTACTTTTTGTAATCCTTTTTTTTTAAAATTATACGTAATATATAATTGGAAATACTATTACTATACCATTTTTGTACATAAATAGTATAGCAACAGAAATTTTATTTTGAAATTTCAAAATGTTATTTTGATTTTAAATGCTAAAATACTTTTGCAAATAATTTTACATTCAATAATAAATAATAGCTAAGAACATTATATAAATATTTTTAACAAATTTACCCTTTGATGTAGATGCTTAGAATGTACCAAAAGAAGAGTTGACTCTTACCTGAAACAAAAAAAAATCCTGATTCATTTATTATTTAAATAAATATATTTATATATTATAATAATAAAATTATGAAATATAATAATAAAAATTATAAATTTTTAAAATATTCTGCATTATACACAATACCTTTGCTTTATAATTACTTAAAAACTTCTCTCACATAGGGTAATATCAAATAAAGAAATAGTTTGATACGGTATTAAAAAAGTACGAGTTATTAAAATTTAAAAAAAAATAATACTATCACAAAATATAATACTTGCAAATAAAATAGTATAAAGATGAATTATATAAATAATGTACATATTGAAAATTATAAATGTATTGAAAATGAAACATTTGGGTGTGTTAGTCACTATGGGGTAAATGAGAACTGATAAAATTTTTTAGAAAAATATGAAATAAACATATTTTTATCATTAGAAAATGACAATGAAATTTTCTTAACATATTTTAATAATTGGTTGTTTGATATGTGTCATGTGTTGTGCTGTATGTTTTTACAGTATAATTACTGCTGATAGGCTTATAGGCCTATATTTTATATTAGGATGTTGAATGTGATATTTCCCTCGATGATGCATCTGTTACATCTCAACAATCAATCACGAAGGATACGTGCGCTATTTTTTATATTGATAACTAGATATAACAAAATCGTATTTTTTTAGATTTTTATTTATGTCTATAACAGTTTTTTATATACTTCATATAATTGATATATAATGAATTTTATTAACGTAATCGAACTAAGTAATAAAATAACTAAAATAATAATTTCATACTCAATTTAATTTTGATATGATTGTACTATTATATAACATGTAATATAAATTAATAATTTTTAATGTATTGTAATTCAGTTATAACATTGTGCATAAATAAAAGAAAATTCTTTTCTAGTACGTTTTCAGATTTTTTACACGATATAATATACCACTGTTACGATATAGAAATGTATTCGGATCATTGATTTAAGCTTCGTTAAGCTCTTGAAACATATAGAAGTCAAAATGACATTTTTTACAGCATTAGCAAACTCAGCTTTACAGCGAAAGCTCTCGTATCGGTAGCCGGCGGTATGGATACAGAGAGACCGAACTAAAAGCTCAGAGTATTACAAACTTTGCCATTATGTCAAAAGTTTCATGAGACTAATGCAGTACTATATTTCATGTGGGCTATAAGGGTCCGACAGTGTTTTTATACAGTACCTACAGTTCAAACACGAAAGACATATCATTGGCCATTACCAACAGCTCATACATCTTAAATTTTCTGCCCGAAGGACGATGGAAAAAATTCTGAGTGCTGAATAACTTTAGTCATTAGGATAGAACACTTAATAGAATTAATTGATTATGATCTATGCTAGTGAAAGTTTGCAGAAGAGTAGGTTTCTACTCAACCTCATCAATGAACTGGTTGCTGAAATATTGATATCAACAGTAATCAACATAAAATTACGTCAATGGTTACGTTTACATTATACCAAGACAAAATATTGTTTAAATTATAATTATACAGTAATATGGATATTTCATAATTTAAAAAACCTCTTTACGTAATTCCTATGAATTATGTTTTTAGTAGTTGGCAAAAGAGCCAGGCTGGTTGCAAAATATTGTTTTATTAACCTCCCGAAGCAAAAGTTTGATATCGCTAAAAATGCGATGCTTTCTCGACATTTAAAGTAATTCTGAATCGAATGTGACCAAATTCGTAAAAAGTATGTGTAGGTATTAGAGCCTATTGTTTAAATATCGTGAAAGCTTTTTCAAAAAACGGCTGTCCCAATTTCAAAAATTTAAAAGCCATTAGGTGTAATTCGTTAATAACTCAATTTGTTTGTAATTAGAAGAAAAGTGCAAAATATTCATCCAAGTTTTAGCGCACATCTTGAACTGATTTTAAAAATTTTAAAACTGTTAGGAAGATATTAGTTGGGCATCACGTTGAGAAGTTTTTGGTAATAATCCAGGTTTTGGTAATTAAATGTAAACAAATCATTTTTCGACGTTTTTGATGAAACTTTGTATGATATCATAGTCTCCAATAACATACTTATATAATGGTTTACAATAAGTGGAATTATAAAAATTGACCAGGGTTTGGAATTTTGCTTCGCGTTTTAGTGATTCTAATCAGAATCTATGCATTTCGTGCATATGTAGATTCCGCCTTTTGTATTTATCTACTGATTGCAGTTGACATCCACATTAATAAAACACATTTTTAGAACTCGAAATTGATTGAATATTATAAAAATATGTTATATGTACAATTATATTATTTATACAATTACAGATATTTTTTTTTTTTTTTTTTTTTTTTTTTTTTTTTTTATTGGCTTTATAAACTGGTACATTAGCCATATACTAAATTACATAATATCTACACTATCTCTTACATATATATCATTGTTTTATGTATATTGCATTTATAATTTTATATTATTACATTTGATGTAAATATAAAGAGCTCCATATAATCTTGTATCTGTCATCACTGTTATAAAATTAATTGGAAGGGAGATTTTTTGTTTAATTATTTCCTCCCATAGTTTTTGTCTGCCCTTTTCCCAACGTTTACACTCCATGATGATGTGCTCTGCATCCGCCCTAGTCGCTTCGCCCAAGCAGTAGCAACTAGGATCGATATCGATCCCAATTCTGCTTAGGCAGAACGGAGCGTAAGAATGATTTAGTCTTAATCTACACAATGTTGCGTAAAACGGCCGACACTCCTTAAATCCGTCATACCATGGTTTGACTGGAATTTTTCCTTGTATCATACCATAAAATTTACCTTTAATTCTAATAGATAACTGAAAATCTAATTGCCAAATGTTCCGTATGTTTGCTCTGTTAAATCTTTTTATGTCTCTATAAGATATTCCATCCGCAGCAACAGTCCCTGTATTTATTGCATCTTTGGCGCCGTTATCCGCCGCTTCGTTGCCAGCTATCCCAATATGACTTCTTACCCATACAATGCGTAACTCCCAATTTTTTGATAATATCGCATGTATGTCATTTAGAGTATCTATCGTTAATAATGACGGGTCCTTTCCCAACGACAACATGCCCTCAAGAGCAGACCTGCTATCGCTGATTATTACCGATTTCTTCACATTATGTTCATCAATATACTTTACGCACCTATTAATAGCATACATTTCCGCTGTATATATCGACGCATCTTTATCTAGTTTATATTTTGTGAAGGAATTTGTCCCCTGATGGTAAAAACACGCACCAACACCATCTGAATTCTTCGAACCATCTGTATAAAATCTATCATAGTCTTCAAATGTTTCATGTATACTTCCTTCGACCTCCATCCTACATTTATTGGTATCTCCGCTATAGTGCGCATTGGCGAAATCGATTTGAATTATATTTTTCAGATTAGAAGAAGTAACATCGTATTTGAAATGAAATCTTGAGGTTGCAGTCCAAGTTTGTAAGAGATTACATTTTTCTACCACTTCACGATACGCAGTTATTAGTATAGGCCTCTTCCTATTTCTCCAGTATGGGCTGTTCAGTTCATTATTGATCTGATTCACATTCTTTAATACTACGTTGTTAAATTTCATTCTATCTATGATAAAGTTTGAAGCCAATAACCTCCTTCTCAAGTGTAAAGGATATATGTTAGCTTCAACATGTAACGCATTGATAGGCGTGGAACGCATGACCCCCAAACAAGACCTCAAAGCTTTGTTTTGAATTATGTCTAGTTTGCTAAGTACACTTTTGGATGCGTCGCCATATATGAAACTACCATAATCCAACTTAGATAGTATTAATTGCTTATATATTCTAAGAGAAATCTTGATATCAGCACCATAATTTATGTGATTAAGAAACCTGAGAATATTCAGTGCTTCTTCACATTTAGAGACTAGATAATCAATGTGTGGTTTCCACTTTAATTTGTCATCAATAAGTAGCCCGAGGCATCTAATTGTAGGTTCAACCTTCAGAACATAATTGCTTATGCTGATGTAGTCTGGAATTATAGACTTCCTATGTCTTGTAAAGAGGCTTATTGTACTTTTATTTTCTGACAAAACAAACCCTAACGATGTGCACCAGTTATGGAAGAGTTGCATTGTTATATTCATTTTATCAATAGCCTCATTCAAAGTATGGGCCTTATGTAGAAGTATAATATCGTCTGCATACTGCATAATTGCAGGTATATAGATTGAATAATAGCGGACTGAGAACGGATCCTTGAGGTAGTCCTTCTTTCATTTTACGTGGTCCAAATTGTAAATTGTTACACCTAAGATTGATTCTGCGGTCTGATATTAGATGGTGTATATGAAGAATAAATCTTCTTGGCATCTTGATATCAGACAGAATCTTCATTAATATAGGTATTTGAACGCAGTTATATGCATTAACTAAGTCCACGTTTGCAGTCATCAGGAGATTATTTTTTGCTAAATTAATTTTAATTTCATACACTAAGGATGTGATAACGTCAATTGTACCCCGATTATTACGAAATCCTAGCATGTAACTCGGGAATATCTTGTTGCTTTCCGCCCACCATTCCAATCTTCTTTTGATCAGTCGTTCGAATGTTTTTGCTATACATGAAGACAATGATATAGGACGATATGATTCTGCTCTTGAAGGATCTTTACCTGGTTTAAGAATTGGAATTGTAATTATATTTTTTCCACTCGTGAATAGCTGTTTCGGTGGTCCAAACTTGGTTAAGAACCCGTAGTAACATATTCTTGCCAAAACTGGATAATTTATTCAACATTGGATAATGAATATTGTCCGCACCCGGTGTAGTGTTCGAATTTGTTTTTAGTGCCAAAAGAAGCTCCTGCATTGCGAAAGGACCTTCCAGTACATCCATTTCTTGTACGCTTGGTATAATTACCTCATTTGTTGCTGAGGCCGGGGTAATATTGTTAAGGAACTTATTTGATTCATCTATCGGAAAAGGATTTTTATGCACGACTCTATTTTTTCAAAGCTTTCACTTGTCCCAAATGTATTTAGATGAAGTTGATCTTGTAAAAGAATTACAAATTCAATCCATTTGTCCCGTTTTTTCTGTTTGAACGTTATACGACATTTCGCTAAAATTCTTTTATATTCGATGTAATTAGCCAAAACTGGAGATCTCTTGTATTTTCTAATAGCTTCTAACTTCTTCTTATTAAATTTCTCACACTCTTCATCCCACCAAGGCGTTGACAAATATCTATCTTTTTTGCCTAAGTAAGGTCTTGACATGGGAATTGCTAACAAGCCGCCTGATTTATGCATTGAACAAACTTACCGGTAATAGCCGATGGATCTTTATCAAATATCAATTCTGACAATAACTTATCTGTCACTTGCTCATATTTCTTCCAGTCAGCTTCTTTGATCTTCCAAATATGTCTGTTTCTAATATTACTGTTATTCATATTTACTTTACTCACTCCAATCCGAATTGATATACCAAGGTGGTCCGATCCCAAAGTTTCATCTGTGACGTGCCATTCCGCACTGAACATCACAGATGGATTGCATATAGATAAATCTACCGCAGAAGGATTTCTGTCATGTCTCCTCAATAACGTAGGCGATCCGTCATTCAGAACACATAAACCCTCTGAGTTAATTACAGATATTGAAAGTATGTTTGAGAACCATCAATTGGAAATCGTTTACATTATTTTTTCTTGAAAGTAAAATTTTATTTCCGAAATGAACGCTTGAAAATTTAATCCAAATAGCAGAATCTCAATTCTTATTGGTAATGTATACCTTTGAAAAGTTAATACAAATATCCTTGCCAAAATACTATTTAACACTTTATTACAGATATTTCTGTAAATTTTTGTTTAATATAATAAATCCAAACATTAGATGCGATTGTATTGCGCATGATCTGGATTATATCAGGTTGAGAAAAAAAACTATACGAATCGGATAAAAAAGACTATAACATAAGTTCTAGATATGTTCACAAATTTTCTAGCATTCTAGAATTCTTTATTCGAATTTATTTTTTTATAGATTTTTTAAATCATTTTTAATCTCATAAAATTCCATAAATATGATAGTTTCTGAATAACAATCGTTTTTATTTCAAATCATCAATCACGTATTATTTATTTTTCATCAATTCTATCGTGGTCAAAATTTGATAAAATTGTCTTGAGATGAATCGTGACTAGAAAATATTAATTAGAAATAAAGAATGGAAAATGTGTTAAAAGCATTTTTAAGATTTTTGTAACTAAAAGTTCTATTTTTAATAATTTATTGAAAATAATAATACTAATAATATCCAATAAATAAAAATAAATAATAGCAAATAATAATAGTAAAAATGTATAACTGCGTAAATGTTCATTCGACTTGGATAAAAATTTTGAACAAAAACTTTCAGTATTCCAATCAAATATTTAATAATTCTATGTTCCATTCAATCTAAAAATAGTACATTATCGTAGCTAGTTAAATATTGTTTCTTGCCAATATTTATATTTTGAATATATCATTCTTGAATACTTAATTGCTATTTACAGAATTTTCCAAAACTAACAAAGGTAAATGGTACAAATGCATGAAGTTTCTGTAATAAAGGTCATGATTAATTAATTGTAATAAGAGTTTAGCCTCGATGACTGAAGTTACTCAATATTCTATAATTATTTAAGTATAAAATTTTACAAGTTGACATTCTGACTGAAAGTTAGTAAGCATTCTGTTAAAAATAAATTTGAATTCACTGCATTTTTACAAAAAAAAAATTAATAACCAATGAATAGAATAAAATATACGACTGTAAAATATGACGATTATAAGGTGACATCATAGTATCAAACGTAAAAAAAATCTAATACCCTAGTCAAACAAATCTGAAAATCATCCAAGAACGACCACAGGAGATCTGGTAGAACAATCAATAATAAAGGCAAGCCAAGTATAAACGTACAGATAAATTTTTTTAAAAAAAATTAAAAGTGATCTAAATAAGAAGAAATGAATAATACTTATAGTTAAACATAAAAATATAGCATCAAAATTTAGAAAAAAAAAATTATAACTTCTTACACCTTCGACATAGCCAAACAAATCAATTACGTGTGACCATAGGGAAACTGGTTTAAAACGCAAAACATAAAACCAGACTAAGATTATTTGTTTAAATTTATTACTAAAAAATTTACAAAAGTATACAAAGCAAGAGGTGAAAAATAATCTAAATTTTAGCAGTTTGACTTGCACTTCTGTCATTACTTAAATATCTCTGATTTTATTGCTAATAGCTTATTACAATATGAGAAAATAGCAAATGAATAATTATTTTTTTGTTTTTCATTCTCAAATTTTAAAAGCAATCAGAACCTTCCATCTTATGGCTGTAACGTATTTTTTAAAGATAACCCAACTGTTAGTCCATCCATATTTGATTATTTTTATTATCAGAATTTATCTAAAAGGGCCGACTTATTAATATTCAATTTGATGCAAGAATTCCCGAAAAGGGCTATTATATATACTTGGAAACATATTCAAGATTTATATTTCCAAGTAGGTCTCGCCCCTAGGTAAGCGGTTAAGAGCGACGAGACTTGTTTCAGAGGTCCCGGGTTCGAGACCCACTTCGAGCAGCCTGTTGTCAGGCAGCAGTGACAACGATTTTCACTTGAAAATATAGATAGCAATATGTTTCCAAGTAAAAATAACCTTTGCCCGGCATTGCTGCACCAATAAAATGTCAGCCCTATTAGATTAATTCTAATAACAAAAAATCATCAATTATGGATGGATTAACCATTGGGTTACCATCTAAAAAATACGAAGTAAGGAGAAGTTTCATCCCAACAGCTCATAGGACGTAAAGTTCTGATTGCTGTTCAAAAATAATAATAAAAAAAAATATTTTCAAATGAAATTAGATCTTAAAATTTTGGCGACAATACACCTATTGGCGTTACTATATGTTTCCAAGTGAGAATAAAGGGTTATTTTTCCAAACAATATACAACAAATAAGTAGATGAAAATATATTGAAAGACATTTTTAGAATAAATATGACGACTGTAAGATTATATCATAGTATCAATAAGATAAAAAAAATATAGAAAATGCGACAATCCCACGAGATAGTCAAACAAATCTAAAAATCATCCAAGAGTGACCACAGGAGATCTGGGAAAGAATGGGATCAATAATAAAAGCAAGCCAAGTTCAACCGTTCGGATTTATTTTTATTAAAAAAGTGTACAAAAGTGCTCGAAGCAAGAGGAGACAAACAAGGTTTGCGGTCCGTGACAGTAGGAATTGGTCCCCGATGCGGATCAATAAATAGTCGTGATTTGTAGGCGGAACCGGAGAATTAATGAGTCTGGCGTCGGTCGTGCCAACAGCCAACAGCCAAGAACCGTCGGGTTATTTTATGTGATCTATGATGAGAACATCTATACCACACCGAAGCCCTTTGACACTGTTAAAAGCAAATATTAATGACACAACAAGAACGCTGTGATATATATCCCATTAATTTGTGAACGGTATACAAACATCACGGCAGAAATCAATATTTACACTGGTAAAATTTAGATTGATCAAAATATACATAAATATCTATGAATATAGTTATAAAATTTTGGGGTCCCGGGTTTGATATTCGTTTCGAGCAGCCTGATGTCAAGCAGCAGTAACCCACATCGTTTTTCACTTGGAAATATAGATTTCAATAAGTACCCAAGTGAACATTATCAAACCCCTAATAAAAACTCATCGCTATGACTGAAATTGTAATAATAAAAATTCATCATATAGAGATGTGACAACTGTTGAGGGTTAAGAGCACTCAACTTCTAATCGCTGTTTAAGATTAAGAGATAAATGAACAAATAAATTTTGAATTATTTTATTATAACCTATTTGTAAAAATCCATTCCGTATTTCTATTACTATCTTCACCGTCAAAATTTGCAGTTGACGTATTTCTTAAATTCATTTCTGAAGTAAAACTTCTTCAGACGCGATTAGGGTATAAATCCGTACAAATGCAACGGAAATTGCGTTACGCCCGAACGGTACGTCATTCGCTCTCGATGAAATAATTTCAATACGGGTCGATTGTGATTAGTCGTCGTGTATGTGAATAGAGATCTGTCGTTGTATGCGAACCGATATCAACAAGGAAATCGGCATAGATAAATAAACATTTTACAGTTACATCGTAGTAAAGTTAAATCTCGATTTAATGAAAAATGAATCAGAAGAATATTTTACCGTATTCCTTGAAAATAATAAAACAAATTAAACATTTGTGCCGTGTACTAAACGTAAGTTTATTGATTAGAAATTATTTCTATATTATTCGTAGTTTCTATAAATCTTTGAAGTTATTAAAATAGAAAATCTTTTTTAGGTAAGACAGACATTACAGCTGTTCAAAGAATGAGATTATATCGCTAGCGAAAAAGTAAAAAAAATACAAGCATTCAATATATGTATGTTAATTTTAATTACATGAAGTACTTCAATTTTAATTTACATGATGAGTAAAGTAGTAAAAACAATATTTGTTTAAGCGTTATTTAACATAATCCAATGTACTGCAAATATGGTTTAAATCAAATTTGTGGAACACATTGAAAAATTGAAGAAACCAGAACCAGTACACCCGCGCGTAACGCTAATAGTAGCCCGCATAGAATTCATTCGGTCGGATGTGCGATGCGTTACGCGCGGGTGTACTGGTTCTGGTTTCTTCAATTTTTCAATGTGTTCCACAAATTTGATTTAAACCATATTTGCAGTACTAAAAGAGAAAACAATAAGCTTCTAAATAACGCTAATTATAAAGTAATTAAACAAAACGCACTATCCGAAAACATTAATTGAAAAATTATTTTATCCTTTTTAGCTAATAATAAAGGATTATTTAGCATATATTACTATACATTATATGGTTTAAGCCAATATGAGTAGAATTACGTAATTTTTTTTTCGATATCTTTTATGGTTACGCCAAAAATTGAGTTTGAAAAAGGGGCCACTTTGGCATATTTTCAATGATATCTCGGCCATAAGGTGAGATACAAAGTTGAAGTTTGGTATAACGGATGTTTTCAAAATGACCTTCAAAATGGCGTATAAATTATTTAAATACAAGGGTATTAGTCAATTATGTATGGCAATGCGCCCACACCCTTGCGCGTCGTGACTATTATGTACTCGTCTGGCAGACCCTTGCAACCGTCAGAATGGGCTGGCTTTTTACATATGCTTTCTGAACAGTTAAAAGAAGACACCCTTAAAATTTGAGCCTTGTGCGAGCAAGTTATAGAAAATTTTTTTTTTACATTTTCACAAATTGAAGGGATGATGACGCAACCGCGGAATGACTGCCAGAATGGCATTTTCTTAATGGGCCGATAATAAAATATCATTAAAAAAATTTCTGGCTTTGTGAAAACAGGTTAGTCAAATAGTTCACTGGCTCTTAGACTATAAGCAGTATTTATGAAACCGATACAACTGAATTTTGTTTGATATTTATTTGTGAGTATTTGCACATCCAAATAGAAATCAAACATTTCACTGCAAAGGTATTTTCAGACGATATTTTAGACTAAAAAGGTATTTATAATGTAGGTGGTAAAATCTTGCTTGTTAAATTTTACGTTTTCCAGAAATGGATGTCGTTATTTTACTTCACTCGAAATAAAAATAACCACTCAGGTCCCTTTGAAGTTGTTAAAATATATTTTTGACTCTTATTATTATGATATTTTTGATATTTAATTGAGAGCGTTTATAAATATTCAAAAGACGACTCAATATCTTATACAATTAGAGCAAGATCCTAGTGAATAGAATCAATTTGATCGCAAAATTAAAAGTAAGTAAAATTTGCTTTTTTAAATCTAATTATTGAATGAAAATTGTAATAGTAATAATACATTTGATTATTTTTAAAAAATCACAGGAAAAATCAAAATATTTTGCATCTCCAGTAGTATTTAAAGATTATTTACGTTTACGAATACTTCAATAACAGCTGGGGCGCATGGCATCGTGCCTTAAGGCAAATTGCTGGAACTTCTTGTACCAGAAATTATTTTTTTCAAAAAGATTTTTGAAAAAAATTACTTTGAAAAAATTAGATTTTTGAGAAACTATAAATTTTTGAAAAATGTTTGCCCCATATTTTCGAAACGCCTAGACCTGCCTATGCCAAAAACTAATCAGCACGTCTCCTTATTGATAGGAATCTAATGTTTTTTGAATAATTGAAATCGGTTGAACCGTGTTCCCGAAATCGTCGACGAAAATTTATATCCGCACACACACACACTCATACACGCCCATACACAAACATACATCCATTTTTTCTAAGGTATAACAAAATGTTCAGAAACCTCTGAAACGTAAAGATATATACAAATTTTCATTTTCGATTTTTTTGCGATTACTATAACTTGCCCTACGGGATGCTAATTATCATGATTTATTGATGATTACATAAAATGAATCTTTGTCTCGTCACATAAACAAATATGTATAAAAAATAAAGTAACCATTAAGTGCCTATCTGCTTACGTTTTTTTATTTTGTCTAAAATATTATATTTTTATTTTTATCCTCTCCACTCATATGCCGCAGCTCCGGCGACATAATGTATAGGCATTACTTTAACATGAATTTAAAATAAATTGCATAGGCTATGTAAGATTTTTTAGAAACGAAAAACAAGGAATATGTACGAGTTTACAAGGGGTTTCAATAGCAAGTGTGGAAATATAGAAATACTTCGTCACAGTTCTCTCAATTTATTTGAACATAAATAATTAACATAGTTACATCCTCATTATTTTGCTAAATTATTTCATCGTCTACTATACAATTTACAAATAAGAAAATAAAAATTGAATGAAAATGCAGTCATTAATTAACGTGCACAACGTCATTACACAAAGAGTTTATTCTCAACGTTCAGGATCCTAGAAAGTCCATAAAGGTTTCTTACACCGACATGAAAGAAAATGAAGCGAACATTTATTATGCTGTCATTTCCATTAGGTCTTTGCATGTTACATATTATATTAGAGGAAACTTTTAAATTGGCTGCCTGATGCATTGGCTTGCTCCCTTGAAACATAAAGATACGAGACAACCTCTAAAGACTGCATTTTTCCTCAGTAAGCCTCCCATGGAATCCAAAGGAAAACAAAGGTATTTTAATCATTGCGTTTCCATGAATTCATCATTGTAAATAGCTCGGAAAATTCTCTGAGGCTCCTCGTATACAATTCATAACAGAAACTGCACTGTAAATTATTTACTCGGGAAAATGTAAGGGAAAATGGTATTATGTTTTATTATGGAACACTACTCATGTACATTATGTTGCGTATAATGTGAAACAACGTTTTACACTAGATTGTTATATATAAGCATGAAATATGTTCGAGATGATACTCAGCGTATTATTAAATAATCAACCTAAAATATTTAATGTAAAAATATCAAGGTATGATATCATTCTATACTATCTAATAATAGGAAAAACAAACCCAAAAGTAGCATTATGTAGAAAGGACTTTCTTTAGCATTTATAAAAAAATTATTGTTCATTGAAAGTACTCTGCATATTTTAAAATACCTTAGAAAAAACCAATGTATGTGTTTGCGTGCATGTGTGTAAGTATGTGCGGATACAAATTTTGGTTCGCAGCGCAAATCAACCATTAGCATAATACAATAAACACAATCGATTCTTATTAATGGCAAAACGAAATGATTAGTTTTTGGTACAGCCGTTTCGGTGATACCGACAAAATGAAGTATCCGACTAGTAATTAGTAAAAGAATATTTTTAGTGTTTTTAGCTAAAGGACAAGTTGTACAGATAAAGTAAAAATACGATAGTCCTAATCAAGATACATCAAATGACTTTTAAATTTTTGAAATAAGTTCAGACGATTTTGAGCAAACGTCGATTAAAAAACAAATTTTGACAAACGCCAAAAAAGCAACCATTTTTTTCAAACTTTGATGATTTTTTTAAATGAAACGTCTTGTTGTAGGGTACTATATATATATATATATATC
Source organism: Ctenocephalides felis (assembly GCF_003426905.1). Taxonomy (NCBI): domain Eukaryota; kingdom Metazoa; phylum Arthropoda; class Insecta; order Siphonaptera; family Pulicidae; genus Ctenocephalides; species Ctenocephalides felis. The sequence continues at coordinate 58,201,889 of NW_020536999.1, forward strand.
GTCAAAAAAAGTTCTATAAAAATCGGCTTACAATTTTTTTTCAACAGTTAATTACAAGAAAGCGGCTCGGTAGATTTTCACCTAAGACTAATCAGTATCATTCGCAACTAATATCTTTCGATCAGTTATTGATTTTCTAACATTGATTCGGTAGTATAAGTTTAAACGTTGACACATTTTTTCAAATTACAAAAAAACGGCTCGACAGATCATCTCACAAAACTGACAGATACATCTAATGGCTTTTAAATTTCTGAAATTGGTTCAGGCGTTTTAGAGAAAACGTCGATTAAAGTAATTTTCACAAATGCCAAATGATACTAATATTTGCAAACTGAAGAATTTTTGAAATTAAACGACTTGTGGGGCCGTAATTTTTTAGTATGATCTACAAGACTATGGTATCTACCGCCAAAAAATCGTCTTTTTTTTAAACTTTATTACAAGAAGAAAACGGCCCCGCCGATCTTTACCAAAAACTAATCAGCACAATCCCCAACCAATGATTATCTTTGGAACGGTTTTTGAATTTTCAAAACTGATTCAGAATTGCGGGCTAAGACGTGGACAAAAAAAAATTCACTTTTCTGCGATTTACAAAGAAGCAGTCCAGCCGATCGTCGCATAAAACTCATTCCAAACACGGAATGGTTTTTAAAATTTTGAAATCGGTCCAGCCGTTTTGAAGAAAACGTCGATTTATGGCAAAAAATCTGTTCACACACACACGTACGCATACACATACACACACACACTTTTTTCAAATTTAGTCTCATTCGATTCAGAATGGCTTAAAACGTCGAGAAAGCATAAAATTAGCGAGTCGGGTTTCTTATGAAAATATAAACTTCTTCGGGAAGTTAATATGAGACATTCGACCCTAAGCTGTCCCTATTTATACCGCTTCTGGAGTAAAAAGGACCAGATGACAAGTTTTGGTTCGTTATCACAGTATAATTGCTTAGTTACACTGGACCTTTGTGCCCCGCCCTACCCTAAATAAAAATAATAATCTATCCCTGATAAAAAAAATTTAAAATATTTAGCAAGTGATTATTTGAATTAATAACTGATATTCAGAATTCGATTAATGAACAAAGATTACGGGACATAATATGTCTTTGAAGTAATATAAAATTTTATAAAATTTCATATTGATATTTTTTAATGATCATGGTTAAATAAAATAATTAGCAGTTTTTAATAATCTCCCAATGTCGAAGTGTCAAACTTATATATACTTTGTGATAATTCTATCCCTGACTTCCCAATATTAATTTCGAAACAAATAGTCCCAGTCAGCCACACACGTCGCCAACCCCCCATATGTTGGGGCCAGACTTGAGGCATAGGTAGGTAGGTATATGATTCATCAGTAAATCTCGGTAATCCTATCACGTATTACATAGATCCTTATGCCTCACTATGTCCGCGTTCTCAGCAATTCGGCATGCGATCCACTCGTTAAATTCTACTTCAAACATCGATTTAAATTCTAGATTAGGATCGTGGGCGCATCGAAGTGACTTGCATGACTTTCATACAAAACATAAATCAAATGGAAGGCTTGTAGACACAGTTATTAGATCATTTGACAGAAGAAAATACATTTGAGACGATCGAAAGTGGAATGGAATTGATATTTGTTGCATGAGTGTAACATAGTTTGGGTTGTCTTAAAATTAATTCGAATGAATTTTTTGGATACGTGACCAATATGTATGACTTTATCTATTATAATATCTTTCACAAGTAAAGTTACAAATTTTTATCAACAATATTTGAAAGTGCAGGGAAAAAGATACATAACCAGCCTTCACCTTGATTCTGGCAACGATGCTATCGGAAGATAAACAACAATGTTTGAAAATTCATAACAAAAGTGTTTTCTGTCGTTGTTAGTTTTTTGTTTTGAGCACTGATGTTTAGTTTACGAAATCTTAAAATAATTTTTAAGTAGGGTAGGTCGTGAAGGTTCAATTTAACTTTGACCAATCTAGCTACTACATCATGTAAAAATGCGCTTTTTTTGCTGTTTTTTCAAAAATTTGTAACCTGGTCCTTTTTACCTCATAGACGGAGTAAAATGGGACGATCTGGGGGCAAACAAGTCCACAATTCACAATGCACAATGTAGAAACATTGGCAAATTAGCTGTGAGTTTTACTGAACATATTCAGATATATTTTGCATTAGGTGAATAATATGGCAATTATTTTGTAAAATCCCTTCAAAATTAAAAATAAATCATTGGATCTGTTTACCCTTAAGCCGAATCATTATATCCCTATAATGTCCATGGGGCAAAAAAGACCAGGTGACACACTTTAAAGAATAGCAACATAAACACATTTCTATAATGATGAATTTGCTGTGAGTTTTACTGAACACAGTCAGATATATTTTGCATTGGTCGAATAATATGGCTATTATTTTAGAAAATCACTTTAAAATTAAAAATAGGATATTGGACCTGTTTGCCCCTAGGCCGAACCATTTTATCCCGCCTATGGGGCAAAAAGAACCAGGTGACAAACTTTAGCAAAAAACACATTTGTGCAATGATGAATTAGCTGTGAGTTTTACTGAACATAGTCAGATATATTTTGCATTGGTTGAATAATGTGGCTATTATTTTGTAGAATACCTTTTAAATTAAAAATAGAACATTGGACCTGTTTGCCCCCAAGCCGACCCATTATATCCCGCCTATGAGGCAAAAAGGACCAGGTGACATACTTTAAAAAACAGCAAAAAATACATTTTTACAATAATGAATTAGCTGCGAAAATACTGAACATAGTCAGACAGTTGTTTGTTTGATATATATTATTTGTTGTGATATAATAGGTTTGGTTTTCACAATATAATTGCTCAAAGTTGAATTGTTCTTTTGTGCCCCGCCCTACTCTATAAATAAATAGGTTCGACATATTTAGTTATAGAGATATTAACGATCAAGTTACCAAGTATATCGATTTAACGAATTTCTCTCAGCACTATAATAGATTTCTGGCAATAACATATGAATTCAACCCTACAAAAGTATCCACCCTCGTCGCTGCGCCTGCTAGTTGCAGATTTTTGTATTAATCTAATATGTCATCGGCAGCACAAAAGTCTAAGATCAGACTCAAGTGATTGATGCCGATATAATGGACTGAATCCTACAATGTTAATTATTCTGATGTGAATCCATTACTCTTGCATACCAATTGGAATGAAATATGCCGAAGCTATTAGCACTCGACTTCGCAATAGAAGCTTGAATAATGGCTTGATAGATTTATTAATATTTCAATATGGTAACCCTTTGGGTGTAGTAGTTATGTTGGATCACGCGATTTGAATAAGCGGTTTCAATACTACACTATGTTCAGTAGGTACGAGTTTTTTTTCTATTCATGAGTTCAGTGTGTTAGTATTTTCTAAATTCATAAAAAATTTATCAAAATGCACCTGTTAATATTGTAGATACATAGGGTAAGTCGGGGCACAAAGTTCCAACTTGATTTTCAGTTATTATACTGTTTGACTCTAAACCAAATAATTTACATAACAAAACGAACAAACAACTTTTGAACTACATGTTCAGTAAAATTTCCAGTAAATTTCAAATTATGAAAATTTATTTTTTACTATTTTTTTCAAATTTGTCACCTAACCCTTTCTACCCCATGAGCAGGGTAAAAGAAGTGTAGCCAGAAGGCAAACAGGTTAAGGCAAAGGGTTAAGTTGATCCTTTTATACCACCTACAATTAAAGATTTAAAAAGACTTTATGAAAAATCTTAAAACTAATTTAACAATAACAATACGTATTATAAAACAATTAAAGTATACTTGAAAATCATATTTAGGCATCATAAACTAAATAAAATATTTCAAAACCAAAATAAAAACTTTTTTATAAATTGTAATAATTAATTACAATTGAAAGAAAATTTTGTTAGAGATTTTCAAACATTGCCGTTAATCTCCCGATAGTGACTTCGCAAGAATCAAAGTAATAGATAGTTATACTTTTTCCCCCCTACTTGCAAATATTGTTATTAAAAAAAAATTGTAAATTCTTTTGCTTTATAGATATTGGCAGTGGACATTGTATAATGATTACGATAGAGGCTGGTTACATATCGTTTGTCTTCAACTTTAAAATAATAGTCATTAAAAATTTCTATAATTTACTTCTTTTGGTGATAATTCTGGTAGCTGGTGGACCTTTTCACCCACGAACCTTTAAGCCCTATGTATCAAAATGCTTATAAAATCTAAGCAACATACTTAGTCCTCAAAACAAAAGCAGAATAATTGTAAAATATATAAAATTTTGTCAGAAACTTATACGTGGTATTTTCTGGTTCAGGTTTTCCTGGTTGACATTACAAAAATTCATATTTAATTGTATGATTATATGAACTACTTATGATAAAGTGAGAATTTGTCAAAATGTCAAAAAAATAAAGGAGATAATCTCTTAAATGCATCTACACTCAGCATTTTGTCATAAAAAAATTATATTTTTTGATCGGCAGTTAATCTATGCAAATATATATAAAAAAGTACCCATTCTATAAATAAGGAGTTGGTAACCACAGTGGATCATCCTTCCAATAAAGAAATCTGAGATACGATAAAGATATGTTGATTTTTTCTTGAATGTCAAACTACAATAAACATAATATTTATATCTGTCGTTAAATAACAGCAAAAAAATCTGCACTTGCTCCAAAGTTGTTTCATGTTTTACGAGGGCCCAGAGTGGACTATGGGGCTTCAACTTCATTTATATAATGAAAAAAAATAAGAACTAAATGAATGAAATTAAAATAATGTAAAGATAAATAGTAAGTAGTATGTAAACTAATTGGAAAAAGTTCGAAAAACATTTTAAAATATAGCAAATTTTTCAACTGGGTTAGTTAAATGGCGATCAGGACTATTCTGAGATAATCCAACCCTGATTACCAACTCCTCATTCATATGCTTTCAAAATTTTTGCAGTATTATTATATTATATGGTTTGTTTTTAAGAATGCAAATTTTAGAATTTTGTATTAAACCACACAACATTGGCAGGATGCAATTAGTTTTATCATGTTATCATGAACAAAGACATCGAACTAAAAGCATAAAATGCTGAATGAACTAGTAACGTTACTAGTTTTACAAATGTTTTGTTTCAACAATCCTTGTATCTTTTACCAAGACTTAGTCAACTTTAAGACAAATTCTGACACATATCCCATCAGTATCATCCAAAAAATATTGCCAAAAGTTACATCTAAAGTTATTTCATCCCACATCCATCAGCGTTGGAGGACTGCCTGCCAGCCTGCCTGAAGTCTTTTGTTCGAAATAAACGAGAGGCGTCGTTTCGCGACAAGCGAAATAATAAAAAAAACGCAAAGTCTTTACTGGAGCAAGTCTGCGGGAAGAGACAAAATAAAAAACTGATGATTCGCAAACGAACAAGACAGATAATAGGACACGAGTCCCTCTGCACAAGTGACTTCGAGTTTAGTTCGCTTTGTTACGGCGACAAGTCTAGTTTTCGAACTAGTAAGCACAAAAAACGCACCTTAACATGCCATTGTTTGCTTTGGTTTTGTTCGTACCTACTACGGCGAGTTTCTCGCGAGAATTAGGGTTGGCCAAGTAATAGACCATCGTTTGGGATTTTTTTTATTTATTGTTTTATATTGAATCACTTCAATTCGCAAGGATTCACTTCAATTCGCAGTGAATCACATTATTTCACGGCAATTTGTGTTAATAATAATAATAAATAGTGGTCTGCTTGAAAGCAGGTCCATGGCATGAGAGTATTACAAAATCAATGATTCCCTTCCTCTTCCCCTTTGCTTTCAAATCCTTTTACTGTTTTATTATTATTTATCACTTTTTTATACATTTTCCTTTCCAAAGTTCTGCTTCTGCACTTCGGCTTTCAGTTCCCTGCATTTTTTTCTCGTGTAAGTCGTTCAATCATCTGCATACTTCCTCTTTCCATTCCTTTCAGTCCTTCTATTTTACAATTTATCTTTGATGTAAAAAACACTATTTTTGCAAAACTGGTCTAAACCAGTTTTCTTTTCTTTTTAGGTTCGTTCACAGTAGAGTCCTTTTTACCCACCTTTCTTAGTCCAGTTATTTGGTCGTTTTGCCGGTACAGCTCTCGGAAAATTCTGAAAAATGATAATCTTATGGATTTCGAGGTGCTCTTTACGAATTTCATCTTTGCCACCTCAAATTTTACTGCAAGTCGCCGTCATATACAAAAATAGCGTCAAAAAACAGCTTTTTTTAAAATATCTCCTTTTCTGCTCATTCTACGATAAAAGTAGCTATGTATGAATTAAACTCTTACAATTCTTTTGGAAAAGAATCTCTGGCCTCTTGACTTGTTATCTAGTTCGTGTTAAAATCATTAACGCTCTCTGAGCGCACGTAACTTCCAGATCATATTCCAAATTTTTAATATTTTACCAAATATCATAGCTTTTTCGTGAAATGATCTCAATTATTTGGCTTTGTCAAGATAACCAACATAAATGATAATAACCCTTTCTTTTTAAATGTGTTCAAACATGATATTTTATTCTCCATTTGCATAAATAGACTTCTGAATATCCATTTTTTGTTGCCTGATTTTTTTAATGTAAAATGCAAATTCGGCCCATGGAAGTTTAATTTGTTTAAACCACATTAATTCGCGTTAAAATCCATTAATTAGAGTAAAAATCACATTAATTCACATTGATTCGCGTCAACTCGTGTTAAAATCTATTAATTCGCATCAATAAGCGTTAAAATCACATTAATCCGTGTCTTTTTGTTTTAAAATAATATCAATTTGCATCAAATTGATTAACATCAATTTGAGTTAAACTTAGATAGTTTTCATTACCTTACACAAATTCTCATTGGTTGTAATTAACTCTCATTAACTGTCATATATATCTTTGCCCTAATTCTCATTAACTGTCATTAATTCAAATCAATCTTATTAATTTCATATATCTATTTATTTTATTTTAAATATTTATTAATATTGATATGTACGCCATAACAAAAATAATAAAGGTCCTCAAAAAAGTTGCTTCTATTAGGTATGTGAATAGTCAGTGAGGAAAAATAAAAAAACAACAAAATCTTCGGCCTGATATTTTTCTTCATGATAATTAAAATCTTATAATTACAGCTATTTTTTATGATTTTTTTTGATAATGATTTGATTTTTCCATATAATATAGTAGTATTTGAAATAATTTAAATTGATTATTTACTACTACGATTATAGAGAAATATAACAAAATTTCTCTATAATCGAACAATTCTAGTGATATATTTATATATAAATGTAATTTTGGTTGCTTTAGCTATTTGGTTGCTATATTTATGTTGGTTAATTGTGTATTTATAAAAGTTATCTATTCATTTTGCTACAATTGTTGGTATGTTCATACCATCGTTCACAAATACATTATAAATGGAAAAGCCAGTTATTGAAGTCTTAAAGATTTATAGTAAAGCTCAATATGTAACATTTCATTTTTAGTCTATAGAAATATAGAACTTTCTTTATACTTATAAGCTCATCGAAGCTTTATAATCGCATTATAGCAAATGCTTATATATAAAGATACAACACATTTTAATAGATGCAGCTCTAGCGATATTGAATAGATATTTTATCAGCTATCCATTGCCTTTCATAATCTTCTCTAATATCCTATTTTTGAAAATCGAAAATAGAAAAATAAAGCTGCTTAATATTGATATTTAGACAAAATTAAATACTGTTTTAATAGAATTAAATTGAAATCATAAGTTGCAGTTTATTGCAGATTAAGTAACTTTCAACGATGTTTCAAATCATTCTGAATCGAATGAGACAAAATTTGTTAAAAGTATGTGTATATGGTGTATGTGAGCCGATTTTTTATCTTTTCGATATTTTCTCAAAAACAGCTGGACTGATTTCAAAATTTTGAAAGCCATACGATGTAGTTCGATAAAAACTATAGCGTTTATCAGGTTTGAGCGACAATCGGCCAAGCCGTTTCTTTGTAGTAAGCAGAAGTGTAAAATCTTTTATCTATGGTTTATTGCCCACAATTTTGAATCAATTTCAAAAATTAAAAAACTTCGAAAGATATTGGTTGGGAATCGCGTTGATTATTTTGTGGTAAAGATCGGCAGGGTCGTTTCTTCGTAATTCAATATTGAAAAAAAAATGACGATTTTGATTAATCTTTGTAGAAAGATAGATTTCATAGTCTGAAATAACAAACTAAAATATTATAGGCCTACGATAAACGATTGAATTATAAAAAAATCAAACTCAAATTCGATTCTAATCAGAATCTTTACCGAATATCTAAATACTTTCCGCGTTTCCGTAGGTAGATATTGATTATAGCTGATGTTCATACTCGAATAAAATACAAAATAAATAAAATAAAATTTGTTAAACAAATGGCGAGCATAGGTCACTTAGCAGCGTGATGTTCCTTTCACACGACAGGGATCTTTGGATCGAATCCTGTCATTGATGATGTCATTGATGATGTCATTGACTTAGAACTTATGAAAAAAATGTGTATAGTTAATTTGAAATTGAATAAAAAAACTATTTGTTAAGTAGAATTTGAATAAAATTAAGAAAAATAGGAATAACAAAATTCGAATAGCTGAATTGTATTAGGAGTAAGAAGGATAAAAAACTATAAGTACGTATGCAAAGCATCCATTGAAAATCGCATTGATTATATTTAGTGAAAGCGAAATTAATATTTTGGAAATTAACACTTAAATATTTCACCTAATCAGCTAAATTGAGAAAATCTAGGTAATCTCAATTGAATATTTGGATACCAAAATGAAATTGTTATCCCATCCCTAGTAGGTATACGATAGGACTTGGATGTACGCGCCAGTCTATAATCAGAAGTAGTTTAAGTTTAGCGATCGAATTCGCTTAGTCAGGTATAATGATCGATAATATTACGTAAATGCCTTTTTATATTTTCTGCAAATAATTCTATATAATCAGTTTTCAGCATTTTTATATTTGTACAATACTGTTGAACTGTTATTTGATGTTAGGATTAAGATGTTTTCAGAAATTGCTATCCTTTTTTGTTTTAGATAAATATATTGATTACTATTTTGCAAGCGTATGATTACGAACTTGTTAACGTTTTTATTAAGGAAATTGCTTTATCGAGATTTCAGGATATTGTTAAGTTCGGGTAATAAAACAAAATACTGTTTTGTGATATGTTATTAGATGAGATAAAATGAAATAAATTCAGAGAAGTGCGAATCGACATTATACCCTGACGATTATACTAATCATAAAAAATGATATATATATATATATATATCATATTGTAGAACCACCTGAAGATGACGTAGAATTTTACGTCGAAACGTATGGAAAAATAAAGATGTTTTGAACAAAATCTTTACTTTACTTATTTTTTAATTGATGTTACGCCCTCCAAGATATATATATATATATATATATATATATTTGTGTGTATGTGTGTATGTGTGTATGTGTGTGAGCGTTTGTGTCATCAAAATAAAAATTGTAGAAGTTTATAACATCATTATTGAACTCAAACTTTTCAAATTAATATTTTATATCATTCTCAATGCACTACAAATGAAAAAGACAGAGATACACAATAAAAATAGCTTAAGAGTAAAGAGGACCGCACTTAAAAGTATTATAATTACAATCAAAAATGATATTAAAAAAGACTTAAATTTGAAATAGTTGCTTGAAAATCTAATACAAAACTAGTTATTCACCAAACAAATCATTCGAAAACTTACAAATATATATAATAATTTCAATTCTTGTCAGTTTTAAATAAAATCACTGTTTCTGTTAATTTCAACATTCCGTTAAGTTTTGTTTTCAAACATCAAAATTAAGTGATGGATAATACGTTGTCTCAGAGACGCTTTGCAGAGTCAAGCTTTATTCAAATGTACAAAACTAGTATAAACAAAAGAAATGATACTTCTTCGCTTTGTGAAAATTATCATTCGAAAATCATTTGAATCTACACGAAAGCTCATGAATTTACTGTTATTGTAAATAAATTTAATAACTATAACATAGTGCAAAATACTAAAACTTTCCGTCTCATATACAAATATTAGAATTATTGATAAAAATGAAACGTGCAGTTCATATAATAATTATATATAACTTTAGTATGAAACGTTTAAAAAAAATCTATGTTTGAAGATTTTGATTGCTTCTTATAATTTTTAAATGTGCAAATATTAAAGAATATCCTAAATTCTTTAAAATTAAATTAGTTATGATCAAAATGAGGATATTATTATTATTATTTATTTTCGCAACCAGCTGAGTAGTTACATACAAATAAGAAGTTTTATGAAAGAAAATTATTTTGATAAGGAGAGGGTAAATAAAATATAGAATCTTCAAATTATCTTGTAAAATGTTTTACTCATAGATTTTAACATTTTCAATACACTATTTCATATAACATTGACAACACCCAGTTATTAATTACCTAATTAATAGAAGAAATAATCAATAATTTAAAAAAAATCACATAATAAACAAATTCAAAAATTAATAAAACGTAATGTGTACATAGTACGAATCGCTAAAATGAGTATCATAATTATACAGATTTATAAAATTAATGCTTCAAAACAAGCTAGTTAAGGCAACAATACTTGTGGAGTTTATCCAAATTTACCTACAGCATAAAAGTAAATGCTAATGCTAATGAATAGAATGGAATAGGTTTGTATAAATAAAGATGCATCGATTTGTTTTATTTGTAGCTATTAAAAAAAAATTGGCAATCATATTTTATATAAAAATATATGTACGAAATAGGAATTAAAATAGAATATATGCTAAATCATATGAACATTGTATATGTTAGTGACAATTTAGTCTTTGTCTTAATCAATATCATTGTGCAAAGTCTTTGTATTCTTACTATCTTTTATATTATTATCTTTAATGTATAACTAAACACAATGTCTTATTGGCGAATATCGGATATTATACGTCTCTTCAGCTTCACTCTTTTGCAATTTCAGCAAATCGCTACTTTTACGTGGTCAGAGATCCAGCCAATGTGGCTATCTGGCAATTCATCGTACTAGAAAATCGGAAAATCGGAAAATCGCAAAATCGGATGAGCACGCGACGTGACAGACATACCCCAAAAATATGGAAAGCTCCACTGTCAAATATTTTGTATCCGCGCCGGATATGTCCCGATCGTGAGCGATCGCAGATAGTAATTGACTTCATATATATTTATTTGAACATTTATCGAGCTATCAAACATCGTCCTCATATAAAATATTGGTTAGTTAAAATTTCTGTTTCGACCTCGGTCACTATTTTTACAAGAGTCGTCAGTTTTGGAATTTCATATTTTATTGAACTGTTAAATAGTCGGTGAATGTAAATACGAGCTCTCAGTCATATATACATTCAAAGCATTCGTACCCTCATAATATGGATTTAGTTTGACTAGATTAAATAATCAAAATATACATAAATATTGGCATATAATGATAAGGAAACTAGTCGAGATAAATCTGCCTTTTAAAGTAGCCCCCGAGTCCGATCTCACTTTGAGCAGCCTGTTGTCAAGCAGTAGTGACATCGTTTTTCTTTTGAAAATATAGATACCATTATGTTTCCACATGAAAATAGCCCTCATCCGGCATTGCTGCATTAATAATAAGTTATCACTATTTCATATATTGCAATAATCAAATTGATCACATAGATATGGACAATTATTTGCCATTTATAATAAAGATACAACAGCTCTTAGGAGCCTTAAGTTCTACTCGATGTTCAAATAAATAATTTAAAAAAATTAAAGTTTTTTATTATTTAGTTTACAAAAAAAGCAATGGCTATTTTAATGAGCGAAAAAATCTTTATCCTTATAATTGTGAACACAATTCCAATGAAGTTCTATTTTGAAATAAATTTTTACCTTACAAATTTTATCACACTAGTATTTCAATGGAAATAATAGCTTAAATAGCTCAATTTATAATGAAATGGTCTCAACTAATTTAAGCAAAATCTCATTGAATATTTAAGTTGTTTGTTAGCAAAAGCAAATTATTTAACACGTTTTTGAAGTAATTATGTATGTGATATATTTAATGTTTTGTCAACTAAATTATTTAAAAAAATAACTAATACTAATTTAGAAACTGAATTCATATTAGAGTTGTATGTTAACGAAACCAAATTACATAACACGTGATTGAAAAATTTATGTATAAATTTACTTAATTGTTTTATACAATTTATTTCATCTGTATATATACCTAGTAGACACACCGT
>NW_020536999.1:58215275-58232149 GCF_003426905.1 Ctenocephalides felis
TTAGGATGCTGAATGTGATATTTCACTCGATGATGCATCTGTTACATCTCAACAATCAATCACGAAAGATACGTGCGTTATTTTTATATTGATAACTAAATGTAACAGAAATCGCATTTTTTAGATTTTTTATGTTATAACACAGCGTGCGTGGTCGGGAACAGCTAGTTTTTATATACAACATATAATTGATAGTATACAATGAATTTTATTAATGTAATCGAACTAAGTAATAAATAAACTAAAATAATTATTTCATACTCAATTTAATTTTATATGAATATACTATTGTATAACATATAAATAAATTAATAATTTTCAATGTATTGTAATGAAGTTTTAACAATGTGCATAAATAAAAGAAAATTCTTTTCTAGTACGTTTTCAGATTTTTTACACGATATAATATACCACTGTTACGATATAGAAATGTATTCGGATCATTGATTTAAGCTTCGTTAAGCTCTTGAAACATATAGAAGTCAAAATGACATTTTTTACAGCATTAGCAAACTCAGCTTTACAGCGAAAGCTCTCGTATCGGTAGCCGGCGGTATGGATACAGAGAGACCGAACTAAAAGCTCAGAGTATTACAAACTTTGCCATTATGTCAAAAGTTTCATGAGACTAATGCAGTACTATATTTCATGTGGGCTATAAGGGTCCGACAGTGTTTTTATACAGTACCTACAGTTCAAACACGAAAGACATATCATTGGCCATTACCAACAGCTCATACATCTTAAATTTTCTGCCCGAAGGACGATGGAAAAAATTGGGAGTGCTGAATAACTTTTGTCATTAGGATAGGACACTTAATAAAATTAATTGATTATGATCTATGCTGATGAAAGTTTGCAGGAGAGTAGGTTTCTACTCAACCTCATCAATAAACTGGTTGCTGAAATATTGATATCAACAGTAATCAACATAAAATTACGTCAATGGTTACGTTTACATTATACCAAGACAAAATATTGTCTAAATTATAATTATACAGTAATATGGATATTTCATAATTTAAAAAACCTCTTTACGTAATTCCTATGAATTATGTTTTTAGTAGTTGGCAAAAGAGCCAGGCAGGTTGCAAAATATTGTTTTATTAACCTCCCGAAGCAAAAGTTTGATATCGCTAAAAATGCGATGCTTTCTCGACATTTAAAGTAATTCTGAATCGAATGTGACCAAATTCGTAAAAAGTATGTGTAGGTATTAGAGCCTATTGTTTAAATATCGTGAAAGTTTTTTCAGAAAACGGCTGTCCCAATTTCAAAAATTTAAAAGCCATTAGGTGTAATTCGTTAATAACTCAATTTGTTTGTAATTAGAAGAAAAGTGCAAAATATTCATCCAAGTTTTAGCGCACATCTTGAACTGATTTTAAAAATTTTAAAACTGTTAGGAAGATATTAGTTGGGCATCACGTTGAGAAGTTTTTGGTAATAATCCAGGTTTTGGTAATTAAATGTAAACAAATCATTTTTTGACGTTTTTGATGAAACTTTGTATGATATCATAGTCTCCAATAACATACTTATATAATGGTTTACAATAAGTGGTTGAATTATAAAAATTGACCAGGGTTTGGAATTTTGCTTCGCGTTTTAGTGATTCTAATCAGAATCTATGCATTTCGTGCATATGTAGATTCCGCCTTTTGTATTTATCTACTGATTGCAGTTGACATCCACATTAATAAAACACATTTTTAGAACTCGAAATTGATTGAATAATATAAAAATATGTTATATGTACAATTATATTATTTATACAATTACAGATATTGAAAGTATGTTTGAGAACCATCAATTGGAAATCGTTTACATTATTTTTTCTTGAAAGCAAAAATTTTATTTCCGAAATGAACGCTTGAAAATTTAATCCAAATAGCAGAATCTCTATTCTTATTGGTAATGTATACCTTTGAAAAGTTAATACAAATATCCTTGCCAAAATACTATTTAACACTTTATTACAGATATTTCTGTAAATTTTTGTTTAATATAATAAATCCAAACATTAGATGCGATTGTATTGCGCATGATCTGGATTATATCAGGTTGAGAAAAAAAACTATACAAATCGGATTAAAAAGACTATAACATAAGTTCTAGATATTTTCACAAATTTTTTAGCATTCTAGAATTCTTTATTCGAATTTATTTTTTTATAGATTTTTTAAATCATTTTTAATCTCATAAAATTCCATAAATATGATAGTTTCTGAATAACAATCGTTTTTATTTCAAATCATCAATCACGTATTATTTATTTTTCATCAATTCTATCGTGGTCAAAATTTGATAAAATTGTCTTGAGATGAATCGTGACTAGAAAATATTAATTAGAAATAAAGAATGGAAAATGTGTTAAAAGCATTTTTAAGATTTTTGTAACTAAAAGTTCTATTTTTAATAATTTATTGAAAATAATAATACTAATAATATCCAATAAATAAAAATAAAATAATAGCAAATAATAATAGTAAAAATGTATAACTGCGTAAATGTTCATTCGACTTGGATAAAAATTTTGAACAAAAACTTTCAGTATTCCAATCAAATATTTAATAATTCTATGTTCCATTCAATCTAAAAATAGTACATTATCGTAGCTAGTTAAATATTGTTTCTTTTGCCAATATTTATATTTTGAATATATCATTCTTGAATACTTAATTGCTATTTACAGAATTTTCCATAACTAACAAAGGTAAATGGTACAAATGCATAAAGTTTCTGTAATAAAGGTCATGATTAATTAATGTAATAAGAGTTTAGCCTCGATGACTGAAGTTACTCAATATTCTATAATTATTTAAGTATAAAATTTTACAAGTTGACATTCTGACTAATATATTCATAGTAAGCATTCTGTTAAAAATAAATTTGAATTCACTGCATTTTTACAAAAAAAAAATTAATAACCAATGAATAGAATAAAATATACGACTGTAAAATATGACGATTATAAGATGACATCATAGTATCAAACATAAAAAAATCTAATACCCTAGTCAAACAAATCTGAAAATCATCCAAGAACGACCACAGGAGATCTGGTAGAACAATCAACAATAAAGGCAAGCCAAGTATAAACGTACAGATAATTTTTTTTAAAAAAAAATTAAAAGTGCTCTAAATAAGAAGAAATGAATAATACTTATAGTTAAACATAAAAATACAGCATCAAAATTTTTTAAAAAAAAATTAAAGTTCTTACACCTTCGACATAGCCAAACAAATCTAAAGATCAATTACGTGTGACCATAGGGAAACTGGTTTAAAACGCAAAACATAAAACCAGACCAAGATTATTCGTTTAAATTTATTACTAAAAAATTTACAAAAGTATTTAAAGCAAGAGGTGAAAAATAATCTAAATTTTAACAGTTTGACTTGCATTTCTGTAATTACCTAAATATCTCTGATTTTATTGTTAATACCTTATTACAATATGAGAAAATAGCAAATGAATATTTTTTTTTGTTTTTCATTCTCAAATTTTAAAAGCAATCAGAACCTTACATCTTATGCCTGTAACGTATTTTTTAAAGATAACCCAACTGTTAGTCCATCCATATTTGATTATTTTTATTATCAGAATTTATCTGAAAGGGCCGACTTATTAATATTCAATTTGATGCAAGAATTCCCGAAAAGGGCTATTTTCACTTGGAAACATATTCAAGATTTATATTTCCAAGTAGGTCTCGCCCGTAGGTAAGCGGTTAAGAGCGACGAGACTTGTTTCAGAGGTCCCGGGTTCGATACCCACTTCGAGCAGCCTGTTGTCAGGCAGCAGTGACAACGATTTTCACTTGAAAATATAGATAGCAATATGTTTCCAAGTAAAAATAGCCTTTGCCCGCAATTGCTGCACCAATAAAATGTCAGCCCTATTAGATTAATTCTAATAACAAAAAATCATCAATTATGGATGGATTAACCATTGGGTTACCATCTAAAAAATACGAAGTAAGGAGAAGTTTCAGCCCAACAGCTCATAGGACGTAAAGTTCTGATTGCTGTTCAAAAATAATAATAAAAAAAAATATTTTCAAATGAAATTAGATCTTAAAATTTTGGCGACAATACACCTATTGGCGTTACTATATGTTTCCAAGTGAGAATAAAGGGTTATTTTTCCAAACAATATACAACAAATAAGTAGATGAAAATATATTGAAAGACATTTTTAGAATAAATATGACGACTGTAAGATTATATCATAGTATCAATAAGATAAAAAAATATAGAAAATGCGACAATCCCACGAGATAGTCAAACAAATCTAAAATCATCCAAGAGTGACCACAGGAGATCTGGGAAAGAATGGGATCAATAATAAAAGCAAGCCAAGTTCAACCGTTCGGATTTATTTTTATTAAAAAAGTGTACAAAAGTGCTCGAAGCAAGAGGAGACAAACAAGGTTTGCGGTCCGTGACAGTAGGAATTGGTCCCCGATGCGGATCAATAAATAGTCGTGATTTGTAGGCGGAACCGGAGAATTAATGAGTCTGGCGTCGGTCGTGCCAACAGCCAACAGCCAAGAACCGTCGGGTTATTTTATGTGATCTATGATGAGAACATCTATACCACACCGAAGCCCTTTGACACTGTTAAAAGCAAATATTAATGACACAACAAGAACGCTGTGATATATATCCCATTAATTTGTGAACGGTATACAAACATCACGGCAGAAATCAATATTTACACTGGTAAAATTTAGATTGATCAAAATATACATAAATATCTATGAATATAGTTATAAAATTTTGGGGTCCCGGGTTTGATATTCGTTTCGAGCAGCCTGATGTCAAGCAGCAGTAACCCACATCGTTTTTCACTTGGAAATATAGATTTCAATAAGTACCCAAGTGAACATTATCAAACCCCTAATAAAAACTCATCGCTATGACTGAAATTGTAATAATAAAAATTCATCATATAGAGATGTGACAACTGTTGAGGGTTAAGAGCACTCAACTTCTAATCGCTGTTTAAGATTAAGAGATAAATGAACAAATAAATTTTGAATTATTTTATTATAACCTATTTGTAAAAATCCATTCCGTATTTCTATTACTATCTTCACCGTCAAAATTTGCAGTTGACGTATTTCTTAAATTCATTTCTGAAGTAAAACTTCTTCAGACGCGATTAGGGTATAAATCCGTACAAATGCAACGGAAATTGCGTTACGCCCGAACGGTACGTCATTCGCTCTCGATGAAATAATTTCAATACGGGTCGATTGTGATTAGTCGTCGTGTATGTGAATAGAGATCTGTCGTTGTATGCGAACCGATATCAACAAGGAAATCGGCATAGATAAATAAACATTTTACAGTTACATCGTAGTAAAGTTAAATCTCGATTTAATGAAAAATGAATCAGAAGAATATTTTACCGTATTCCTTGAAAATAATAAAACAAATTAAACATTTGTGCCGTGTACTAAACGTAAGTTTATTGATTAGAAATTATTTCTATATTATTCGTAGTTTCTATAAATCTTTGAAGTTATTAAAATAGAAAATCTTTTTTAGGTAAGACAGACATTACAGCTGTTCAAAGAATGAGATTATATCGCTAGCGAAAAAGTAAAAAAAATACAAGCATTCAATATATGTATGTTAATTTTAATTACATGAAGTACTTCAATTTTAATTTACATGATGAGTAAAGTAGTAAAAACAATATTTGTTTAAGCGTTATTTAACATAATCCAATGTACTGCAAATATGGTTTAAATCAAATTTGTGGAACACATTGAAAAATTGAAGAAACCAGAACCAGTACACCCGCGCGTAACGCTAATAGTAGCCCGCATAGAATTCATTCGGTCGGATGTGCGATGCGTTACGCGCGGGTGTACTGGTTCTGGTTTCTTCAATTTTTCAATGTGTTCCACAAATTTGATTTAAACCATATTTGCAGTACTAAAAGAGAAAACAATAAGCTTCTAAATAACGCTAATTATAAAGTAATTAAACAAAACGCACTATCCGAAAACATTAATTGAAAAATTATTTTATCCTTTTTAGCTAATAATAAAGGATTATTTAGCATATATTACTATACATTATATGGTTTAAGCCAATATGAGTAGAATTACGTAATTTTTTTTTCGATATCTTTTATGGTTACGCCAAAAATTGAGTTTGAAAAAGGGGCCACTTTGGCATATTTTCAATGATATCTCGGCCATAAGGTGAGATACAAAGTTGAAGTTTGGTATAACGGATGTTTTCAAAATGACCTTCAAAATGGCGTATAAATTATTTAAATACAAGGGTATTAGTCAATTATGTATGGCAATGCGCCCACACCCTTGCGCGTCGTGACTATTATGTACTCGTCTGGCAGACCCTTGCAACCGTCAGAATGGGCTGGCTTTTTACATATGCTTTCTGAACAGTTAAAAGAAGACACCCTTAAAATTTGAGCCTTGTGCGAGCAAGTTATAGAAAATTTTTTTTTTACATTTTCACAAATTGAAGGGATGATGACGCAACCGCGGAATGACTGCCAGAATGGCATTTTCTTAATGGGCCGATAATAAAATATCATTAAAAAAATTTCTGGCTTTGTGAAAACAGGTTAGTCAAATAGTTCACTGGCTCTTAGACTATAAGCAGTATTTATGAAACCGATACAACTGAATTTTGTTTGATATTTATTTGTGAGTATTTGCACATCCAAATAGAAATCAAACATTTCACTGCAAAGGTATTTTCAGACGATATTTTAGACTAAAAAGGTATTTATAATGTAGGTGGTAAAATCTTGCTTGTTAAATTTTACGTTTTCCAGAAATGGATGTCGTTATTTTACTTCACTCGAAATAAAAATAACCACTCAGGTCCCTTTGAAGTTGTTAAAATATATTTTTGACTCTTATTATTATGATATTTTTGATATTTAATTGAGAGCGTTTATAAATATTCAAAAGACGACTCAATATCTTATACAATTAGAGCAAGATCCTAGTGAATAGAATCAATTTGATCGCAAAATTAAAAGTAAGTAAAATTTGCTTTTTTAAATCTAATTATTGAATGAAAATTGTAATAGTAATAATACATTTGATTATTTTTAAAAAATCACAGGAAAAATCAAAATATTTTGCATCTCCAGTAGTATTTAAAGATTATTTACGTTTACGAATACTTCAATAACAGCTGGGGCGCATGGCATCGTGCCTTAAGGCAAATTGCTGGAACTTCTTGTACCAGAAATTATTTTTTTCAAAAAGATTTTTGAAAAAAATTACTTTGAAAAAATTAGATTTTTGAGAAACTATAAATTTTTGAAAAATGTTTGCCCCATATTTTCGAAACGCCTAGACCTGCCTATGCCAAAAACTAATCAGCACGTCTCCTTATTGATAGGAATCTAATGTTTTTTGAATAATTGAAATCGGTTGAACCGTGTTCCCGAAATCGTCGACGAAAATTTATATCCGCACACACACACACTCATACACGCCCATACACAAACATACATCCATTTTTTCTAAGGTATAACAAAATGTTCAGAAACCTCTGAAACGTAAAGATATATACAAATTTTCATTTTCGATTTTTTTGCGATTACTATAACTTGCCCTACGGGATGCTAATTATCATGATTTATTGATGATTACATAAAATGAATCTTTGTCTCGTCACATAAACAAATATGTATAAAAAATAAAGTAACCATTAAGTGCCTATCTGCTTACGTTTTTTTATTTTGTCTAAAATATTATATTTTTATTTTTATCCTCTCCACTCATATGCCGCAGCTCCGGCGACATAATGTATAGGCATTACTTTAACATGAATTTAAAATAAATTGCATAGGCTATGTAAGATTTTTTAGAAACGAAAAACAAGGAATATGTACGAGTTTACAAGGGGTTTCAATAGCAAGTGTGGAAATATAGAAATACTTCGTCACAGTTCTCTCAATTTATTTGAACATAAATAATTAACATAGTTACATCCTCATTATTTTGCTAAATTATTTCATCGTCTACTATACAATTTACAAATAAGAAAATAAAAATTGAATGAAAATGCAGTCATTAATTAACGTGCACAACGTCATTACACAAAGAGTTTATTCTCAACGTTCAGGATCCTAGAAAGTCCATAAAGGTTTCTTACACCGACATGAAAGAAAATGAAGCGAACATTTATTATGCTGTCATTTCCATTAGGTCTTTGCATGTTACATATTATATTAGAGGAAACTTTTAAATTGGCTGCCTGATGCATTGGCTTGCTCCCTTGAAACATAAAGATACGAGACAACCTCTAAAGACTGCATTTTTCCTCAGTAAGCCTCCCATGGAATCCAAAGGAAAACAAAGGTATTTTAATCATTGCGTTTCCATGAATTCATCATTGTAAATAGCTCGGAAAATTCTCTGAGGCTCCTCGTATACAATTCATAACAGAAACTGCACTGTAAATTATTTACTCGGGAAAATGTAAGGGAAAATGGTATTATGTTTTATTATGGAACACTACTCATGTACATTATGTTGCGTATAATGTGAAACAACGTTTTACACTAGATTGTTATATATAAGCATGAAATATGTTCGAGATGATACTCAGCGTATTATTAAATAATCAACCTAAAATATTTAATGTAAAAATATCAAGGTATGATATCATTCTATACTATCTAATAATAGGAAAAACAAACCCAAAAGTAGCATTATGTAGAAAGGACTTTCTTTAGCATTTATAAAAAAATTATTGTTCATTGAAAGTACTCTGCATATTTTAAAATACCTTAGAAAAAACCAATGTATGTGTTTGCGTGCATGTGTGTAAGTATGTGCGGATACAAATTTTGGTTCGCAGCGCAAATCAACCATTAGCATAATACAATAAACACAATCGATTCTTATTAATGGCAAAACGAAATGATTAGTTTTTGGTACAGCCGTTTCGGTGATACCGACAAAATGAAGTATCCGACTAGTAATTAGTAAAAGAATATTTTTAGTGTTTTTAGCTAAAGGACAAGTTGTACAGATAAAGTAAAAATACGATAGTCCTAATCAAGATACATCAAATGACTTTTAAATTTTTGAAATAAGTTCAGACGATTTTGAGCAAACGTCGATTAAAAAACAAATTTTGACAAACGCCAAAAAAGCAACCATTTTTTTCAAACTTTGATGATTTTTTTAAATGAAACGTCTTGTTGTAGGGTACTATATATATATATATATCGTCAAAAAAAGTTCTATAAAAATCGGCTTACAATTTTTTTTCAACAGTTAATTACAAGAAAGCGGCTCGGTAGATTTTCACCTAAGACTAATCAGTATCATTCGCAACTAATATCTTTCGATCAGTTATTGATTTTCTAACATTGATTCGGTAGTATAAGTTTAAACGTTGACACATTTTTTCAAATTACAAAAAAACGGCTCGACAGATCATCTCACAAAACTGACAGATACATCTAATGGCTTTTAAATTTCTGAAATTGGTTCAGGCGTTTTAGAGAAAACGTCGATTAAAGTAATTTTCACAAATGCCAAATGATACTAATATTTGCAAACTGAAGAATTTTTGAAATTAAACGACTTGTGGGGCCGTAATTTTTTAGTATGATCTACAAGACTATGGTATCTACCGCCAAAAAATCGTCTTTTTTTTAAACTTTATTACAAGAAGAAAACGGCCCCGCCGATCTTTACCAAAAACTAATCAGCACAATCCCCAACCAATGATTATCTTTGGAACGGTTTTTGAATTTTCAAAACTGATTCAGAATTGCGGGCTAAGACGTGGACAAAAAAAAATTCACTTTTCTGCGATTTACAAAGAAGCAGTCCAGCCGATCGTCGCATAAAACTCATTCCAAACACGGAATGGTTTTTAAAATTTTGAAATCGGTCCAGCCGTTTTGAAGAAAACGTCGATTTATGGCAAAAAATCTGTTCACACACACACGTACGCATACACATACACACACACACTTTTTTCAAATTTAGTCTCATTCGATTCAGAATGGCTTAAAACGTCGAGAAAGCATAAAATTAGCGAGTCGGGTTTCTTATGAAAATATAAACTTCTTCGGGAAGTTAATATGAGACATTCGACCCTAAGCTGTCCCTATTTATACCGCTTCTGGAGTAAAAAGGACCAGATGACAAGTTTTGGTTCGTTATCACAGTATAATTGCTTAGTTACACTGGACCTTTGTGCCCCGCCCTACCCTAAATAAAAATAATAATCTATCCCTGATAAAAAAATTTAAAATATTTAGCAAGTGATTATTTGAATTAATAACTGATATTCAGAATTCGATTAATGAACAAAGATTACGGGACATAATATGTCTTTGAAGTAATATAAAATTTTATAAAATTTCATATTGATATTTTTTAATGATCATGGTTAAATAAAATAATTAGCAGTTTTTAATAATCTCCCAATGTCGAAGTGTCAAACTTATATATACTTTGTGATAATTCTATCCCTGACTTCCCAATATTAATTTCGAAACAAATAGTCGCAGTCAACCACACACGTCGCCATCCCCCCATATGTTGGGACCAGACTTGAGGCATAGGTAGGTAGGTATATGATTCATCAGTAAATCTCGGTAATCCTATCACGTATTACATAGATCCTTATGCCTCACTATGTCCGCGTTCTCAGCAATTCGGCATGCGATCCACTCGTTAAATTCTACTTCAAACATCGATTTAAATTCTAGATTAGGATCGTGGGCGCATCGAAGTGACTTGCATGACTTTCATACAAAACATAAATCAAATGGAAGGCTTGTAGACACAGTTATTAGATCATTTGCCAGGAGAAAATACATTTAAGACCATGGAAAGTGGAATGGAATTGATATTTGTTGCATGAGTGTAATAAAATTTGGTTTGGCTTAAAATTAATCATTCGACTGAATTTGTAGGATGCGTGACCAATAAGTTTATGTATTTTAATTTACGGCGCTTAAAGATCCGCGGGTGTAAAGGTCCACCACCGAGATCATTAACAAGTAAAGTTACAAATTTTTACCAACAATACTTGAAAGTACAGAGAAAAAAATGCATAACCAACCTTTACCTTGATTCTCACAACGTTGGTATCGGAAGATAAACGACAATGTTTGAAAATCCATAACAAAAGTATTTTCTTTCCAAAGTTTCCGTTACATTTTTGGCTGTGAGTACTGTTAATTAGCTTACGAGACCTTAATATAATTTTTAGGTAGGGTCAATTTGACTTTGAGCAATTATATTGTAAAACCAAGCCAAGTATATCACAACAAATTACACAAAAAGGAGCAATTGTCGGATTATATTCAGTAAAACATCCAGCTACTTCATGCAAATAAGTGTTTTTTTGCTGTGTATTAAACATTTGTGACCTGGTTATTTTTACCCCTTAAGCGGTGTATATTTAGATGTATAGTTAATTTTAAGTTAGATTCAACAGATTTTAGTATTTAACCCCTATAAAAGTTTACACATCGGTGCGGTAAAAAGGACCAGCTAAACCATTATCCAGGCAAAGGTGTAAACAATGAAATGAAATAGTAAATTAGGTCAAAAAGCAAAATTACAATAAATACTTATTCAAACCCTGCTGATATATAGTTCTGTCAAAATGCCAGATGAAGGTTATATACATAGTTATCTTTACTGAATATAGTCAGAGAGTTATTTGAATAGTATATTATTTGTTGTAATTAGTTTGGGTTTCACAATATAATTGCTCAAAGTAAAATTTGATCTTTATGCCCTGCTCTACACTATAAATATATAGGTTTACATACATAGATATTAACGATCAATCAAATTAGTGCTGCGTGGCATCGTGCTTTAAGGCAAATTGCCGGAACTACCCTTAATTAATTGAAAAAGTCGAGGAATATTAAGTATTTTCAAATAGATTATTATAAATTACCTATTATATAATATTAAACTGATATATGTTTATACAGCAAAGTGAATGAACAAAACTTGATCAATCGAATTTAAAATGAAGGACATTATATAATATTTATAAGAATTATATAAACTGAAAGGCAAAGTTAAAATAATTCATATGAAGTACATAACTGGGCTTTAGCACTTTAGCCAAAAAAATTAAAGTTCAAATTATTTTTGATATTCAAAAAAATATTTTGGAAATGAAAAAAATAATTTTTAACCCCAAAAATCAATGGTTTCGCCAACACAAGCTGAAAGCTTTTTGAATCATTAAAATCACATTTTACATTCAAATCACAAGCACATTTAGCTCGGTGTCTCCAAAACGCCTGGACCTGCCTTTGCTAAAAATTAATCACCACTTCCCCCCTTCATTACGAATTGAATGCTTCTTAGATCATTCAAATCGGACACTTCGTTCTCTCAAAAACCTGCCTTTGCCAAAAACTAATCAGCACATCTCCCTATTGATAGAAATCGAATGTTTTTGAACCATTCAAATCGGTTGATCCATGCGCACGAAAACGCGGACGGAATATTTGTCTCCGTACATACATACACACATACACATCCATATTTTTTTAGGTATGCCAAAATGTTCAGAAGTTAGTAAATACAAAAAATTGCCACCAAGTATGTATATCGATTTAACGAATATCTCTCAGCACTATAATAGATTTCTGGCAATAACATATGAATTCAACCCTACAAAAGTATCCACCCTCGTCGCTGTTTCTGCTAGTTGCAGATTTTTGTATTAATCTAATATGTCATCGGCAGCACAAAAGTCTAAGATCAGACTCAAGTGATTGATGCCGATATAATGGACTGAATCCTACAATGTTAATTATTCTGATGTGAATCCATTACTCTTGCATACCAATTGGAATGAAATATGCCGAAGCTATTAGCACTCGACTTCGCAATAGAAGCTTGAATAATGGCTTGATAGATTTATTAATATTTCAATATGGTAACCCTTTGGGTGTAGTAGGTATGTAGTATTACGCGATTTGAATAAGCGGTTTCGATACACTATATTAAGTAGGTAGGAGTTTTTTTTCTATCCATAATTTTAGTAAGTTAGTAATTTCTCAATTCATAAAAAATTGATCAAAATGCACCGGTTAATATAGTAGATACATAGGGTAATTCGGGGCACAAAGTTCCAATTTGAAATTCAGTCATTGTCTGTCTGCCTCTAAACCAAACAAACAACTATTGAACTATGTTCAGTAAAACCTCCAGTAAATTTCTAATTATAAAAATCTATTTTTTTACTATTTTTCTAAAATTTGTCACCTATCCCACTTTGCCCTATAGACAGGGTAAAGACGTATGACCAGAAGGCAAACAGATCGAAATATTATTTTTTAATTGATTTTAGAGGAATTTTACAATATAATACCTACATTATTATACCAATGCGACATACAAATGTCCTGGGAATATTTCTTACATAGATTACTCTATGTATATAACCTTGATCTGGTAGTTTGTCAGAAATATTCATTAGCAGATCTGGAATAACTATCAGGTTAATGTATCTTCTGTATAATGCTTTTTTAACTTGTTAGTTTACTTTTTAATTTTTTTTTTTATTTTTTGCACCTTTGTCAGTGTAAAGGTTAAGTTGGTCTTTTTTATCCCACCTAGATGTAAGGTTTTTCATGTAATTCATATTATAAAACAATTAAGTAACGTATACTTCAAAATTATATTCAGGTAGATATAATATTATGAACTAAATGAAAAAACTCAAAACTAAAAAATCTACGAAAAAAAAAAACTTTTGTTATAAATATTGATACATGACCGTGTATCTCCTGATTATAGTAAATTAATTACAAATAAAAGAAAATACATTTGTTAGAGATTTTCAAACATTGCCGTTTATCTCCCGATAACGATGTCGTAAGAATCAAGGTAATGGCTACTTAAACTTCTTTTTCCCTCTACTTTCAAATATTGTTAAAACAAATCTTTATTTGTTTTTGATATATTGGTGGTGAATATTGTAATAATTAAGATAGAGGCTGGTTACATATATTTTGTCTTCATCTTTAAAATAATAATCTTAAAAAAAATTCTATACTTTACTTGTTTTGGAGATGATGATGGTGGACTTTTTTTTCATGTTTGACGAGCACCCAGAGTGGACTATGGGGCTTCTACTTCATGTTTATGATGAAAAAATTAAGAACAGTATTTAATTAAATAAATTAAATAAAAATAATGTAATGATAAATGGTATGTAAACTAATTGGAGAAAATTCAAAAAATGTTTCAAAATATAGTAAATTCATCAACTGGGTTAAATCTGGGTTCAGGACTTTTCTGGGATGATCCAACCCTGGTTACCAACTCCTCATTTATATGGATTCAAAATTTTTGCAGTATTATTATGTTATATAGTGTTTTAAAGAGAGAAAATTTTATAATTTTGTAAGAAACGACATAACATTGGCAGGGTGCAATTAGTTTTATCATGTGATCATGAAGCAAGATATTGAACGGCATACAATGTTGACTGACTGAACTAGTAATGTTGCATCGCTTTGTTTCAATAATCCTTGTATCTTTTACCAAGACTTAGTCAACTTAAGACAAATTCTGACACATATCTCATCTGTATCTGTATCATCCAAAAATATTGCCGAAAGTTACATCTAAAGTTATTTCATCCCACATCCCACATCCATCAGTGTTGGAGGACTGCCTGCCTGAAGTCTTTTGTTCGAAATAAACGAGAGGCGTCGTTTCGCGACAAGCGAAATAATAAAAAAAACGCAAAGTCTTTACTGGAGCAAGTCTGCGGGAAGAGACAAAATAAAAACTGATGATTCGCAAACGAACAAGACAGATAATAGGACACGAGTCCCTCTGCACAAGTGACTTCGAGTTTAGTTCGCTTTGTTACGGCGACAAGTCTAGTTTTCGAACTAGTAAGCACAAAAAACGCACCTTAACATGCCATTGTTTGCTTTGGTTTTGTTCGTACCTACTACGGCGAGTTTCTCGCGAGAATTAGGGTTGGCCAAGTAATAGACCATCGTTTGGGATTTTTTTATTTTATTGTTTATATTGAATCACTTCAATTCGCAAGGATTCACTTCAATTCGCAGTGAATCACATTATTTCACGGCAATTTGTGTTAATAATAATAATAAATAGTGGTCTGCTTGAAAGCAGGTCCATGGCATGAGAGTATTACAAAATCAATGATTCCCTTCCTCTTCCCCTTTGCTTTCAAATCCTTTACTGTTTTATTATTATTTATCACTTTTTTATACATTTTCCTTTCCAAAGTTCTGCTTCTGCACTTCGGCTTTCAGTTCCCTGCATTTTTTTTCTCGTGTAAGTCGTTCAATCATCTGCATACTTCATCTTTCCATTCCTTTCAGTCCTTCTATTTTACAATTTATCTTTGATGTAAAAAACACTATTTTTGCAAAACTGGTCTAAACCAGTTTTCTTTTCTTTTTAGGTTCGTTCACAGTAGAGTCCTTTTTACCCACCTTTTTAGTCCAGTTATTTGGTCGTTTTGCCGGTACAGCTCTCGGAAAATTCTGAAAAATGATAATCTTATGGATTTCGAGGTGCTCTTTACGAATTTCATCTTTGCCACCTCAAATTTTTACTGCAAGTCGCCGTCATATACAAAAATAGCGTCAAAAAACAGCTTTTTTTAAAATATCTCCTTTTCTGCTCATTCTACGATAAAAGTAGCTATGTATGAATTAAACTCTTACAATTCTTTTGGAAAAGAATCTCTGGCCTCTTGACTTGTTATCTAGTTCGTGTTAAAATCATTAACGCTCTCTGAGCGCACGTAACTTCCAGATCATATTCCAAATTTTTTTAAATTTTACCAAATAATCATAGCTTTTTCGTGAAATGATCTCAATTATTTGGCTTTGTCAAGATAACCAACATAAATGATAATAACCCTTTCTTTTTAAATGTGTTCAAACATGATATTTTATTCTCCATTTGCATAAATAGACTTCTGAATATCCATTTTTTGTTGCCTGATTTTTTTAATGTAAAATGCAAATTCGGCCCATGGAAGTTTAATTTGTTTAAACCACATTAATTCGCGTTAAAATCACATTAATTAGAGTAAAAATCACATTAATTCACATTGATTCGCGTCAACTCGTGTTAAAATCTTTTAATTCGCATCAATAAGCGTTAAAATCACATTAATCCGTGTATTTTGTTTTAAAATAATATCAATTTGCATCAAATGATTAACATCAATTTGAGTTAAACTTAGATAGTTTTCATTACCTTACACAAATTCTCATTGGTTGTAATTAACTCTCATTAACTGTCATTATATCTTTGCCCTAATTCTCATTAACTGTCATTAATTCAAATCAATCTTATTAATTTCATATATCTATTTATTTTATTTTAAAATTTTATATATTGATATGTACGCCATAACAAATAATATTAAAGGTCCTCAAAAAAGTTGCTTCTATTAGGTATGTGAAATAGTCAGAGAAAAAAAAAAAAAACAACAAATCTTCGGCCTGATATTTTTCTTCATGATAATTAAAATCTTATAATTACAGCTATTTTTATGATTTTTTTTGATAATGATTTGATTTTTTCCATATAATATAGTAGTAATTTGAAATAAATTTAAATTGATATTTACTACTACGATTATAGAGAAATATAACAAAATTTCTATATAATCGAACACTATTCTAGTGATATATTATATTTTATATAAATGTAATTTTGGTTGCTTTAGCTATATTTATGTTGGTTAATTGTGTATTATAAAAGTTATCTATTCATTTTGCTACAATTGTTGGTATGTTCATACCATCGTTCACAAATACATTATAAATGGAAAAGCCAGTTATTGAAGTCTTAAAGATT
>NW_020536999.1:58233149-58255690 GCF_003426905.1 Ctenocephalides felis
AGAATAATTTAGATTTACTTTATCTATAATCATATGAAGCTTTGTACATGTTATTTACATTTTCATATAATGTTCTTTATCGTAAAGAAAGCAAATCCTTTATTATCTGAGATAACATAGCATGTTTTGTTTTTATTAGAATTTCTGCAGGCATAGTTCAGTAAAGGGATGTTTTTGCTACAAGGAAACATGCGTGCAAGCGTTGTTTCCTTTGGAAAACTAAATAAATACAAAATTGTTGTTGTAAAATTACAATTAAAATAGAAAACTTTTGAAGTTGACATATTAAAAATATTGTTAAGATCTATTTTTTTTATCGATATTTCTCTGCATGGTTTTCTCGTAATGCAATTCATTCTGTGGTTTTATATTGAAAAATAAAATTTAATTTAAAGGTACAGCTATGCTTATAATTATTAATAATAATATAACTATGTTACAAGTTTTAGTTTAAATATTGAAAAGTTGTTAAAGTTGAATACCATGTATAGAATATTTTGATAGATCCTCAAATTAAAACCATGTGGGCTGTTCTATAATATTTATTCATCATGGAATCAAGATAATAATTTCAGTTTCAACATCACTAATTAAATAAATATTTTGTTGCAAAATTAATCTGATGATTAATCTGAATCAATTGATTCCATGATGAATAGGATTCAATTAGAGGTTAAGTAGTTTATAAATATTTTTATCTGTCATAATATTTAAGTTCACGAACACTATACAGATGGCGCAAGAATTTACTTCATGACGTATGTTAATAACACATATAAGAAACTTTCAATTGGCGTGCGCTTTATCTAATTGTTTATATTAAGAGCTAATACTAGTAGAGATTCATATTTTATTCATTTGCAAACATTGGCGCCCTTGGGAGCAAAGAAATTCGAAAATGTCCTTGTAAAGGACCATTCTAATATATATATATGTATATATATATATATATATATATATATATATATATATATATTATAGGTTGGGTAACATATAATTTTATGATATTGCTACCATTCTGTGCGAAATATTAATTATTCGTATAATTCTATTTTGGGTTTTGAATGGGCATAAAGTTAAATGTGCATAAACTAAAATTCATGTCACCTCCATATTTTTCATTTAATTAAATCCATATGCGATGCATATACATAGTCGTACAACATTGTTTAATTTAGATGCGGACTGCGCAGCTTGTACCTTTCGAAATTAAAATCTATTTCCTAGACTACGTTATATTTGTATTTCATTTCTAGGTACGTATTCATGCTGGGTTTATGTTCAGGATAATAAATAATATTAATTTATTAACATTGTTTGATATTTTGATTTAAAACGGACAAAAATTTTTTATTTACTTAATCAAACAATAAATTTTTTATACTTTCTTTGGTATATTACACAATTTGGACAAGCAGCTTCAGTAAATCCATATTCACTATCTACAAATTTTATATTGCAAAAATCATTTTTGGTATTTTTTATGAAAAAGTTGACGAACTTGCTTTGATTCAACATCAAGTTATAATATTTATAGAGCCACATATTATGATGGTGCGAACTCTTCAAATTTAATGTAAATTTTTAAAAATCCTATAAAGTCTAATCAAATTTGCATATTATATGAACACAATATATTTGTTGAAAAATAAAACTTTAGATACAAAAAAATAATAGCTTTTTTAAATTAATTTCATTTTTATTTCATTCATTCGTACAAAAATAATGACGTCAATATAAAACAGTAATAAATGCAAGTCCATACATATATATGTAGTAAATAACGGCGGCTATATAATATTTATAAGAATTATATAAACTGAATTGCAAAGTTGAAATTATTTGTAAAGTTTATTAGAACTATAGTCAGAATTAAAAATATCTCATAGTATATCTCATGATATACAAAAAATTAAAAAAAAAAAAAAGTTGAAACAATTTTTTTTTCCAAAATCAATTATTTTGTTAAGACAAGCAGAAAGTTCTTTGAATCATTTAAATCGGACGCTTATTTCTCTCAAAAACTGCCATTTTTTGTGCATTTAGCAATTTTTTTTTCCAAAATCAATTATTTTGTTAAGACAAGCAGAAAGTTCTTTGAATCATTTAAATCGGACGCTTATTTCTCTCAAAAACTGCCATTTTTTGTGCATTTAGCTCCGAAATGGCTGGGCCTGCCTTTGCGAAAGACTAATGAACACTTCTCCCAATCAAATATCATTCAAAGGTGCCAGAATAAAATTCTGCGTATCCTTACTAATGCGCCTTGGTATATTTCGAATTTTGCCTACATAAGGATTTGAAAATCTCAACAGTCAAGGAAATGATCAAGATTAGAAGTTCATCTTTCAACAATAAATTAATCCAGCATACAAATCCTACAATTCAAGCGATTCACAGACCGATAAGAAGATTGAGCAAGAAATGGCCTTCCGATCTACCAAACACCTAGCCCAATGTCTGCACGCGTCCTGACGTAGTACGCGGCATACATCATCACGTCATCGTTCATTTATGTTATTATTTTTGTATTACTGTTTTAATTTAATTTTTATTTTAACTTTTTTCATTTTATATTCAATGTATTGCATTTTTTGTTTTTTTTGTATTTTTTTTGCTCATATCAATTTTGTAAATAAGACATTAAAGTCTTGATTAACAAAAATAAATTGTAAAAAAAAAAAAAAAAAAAACTTCTCCCAATCATTACTAATTGAATGTTTTTTAGATCATTCAAATCGGATGCTCCGTTCTCTCAAAAACTCGATTTCTATTTTCGGAACTCTTTGCTCTTTATCTCCGTAACTGCTGGACCTGCGCTTGCCAAAAACTAATCAGCACATCTTCTTATTAATAGGAATCGAATTTTTTTTGAAGAATTCAAATCGGTTGATCCGTACGCCCGAAAACGTGGACGAAAAATTGTATCCATACATACATACACACACACACACATCAATTTTTTCTGAGGTATGCCAAAATGTTCAGAAACCTTCAAAACGTCGAGAAATGTAAAAATTTTCAATTCCGCTTTTCGGCCCATTACAATAACTTACCCTACGGGAAGATAAAAAAAGAATTAGTCCCTAAGTTTTAAATAATACAAGGTTTCATTTCTTCAAACATTTAGTCAATTAAATATTTTTTTCAAAAAAATATTCAACGCCAAAAAATAATGATGACACCATTAAAAACAAGTAATAAATATATGTAGTAAATAACGGCAGCAATTAAAATTTACTACAAAATCGTGTAGCGACCAACAAATATTTAATGACAATGTGATATCACTGGGCGGCGACCGGACCAGTTCTATCTCTGCGGCCATTATTTGAAAAATATAGCCGCGGCGGCAATTATAAAATCACGGCGAATTTAGCCGCGGAGCGCACTGCGGCTCGCGCTTTGTGTCACCTTTATTGTACCGTGTTTGCTTTAAATGTTATAAATTAATGTAGAGCCGAGAGAGTGCAGGGCAATCGCGGTGGCGTCGCCCATATGGGCCATATGCATATGCATAAATTTACTTTATTCGAATTTCGAGGCCGGAACGCGACTGCCGGCGACTGCATTGCACGAGGATTCATAGGTTGGAAAAAACGACCGAAGAAATATTGCACACTGTGAGGTTGTAATGAAAGTATTTAATCGAGCAAGGTGGCAGATTGGTTTAGACGTCGACAATTTGTTAAATGGATTTTATTTATTGGAATTCAATTTGTTAATCTATTAAGCAATATTAATAAATAAAATAAAATTAGTGGTGCATAGCATCGTGCCTTAAGGCAAATTGCTGAAGCTTACGTTATCAGAATTAAATATTCGAGGAAAAATATCAGTAATAAATGAGTACCTATTGATCAATGATTATTAACAATTGTTTTAAACATTTTCGAATAGATTATTATAATTACTATATATTTTATCGTTCATGTAATATACACTTTACAGTGACAAACTTATCGTTTGAAACACTAATTTTTTTAATTTAATTTTTTTTATTTTATTGATATACTATTTCCATATCTCAGTCAGACAGGGGTGCGTGGTATGAGAGATTATGAAAACAGTTTTCATATTTTATATATACATTCCATTTGACTGATTCATTTTACATTAATATACTATTCATTATAATTTATATAATATATATAATTTTCTTATAATATTTCTTTATTTTCCTTTTAAAGTTATCGTCATCACTGGTCATCTTAATATCGATTGGCAGTTCGATAAACTTAAGAATGTTTACATTAACAAGTGATGCAGAATGAGTCTATTATAATGCATATGAAATTTATACACTTTTGAACCGAATTGTAATTAAAATTGTATTGAAGTATAAAACTTCGTATATTTTTGAAATTAAAAAAAAATCTCTAAACATTTTTAAATTTGTTTGAACCGTATAAGCGAACTTTAAAGGAATCTTGGTATGGAACCCAAAAGTAAAGATTTAAAAAAAAGTAACAAAATTACTACTTTTTTAAAAATCTGCATAAAATATCTGAGAATTTGATGTGCACATGTCTTCTAACTTCTTCTATCTTTCCGAAACCGATTATTCAAGTAAAATATTTTTTGAATCGTGAAAGTGAATTACCGTTTTTGTCACTTTTTGCTCCATATCTCTGTAACGCGTAAACCTGCTATTGCCAAAAACTAATCAGCACATTTCCCTATCAATAGGAATCGAATGTAATAAAAAGAGACAACAGCTTGAGATAAAAACCAAAAAGCTTTACTGGTAACTAGGAACTAAATCCAAACTAAGCTCACACAATAAGCTACTTTTATATAAATCTTTATTCAAACCAATTTGGTGCTATGGTATACAATTGCGGGGCAGTGCTCATAAGACTAATATAGAAATAATAGAGAAATTTCAAAACAAATTTTTGAAAATTGCCTTAGGAGCTCCAAAATGTGTTCCCAACTGGTCGATTCATGTCTACACGAATACACCTACCATAAAAGAAGTAATAACAAAAACAGCACATAAGTATAGAATCAAGGTGATCAGTCACCCAAATTTATTAGCAAACTCCTTGATAACAGAGAACTATTCAAGAATATTGAAAAGAAAAGCGCCACTGAATTTAAGCCATCAACTCCCCTGATAAAAAATGGAAATAACTTAATCCTTATTCATAAGAAATTATTTTATAAGTAAATAGTGAAAATTATATAATTATCAATAAAATATTGTGAATTTTATATCGAATGGAAAAACAACTACTGAGTTCTTTTTCCAACATGCCCTTTTAGTATACAATGTCCCTTTTCGACCGACTATTGTAAATTCATCAAATTTATTAAATGTCCTTGACCTGACAGTTGTAAATAAAGAAATAATAAAAAAAATCAAATTCGTTGATTTGTGCGCCCGAAATCATAGACGAAAAATTGTACACAAACATACGTGCAACACACACATACATCAATTTTTTCTGAGGTATGCCAAAATGTTCAGAAATCTTTGAAACGTAAAGATATGCAAAAATGTTCTGTTTCAATTTTTTGCGATTATGATAACTTACCCTACAAGAAGTTAAAAATAGTGTACATCATTTCATCCCTTCAAGTGTAATCAACCTTACTGCCCTCAGTGAATGAACTCGGTCATCACTTAACCTCTAATTTTCGTCGGACGTTTCCCTCTCGAGGTATCAATAGCCGTTGTCGTTGTCCGATTGAAATCCAATCCGGCTGATTGACACGGCGTAGCGGCTTGTGACAGTCGAGTTTGTCGAATATGCGATCTAGCAAACATCTATTCCGGCAATTCGATGGTCCAAACTCCAAACAGTACGTGATAGACAGCTCTGTTATGGGTCCTGTGTTGCTTGCTTTTGTGCATTGTTGCAATGCTCCCGTTGTTATTCATTCGGTTAATAACAGTCACTTGAAATGATATATGTGGACGGCTAATTCCTGGAGGCGCTCTGCCGTTGACAAGAAGGCAAACGGATCGTAAATCGTAAATCGTAAATCGATGCATTAGCGGATAAAAGAATCGGCGGTTTCTGGTTTTGAGTATATAAGTATATGAGAAATTTGTGAAAAATTTAGTTTATAGAGCAAACTTCCAATAAAACTAGTGGTGTATGGCATCGTGCTTTAAGGCAAATTGCTGAAACTTTCCATTTCATAATAAAATATTTGAAGCATATTAAATATTTTGAAACTAGTGGGCTGCATAGCATCGTGCTTTAAGGCAAATTGCTGGAATTTCCCGTACCGTAATTAAGAATCTTGGTACGGAACCCAATAAAATTGACGCGAAAAGTGTACACGTTATGAAAATCTCTATAAAATATCTGATCATTTGATGTGCATATGTCTAATGATCATTTTTGAGAGCCAAATAGCATTTTTTAAACTTATTTTCATTGAGAGTCCATAACCGCTAGACCTGCCTTACCAAAAATTTAATCAGTTTTTTATCTTGTCAATACAAGTAAAATGTTTTTTGAATTATTAAAATCGGACGCTCCGTTCTTTTTAAAACTGAACTACCGTTATGGCACTTTTCGCCCCGTTTCTTCGGAACGGCTAGACCTGCCTTTGCCAAAAACTAATCAGCACGTCTCCTCATCAATACGAATCGAATGTTTTTTGAATGATTCAAATCGGTTGATTCGTGTTCCCGAAATCGTCGACGAAAATTTGTATCCCCACACACACACATGCACACACACCCATTTTTTCTAAGGTATGCAAAAATTTTCATTTTCGATTTTCTTGCGATTACTATAACTTGCCCTACGGGAAGTTTAATATATTATTATATTACTGCAACTTTCATTATTCGTATTTTATAGAAAAGCTTATGAATTGGACGATGAAATAAAACAAAACTTAATCAAGCGGAGTTAGAATGAAGGACCTTATCTCACATTTCTAAGATTTATATGAATAGCAAAGTTTAATTTATTCTAAATTATATAAATGGGTTTCGGAATTTTAGTTAAAATTAAATTAAAATCCGATTTTTTTAAATTAAATAAAATATATTTTTTTTCTCAAAAAATGATCAATTTGTCAATACAACCAAAAAGTTTTTTAAAGAATCTCCGAAAATGGTGGACCTGCCAAAAACTATTTACCACTTCTCCTCATAATTACAAATTGAATGTTTCTTGAATCCTTCAAATGAATGCTCTCAAAAACTCGGTTTCTATTTTCTGCACTCTTTGCCTCGTATCTCCGAAACGGCTGGACCAACTTTTGCCATAAATTAGACAGAACGTCACCTTATCAATAGGAATCGAATGGTTTTGGATAAGTCAAATCGATTGAGTGGTGCTTCCTAAAAAGTCGACGAAATATTGTACGCATGCATACACATCTACTACATACACCCATACATACAATCATAAAGTTTTTCTAAGGTATGCCAAAATGTTAAGAAACCTCTAAAACGTGAAGATATGCAAACATTTTCATTTTCGATTTTTGGCTGTTACTCTGTGGCCCTACCTCTATATATATTTATTTATATATTGTTAAGGATTCCCAATGGAGGTAACCTGAACTGTTTTTTTTTGTAAGGGTCGCATCGTCTCGTATTCCGATACGATGGACAGTCGCCAGGCCAGGCGGACCGTCGTCTGCATGTCTTTCACACTTTCAAGTACAAATGCATTAGTAATATAAGATATTTTAATTTTTGATGTAATTTATTTGTCTCGACTGTCTATATCCGCGTCGAGAATTTTATTTATGAGTCTGCAAAATTCCTTCAGATAATTTCCAGGAATCATCCTTCTCAGATATAGTAAGTCCGAGAAATCATCCCCCGTATATGTAGAAATTAGTGTAACCCGCCTCTTACGGGCGGGGCTAATATTGTTAATCCTAATTTTTAATAATTTTTATTTAGTATAAGTTTAGAGCGCAGTATAAAACACCAACTATCTGTTGCGATTATATTCACCATATTTTTTTATAATAAATCTATTAATATCAAACGTCGTATTTTATATAATCACCGATTACACCAGCAGTTTCATTATAGAACAAAATTAAAAGTGTAGTGATTAAAACACATCGACAACACCCAGTTTAGACGTAGAAGTAATTGTTTAAGCTTCGCGCCTTAACATATATCCTAGAGAGCTCGTAGTCGTATAAAATAACCACTGTACCACATATGAGATGGATTAATAAACTGATTTATGCAAAAAGACAGGTGTTGAGGAAGTCTCTTTGCTTACTGTCCATCCATGTTTTCCTCTTTTGCTTCCTTAAGTGAATTATAAAATGCCACGTAAAGGTAAAATAGGCAAATCTGATTTACATATTATAGTATTAATTTACACGACAGAGACACGTCTTTGACAACATTTGCACAACTTGGGAACAACATTTCCCATGTAGATCTTCATACATAACATACAAAGTTACAAGTTTGACTAGATCTCTTATACTCCGCTTGATCTCTACAAATAATGATCTAAATAAGTTGTGTGTGCTCTGGTAATTGGAAAAAATTGTCTTTTTCTATGAATTTTGTGGAAGTTGATAAATATTCGAATGGTACTGTTTTTCGGATAAAAGTTGATATCAATAGACACAAATATACCTCATTGATTGACATATTTTACTATCGGTTTGATCGAGGAGAATTAGTACATTTGACGTGAATTTCTATCGTCAGCCATTTCCGTCTACTGATGAATGATTAATAGCATCTGATTCCATAATGTCCTAATTTGATGGATGGATGGATAGAGATTTAATTCGATGGTGAATTATCAGAATTGAAGTATTAATATGAAATAATACGATAAAATAGCAGATAAATAATTAGATGAGCAAATTATATAACAAGTCCTTACTTCCAAAATATAATTATTTTAGCAGATTGGTAAAGGCACAGAACCAAAATGAACACCATACTGCACTTTTCGTTTTCATCAAATTACTTGACCACCTTGAGTGAAAATACCGAAATCTTGAAGCATATGTACCGGGAATAAGTGGCAAACCTTTTCACAAATATTTCATTTAATTCAATGGGAGTCCTACCTTTTTTATCGCTCAATATAGCGTTCGATTGCACACACAATAGTCCAGAATTTCGTCTGGTATGTTTTTTTATTTTTTCTTGAAAGAATAAATAAGAAATAAATCAAGGCAACCGCCAATGCGCGATTTCGGATTCAAAGCACTGTTTTCCTAAGTATACGAAACAGAATTACCACTGGGACATGAGAGCAACTTTTGAAGGTAAAATAGCGGAGAGTTGGAAACCTGACCGTACTTATCAATATATTGAATATTTTTGTAGATTATTCACTTATACGTAAACTAGTAGGGCGCATGGCATCGTGCCTTTTTTGATAAAAATTTACTTTTTGTGAAAAAATAAAAGATTTTTTTTATTTCGAAATATTTTGGAAATTCTGAACTTTTTTTTGAAAGCGATCGTACTGCTTTAACTTCAAAGAAGAAAGAGACGAAATATCGAAGCGCGTAGGCGCTGCGTTGCTGTCTAACGGATAAACATTGGTACGGAATCTATAGGAATGTAAACAAAATTTATACTTGTTAAAATTTCTATAAAATGTCTGATAATTTGATGCGCATATGTCTAATGATCATTTTAGACCGCCAAATGGCTTTTTTTTTACTTTTTTACAAGTTTGCACGCCTTTTTATCAACAGCAATCGAATGCTTTTTGAATAATTAAAATCGTTTAAACCGTGTTCCCAAAATCGTCGACGGTTTATGGTATGCCAAAATGTTCAGAAACTTCCGAAACGTAAAGATATATAACAATTTTCATTTTCGATTTTATTGCGATTACTATAACTTACCCTACGGGAAATTAATTATTAGACCCCATTTGAACAAAACTGGTTATTTATAACAGAGGTTTAATATTATTATTTGTGTACTAAAATAAATTAATTCCTATTTTAACTAAAATTTGTTATATGAAGTTAGATTATGGCCATAAAATTATTTGTCTTCTGAAATAGCAATATGTATTTTTTGTTCAACATTCAAAATTATAACCATTTATAATAATTATTATTATTAAGTAATAACAATAAAATGATAGTGATAATAAGCCAAAATATAAACTAGTGGAACATGACAAATTGTTCGAACTTTTCGCACCGTGATTTAATTCCTAAAAGCTTTTTATTAAGTAATAACAATAAAATGATAATGATAATAAGCCAAAATAGAAACTAGTGGAACATGACAAATTGCTCGAACTTTTCGCACCGTGATTTAATTCCTAAAAGCTTAGGGAACAAATAAGCTTTTATTCAGAATTATGATTTTTCTGGAAGTTTTGAAAACATTTAAAAAATTTGAATAAAAAGTTTAAAAAGCAATTTTTTTTAAAAACTTATGATTTTTTTTAATGATTTGAAAATTTTATGAAATACTGTTTTTTTTTTTGAAATTTTGAAGATTGTTAAATTTCTGGTAAGGTTTTACGTCCATTTATATCGGTTCATCCATATTGCCCCTTCATATCGGTCAAAAATATCTGATTTTCGACTGCCAAATGTTTTTTTTAACTATTTTTATCTGGCTCTCCGAAACCCCTGGACCTGCCTTTGCAAAAATGTATTCAATCCTTCATTACGCCAATGCAAGTGAAATGATTTATCATTCAGATCGAATGGACAAAGTTCTGCCGAAAACCAATCATCTGGACTCCTTATCAATAGAAATCGAATGCTTTTTGAACAATTCAAATCGGTTGATCAGTTCAAAATATAACTTATATAGGTTATTTAGATTTTATACGTATAATTTTTATATATATATATATATATATATATATATATATATATATAATGAATTTCTATCGACAGTCTGATTTATTGGAAAACTTCTTCGATTTGCTGCTCGCTAAAAAGTTTAGCTCATTTGTCAAAGAAGTAAATTTGGTAATTTTATATTTATCCTAAAATCCAATTATATGAAGTAAGAAAAAAAATGTTTGTGTATATGTAATATGTTTTATATCTTAATGGTTGAACTTTCGTGGAAAAGAAATATTCGTTCCATTTTAATCGCATTTAAAATAACTTTACTCGTAAAATATGATATACATCTTGTAGGACTCTGTAATGAGAATTTTAATTATAAAAATTGTTATCTAATTTCTTTTGGGATTTATGGATTTTTTTTGTTTTTGAATTGTTTATGATAGGTAGTAAGAGGTTAGAGGACAATTCGTTCAGAAAACGGAATTTTAGTGCTGAGACGAATAGTACTTGAACATATTGCATATGTTCCTAAGTGTTAAATTAATTAAAATTAGTTCTTATTTAAATTATTTATGAAATTACAACCAATGAGAAGCTTAATAAACTTCATTTTAGCACTAAAAACTTGATTAAACAATGAAAATGGGTGAAAATGCAAAATTCATGCAAAGCTGCACAATAAGTCCTAAAACTTTGTCAAATCAAATCTTCTAAATCTTTGCAAATCCAGACAACTATTTTATAAGTAATAGAATCTATAATAGAAAATACATATTTGGTTCAAAAAAATTTGAATAACAGTTTTTTATTGATCAGCAATGAAAAATTATGAGTCAAATGAATTGTTCTGATGGTACTTTTAACTCCATGGTTTTTAAGAAACCAACCCAACAGCTGGGTTAATTTCTATTAGTTATATATTTTTTGATTTTTTTTTTAATGCTGTCAATATATCTTTCATTTGATGCACCAATGCCCTCAAATGGCTATTTGCACTTGGAAACATATTTTGGAAATTTATTTTCACACTAAAACTGATGTCACAACTGCTTCATATCAGGCTGGGGTGAAAATCGACCGAAGCCCTTACCAGTAAGACAAGTTCACATTTATATGTATGTCATAATATGACATCTAATTTTCCCATTTAGCGATAAACATGAAGATTATCAGATTATAAAATGGTTTCACGCGAAGACTTATTTTATCCAGATGCCACGTAAACAAAGTGGCTTCTATAAAAATCTCCGATCTTTAAGATGTGCGATTATTCTTTCGTGTCAGGTATTCCAGAGTTATTTGAAAATAAGTGATGGTCTACAATTGTGTTGTATTTCTGGCGGCGTTTATATATATGGTCATATATTTTATTGTGATAAGATAAAAGTGATAGTAGCTCCTAGGCGTGTAGAATTCTGACATCTAATATCCAATGCATACGTAATATGAGAAATGTCCGCCGAGACCCGAGGCTTTGTCATGTGATTTTTTTATTTTGGATTCCTAGAGATGCGTATGTAAATTTCATGATAATTTTGCCACTGCGAAAGGCAAGATTGAAAAACACGGGCGAGAATTGGATTCATGAGTTTTAGTTTTTTGGTGTGAGGTAATATTTTTGGCAAATAATCGTAGTTTTTGTCATATACAAACTAGGTTTGAAAAGCCTAGGAGTGAAAGATTTTTGGAGGAGGTTTGTACATTTTTCAGAATCAATCAATAATATTATTTTTATTCATTTATAATCTCACTTTGCGACCTGTCTGTTCATATATTGGTAGTTTTCTACTTTGGCACCTGTTTACCAATTCTATTCCTTTGCCTACTTGTTTACCTATGAGGTAATATTTTTAGCATATAATCGTAGATTTTTATCATATACGCAAAAAGTAGGTTCAAAAAGCCTAGGAGTGAAAGATTTTTGGTGAAGGTTTGTACATCTTTCAGAATCAATCAGTATATTCTTATTTATATATAATATACCTGTCTACCTGTCTGCCTATTACCTTATACTGGTCTAATTGTCTACAAGCATATATTTCTAGTTTTTTTTTACATTTCTACCTGTTTACCAATTCTATTCAACTGTCTACCTGTTTACCTGTCTGTCTAGTCACATGTTTATACACATACCTATGTCCCTGTGTATTATCTATCTACTTGTCTACTAGTTTACCTGTTTACCTGCCCACATGCCTACATGGTTACCTGCCTACTTATCTACCAGATAAGGACAGATATCTCCTTTTTAACTTCCCGATGTTCTCATCAAAAAATCCGATTCGCTAATTTTGTTTTCTCGACATTTCAAGCCATCTTGAATCGAATGAGACCAAATTTAGAAAAAGTACGTGTGTGTGTATGTGAACAGATTTTTTGTCGTAAATCGACGTTTCTCAAAAACGGCTAAACCGATTTCAAAAATTTAAAAGCCATTCGATTTTCGATGTGTATTATCTTTTCTCAGTTTTGTAAGCCGTTGTGTAGCCTTTGTAAATAGCAAAAGTGAAATTTTTTTGTCCACGTTTTATCTCTCAAATCTGAATCGATTTTAAAAAATCAAAAACTGTTCGAAAGATATTGGTTGGGAATGATACTAATTAGTTGTAGGTAAAAATCTACCGGGCCGATTTCTTGAAATTAACTGTTGAAAAAAAAATTTTACGAAACTTTTTTTGGCAATAGATACGGCCCTACGACAAATAATTTAATGTTAAAAATTTATCAAAGTTTGTGAAAATATTATCACAATATGTAAAAATTTGTGTTAAAAATTGTCAATTCATTAAAATTTAAAATGATAAGCTACAATTTTAGGGCATACAAGCACGTGTCTGTGCAATATAATTAATATATTCATAGTCAATTTAAATTTGTTTGAGAAAATTCTATTCGAAATCGCAATGTTTAGATTTAATTGAAAGCGATAACTTTATTTTTGAAATAAACAGTTAAAATTTTATCTAAATACCTAAATTTAAATTTCGATTAATTAGGTCAATTCTTACATATTTCGGGAAGTTCATGCAACTTGCCTTAAGGCTAAATGCCACTTTCAACTAGTCTTCTTTTCTTACCTGTGTACCTATCTTCCCAAATACTTGTCAACCTATCTATTTAACGAACTATTTACTAATTAATTAAAATTAATGATTTGTAAAGGTTTTACATTCGATTAAGTAGTTTTTATTAGAGAAATGCATCTCCAAAACCGCTAGACCCGCCTTTGCAAAAATGTAATAAATTCCGTCAACACAAGCAAGCATGATGATTTGTGAAGGTTACATTCGATTAATTAAGTCATTTTTATTAGAAAAATCCGCATATCCAAAACTGCTGGACCCGCCTTGGAAAAAATGTAATAAATTCCGTCAACACAAGCAAAATATTTGTTTAATCTCTCAAATGCGATGCTTGGCTTTGTCAAAAGTTGTCATTTTTTTAACATTCTGCTGTATGAAAATTTCGTTTTCAAATTTTTTCGCAATACCATACCATAACTTCCGGAAGTTAATAAATACTAAAATAGTGTGTATAAATTTAAACCATGCATAATTTGAAGCTCGTAGCAGTATTGTACCTACAAATATTTGTTTATTCTATAAATCCACACTGCCACAAAAGATATTATCATCATTACCGACTGTAATTTTTTCCTCATCCATCAGTGTATGTAATTGCGGCAAATAATCCCGACGAGTCAGCTCGTAGTAGTCATCCCGTTCTGTGTGACTATATATACTCGTACCAACATTTACTGACAATGAGTACATTAGTAATACCTGTCCCTAGGTTTACTGTATACATCTGATGAGTTTTTAATGTGGCTCTGTACCAGGAATAGTCTGACAGCCCCGTGTTCTCATAAAATATGCAAAAGCATAACTACGTCAAACAGGCGAACAGTGCCGACGGCGCTGAGAACGCTCCTTGCTTGGACGCGATGCTATCTGGAAATAGTCGTAGGGTTAGGTATTATTTGGCATTTTTTTCTTTTTTTATATATTAGCTCCTATTTTATCATGAGACATCAGTAAATTCTTTAGTAGTACTTACAATTAGAATATCTAAATCCGATGCCAAGTCATTGATTCGGCGTCCAGGGATCCTGTTTTGCTGGTACATACCAGAGAGTGTTCGTTTAGCTTCAATATTTCATTCCTGTATTTATAGTTACAGATATTTATGTATTTGCCAATTTGGCACATATTTAGGGACACTCATTATTTTTTCAGAAGTTTGTTTTGAGATCTTTGGATAATAATGGTATTTAATTTCTTAGATATTCCCCTTAGTTGAATTCCGTTGGTCCATATTGGTTTCAGCATTACTTTTTACACTTACAACTTCCTGTATTTGAAGCTTAATTTGGTTTTTCTGTTTAATAGCCAATACAGTTTCTTTCGAGATTTCTCATAGTATATTTTTTTTCTTTGGATATGGTGTTTCCAAGTGAATTTTGAGTCTAAGTGCAGTCCCAAATACTTGACGACATTTGATGACTTGGGAAATCGATGGAAAAATATTTACACTCTTAAAAATGTAAAATATTCAGAGCTTTACTATATGTAATGAATACGAAACTTATAAATACTTTTTGGACAATATTTTAATCCCCCAGTGATATTGTTGTGAAAGTCTTGGATATAAAGATAGCAATATATTTACAAGCAAAAAAGTTTTTGTCCGGCATTGCTGCATTAATAATATGTCGTCACTATTAGATATTGTAATAATAAAATTGATCGTATAGAGATGAGAAAACTGGTTGGGTTACCATCTATAATAAGAGCTTTTAATTGTTGAGTTTTTTATATTTTCAAGAATAAAGTACAATTTGGTTTTTAATAACAAAAATATACAGTGAATATTATAATAATATGTATCAAGTTGA
Organism: Ctenocephalides felis; assembly: GCF_003426905.1. NCBI lineage: Eukaryota > Metazoa > Arthropoda > Insecta > Siphonaptera > Pulicidae > Ctenocephalides > Ctenocephalides felis. The sequence continues at coordinate 58,248,787 of NW_020536999.1, forward strand.
AACTAAATTAAAGATTATCCAGTGGTAAAGCTCTATTTTGTTTATTTTGAGAATTTATGGTCAAAAATATTTAGACGTCTATGTCACTTCCAAAAAACAATTATATTTTGACATAAGAGGACATAAACATCATTATCTGTTAATTCGATTTTGTTATTGATAAATTATATGAAGTTCTTCGAAAATCAATTATTATTCAGATTAATGACGAGTCGAGATAATATTTTGGCATTTGTGTATACAATAGAACAACCTGAAAAGACATCTGTTTAAAGCGATTATGAAATTTAAATTACGTTTGAATAGTTCCGAGAAATTCACTCGAGTTCACCTTGTATACTATATTATATAGTTGTACTTGTTACTTGTTACTAATAATTAATAAAAATTATAAGTAATATATTGTTACTTGATGTATACTGAAAGTTGAATCTGATAACAAAAAAATTATCAATTCTATCTTCATGAAAATTTCAAAATTTTATTTTTTGTGAATACTGTTTAACCCATTTTTGATTCTTAACTAATGTATTATACTATACGATAGTATACGAAAAAATACGAAAACTATACGAAAAAATATATTATTTATTCGTCTACATTAATGTGGTCCCCTTCAAAGTAGTCTCCCCCAGATATAATACACTTATGCCAGCGTTTTTTCCAATTTTCGAAGCACCCTTGATATTCACTTTTTGATATGTCCTTGAGCACTCTCAGCGATTTTCTTCAATCGAGGAAAACCGCCGTCCTTTCATGGGTCTCTTCAACTTTGGGAATAGGAAAAAGTCACACGGAGCCATATCTGGTGAATTTTTGCACTTTGCAACACTTTATTTCATTTTTTACGCAAAATTTAATACAAATTCTTTGACTTTTCAATTCTTCCATTATAAAAATCGCCGAGCTCAGAAAAACACGTCGAACCTTAGCGACTACCACAGACAAAGTAAACAGTGAATATAGCTGAAAATTTCATCATACTTTAGGGGCATGTATACCAACACAATAAAAAAAAATTTTGACAATCAGACACTCCAGACCCGCGATATATACTATATATAAATTAAGTATGTTTAGTAGCTATATCAACTAAAACAATAACTATAAAAAAACAAAAAGATTGAAACAATTGCTTTAAGAAGCAAAAGCAATACACTACTGGTTTCTGTAAAAATTTAGATAATTGGAATGACAGTAGTATAAATACAAATAATGAGAAGCCTCACTAATATCAAATAATTCAAATGCAGAATCATTAATTAGTGTTTCATATAAATGACATGATTTATTTTGCATTCACATCTCAGTTTATATTTTTAATACAATTTTAATAAATTTTTATATGAGTCCCTAATTATTATTTCAAAAATAATTAAATTTCGGATGTCAAACAATCTCATTAAACTCACTCAGAATCCTTATCAACGCTTTTTTATTCAATTGCTTTTAAGATGTTCGGCATTTGATCTTAATCTTCATCAATGAGATTTATTTTATAAATGATTGATTTGTAATTAGTAGCTGATTGCCAATTAAAAAAGCAATTAAAACGCGATATTTATTTCAACCAGTCGAACCGATTTTACTGAAGAGTATCGTTATGGGTTCTTGCCAACTTTAATCAGAATAAAATTGATTGAAACTGAACTGTACACATTGTTTTAATGAAACTGATTTATAATATTCTACAGGCGTATGGAAATGTTTTTAATAAAATAAAACCATGCACACACGGAGTTTCAGAATTATAATTTGTATGATATGTAATTATATGTGTAAATGTTTAGGTCAGGATTAGACTCATCTCTAAATTTAAAATTCTAAAATTTTTGTAAGAAAATAAGACAAACCGAAGTTATCATATATATATATATATATATATATATATATATATATATATTATGTTGTGTGTGTATTTATAAGAGTTCCCAGCCTTAAAAAGTTCATTTCCACAGAACGAGTCTAAGCGGATCTTGTATGTCTCATCGTGTTTATAAAATAAATTTTATTACAGCTTTATTTTTTTTACCAATGTAAAATAAGAAACAGCATTTTGCACTTGTTCATGATAAATGCAATAAATAAAATATTATGAAAATTTCCCGATAACCGATTTTGCACAGTCGGAAGGCTAGTAAACAGTTTGTTTTTAGTAATGTAAAAATATGCAACAGAATCAATGAATTGTTAATTGCAACAGCACAATATATACAAAGTCCATAATGAAAATGTTCATATGTTATCGCAAATGTATAAATGCATTTTTGCAATAAAAGACTTTTCCACGATTGTTAAAAACAAAGAATAAAATCAAATAACTTTTAATATTTTTGAATAAATTTTTAGATTCAATTGTATATTTTAAGCATCATATAAAATATCTGTAAACGAGGAAAATTTACTAAGCAGTTTATATACTATGGCTTTTATTCGTATCTTTTAGAATAGATGTTTGAATGAAAATTAATTTAAGTTAATATACTATTATAAATTAAAATCGTGTTTCCACAAATATATTAGTCATTACAATTATTCATTATAATGGTAATATTATAAATGCATTCTAAAATATCGGCCAATAGACATTAATAATTGTTTTGTCATAATCACGCAATAGTTTAAACATTAAAAATAATCTAGATTACGGAATGCAATACTGTCATGCTGTCTAAATTTAGGATGTATTAATACCTCTATTACTATTATTTCGTCTTATTTAAAATATAACTGTTTTGTTGAAGTGACATGGACGTCGAAATATTATTCACCATAAATACTCAAAATGAACAAAATAAAAGTGAAAAATGGTATTTTTAGAATTTTCTTCTCTTCAAGTCTCAAACTGTCGCATAGCAACAAATGAGTTCTGCGCATTGTCAATGCAAATAGAAGGTTTTTTTTTTACCTATTACCAACTTTTTACCAATTATCAACTTAGTTGATTATTGTACAAGTCAATGAAATTATGAAAAATAATTTAAATAAAAAAACATCCATGTTGATGTAGTCATTTTCCTCAAAATGTGGAACTGTATGTTTCCCGACAGTTTCCCTAAGGTATGCCAAAGTGTCAGTAAAAAGTCATCAACGAATTTCTTATTTCTTGCGATAATCAAAACTCACTTTTGGAAAGTAATAATATTAAGGAAGATAATTCTATTCTTGCTAGTTTTATGCATATGCTAAAGAAATATTAACATAAAGATGTTCTGAATTGACTGGCAATAGGTGCCAGAGCCCATTCCATAATAATGAAAAAAGTACCCATTAGCGTTTATCAATTTCTCTACACAAAAAAATCAAGAAGACATGCGTTCCTTTCGCGTATTTCTCGTTTTCCATTAAATGATTTGTTATAAGAGTTCAGACACATCATAAAGATGTCGCAATGGCGGAAATAAATAGGGAATATGGGCCATGGAAACGAGGTACGAGGAGCTCGGAGCAATGAGCCATGAACCATGAGGAATGATGCATGCGACTGTAAAGCATGAGCGCGAACTTTTGAAATATCTCGGGAAAGATTTTTTTTTTTTTTTTTTTTTTTTTTTTTTTTTTTTTTTATATTTGACTTCGTTATATAACATTTGGTCATATACAAACATAATGAATATACATTAAGAATAAATACATAACATCTTATTACTAAATTAAAATTATATAACTAATTTAGATTTTACAATAAATTCATATAATATTTTATAATTTCTTTCATTTCTTATTATGCAAATCCATGCAATTGGTTTTATTATACTTTTGTCGTCATAATATTTTGTCCAGCATTTCTTCTCGTTGTTTTATATACCTGCTACATTTCATAATAATATGTTTATATTTCCGTCTTCTTCTCCACATTCACAGATAGCTGAAGACCTAATACCAATTTTATATAAGTGACTTGGAAAATTGCCATGGTTTAATCTGATTCTACTTAACGTAGTTACAAATTTTCTATCTTCATTTTTAAGACTTTTAAACCAAGTTTTTTTTCTAATTTTATTCTCTATAGTTTATATGTTTTTCCCTTTACCGTGTCATCCCAAATTTTTTGCCATTCCTCTTCCACATTTCTTTTACTTATGTTTTCCACATCACTTTTCAGCATAATGTCCATTTTTTCTCTTTGTTTCGTTGCTAATTTTGCTAATTTATCCACCTTTTCATTTCCCTCTATTCCATTATGTCCTCTGATCCACGTAATTTTTATCTCATTTCCTATCAATTTTATATTTTCTAACTCGCTTCGAATTTCTGTATAAATTGCTTCCTCAAAAAGATTTTTTGTTTATGCTTATTAATTTTTCTACACAACTTTTACAATCGGTATATACAATTGCTCTTCTTATGTTCAAGTTTTTAATATATTTTATACCGCTTCTCCTATAGCTAACTAATTCCGCAGTATATACTGAAACAAAATCTGGTAGTTTTATCAATTTTTGAAATTTTTTCTTCTCATGGATCATGGCACACCCTACTTCATTATTTACTTTAGAGCCATCTGTGTAGATTTCCTCATATCCTCTACTGTTTATAATATTTGTCTCTTCATTATTAATATTGACAAAAAATTGTTTACCTTCATCAAACCATAATTTTTTAAGATTAACGTTGTTTTCATATATCTTATAAACATTAGTTTTCTTCATGAAATTCAAACTGTCTACCATAATATTTTGCTTATTATCCAATTCCAATTCTTCTAATCCACTAATAATATTTGGCTCTCTTCTTAATATCTTCTTATAAATATATTTATGGATTAAATATTTCCATCTTAGTTTTAGAGGTAATTCTCCACTTTCAACTAACATTGCATTTATTGGCGTGGATTTCATTGCGCCAATACATATTCTGATACATCTATATTGTACTTTATCCAACACCTTTACATGTGGACTACTGTGATAAGCAATGCTACCATAATCTAAAATTGGTCTAATCAAAGTTTTATATAGCTCTAAACTCGTTTGTGGATGAGCACCCCACCATGTTTTGTTCACCACTCTTAATAGGTTTATCCTTTTTTTTCTATTTTCTTTTTAATATCTTGTATACATTCTTTAAATTTCAATTTTTGATCCAACTTGACTCCTAAAAATTATTACTATTTTTAACCGCTATTGAATGCTCTTCCGTACTAATATGAGTTGGTAAATCATTCAACCTATGTCTTGTGAATACCCCTATCGAGCTTTTCTCATCCGACAGTTCCAAGCCTTTATCCCTCAACCATCCATGAAGTTTTTTAATATTTTCCTTCATAATATTAAACGCTAGATTTAAATCCCTTTGTTCTACATAAATGAGTATGTCATCTGCATATTGTATAATATTCGTACCTCTACCCAAATATTATCTATATCTCTACATATATAGCATACAATAATGGGCTAAGTATACCTCCTTGTGGTAGTCCTTTATTCACTACTCTTTCACATCTTTTCATTATTTTGTTATCTTTCTTAACTATTATATTCCTTTCATATATTAAATGTTAAGGCTGACACCAATCGGAATGGTAATCCTATTTTAATTAATTCTTGGAACATTATACTTGGGACGACATTATCATATGCCCCTTTAATATCGCAAAAGAGTGCCACACCACATAATTATTTCTTGAAAATGCCAAATTAATATCAACCATTAATTTACATACATAAATTATCCTTCGTACTCAGCCCTCTTCTGAATCCGTATTGACTTTTAGATAATATTTTATTTTTCTCTACACAAACCACTCCAATCTTCTCTTTATCATTAAATTTGGGTTTTAGCAACACACGATGCTAGTGATATAGGTCTGTAATTATCTGTATTATCTGCATTTCCATTTGTCTTTTAAGAGAGAATTATATTATATTTATTCCAGTCTCTAACTATTTGTGTATCCAACCAGTACTTATTGATTAATTTTAATAGCACTTCCTTACCTATATTTGGTAATCAGATAACATAACGTAATGAATTATCTATTCCCTGGTGCAGTGTCTTTCTCTCCTATTCATTGCGACGTCCATCTCCCATATATTAAACGGTTTCAGACTTCTTTGATATTTTTTATCTTTCAAGTATTGCAATCTCATACAACTATCCTTTACTCCCATTGGGGCTATTTTTATTCAATAACATATCTATCCAATTGTTGTCGCATCTTTTATTTTTCTTTTTCAGTATCTTCTCCAATATTTTCAATCTTTAATCATACTATATATTTGCTTGGTTGGTGGTGTTTTGGTTTCAGAGTTTTAATGTAGTTATCCCCAGCTTCTTTTTTTCTTTTGCTTAACTTTGCTCTTACCTCATTTTTATATACGTCCTTTTGTATCTTCCATAGTCACAACCCCAAGCTTGACTATGGACATTAAAATCTCCTCCATATACAGGGTTTTTAATTCCATTCAGTAAACTATTCCATTGCCCTTCTGAAATATTAGCCTTTGGTGAAACATATAATGATACACATACTATTTTCTTACTTCCTAATAATATTTCTGCAGCACACATTTGACACAAATCCATATTAATGTATTCCTATTGATTTTATATTCTTTAAACTTCATATTTTTATTAATCAATATAGCAGTTCCTCCTTTTCCATCTAATCTGTCTTCTCTAATTATAATAAAATTTTTAAACTTGTATTCCTGAGTTATTTTAAACCAAGTCTCAGATATCAAAATAACATCAATGTTTTCTTCATAAATAAATTCTCTAAACTTTCTCTATTTGACGGTAAAGATCTTGCATTCCATTGCATAATTTTAATATTTTTATTTTTAAATTTTTTTCATATTTAAAATATTAGTTTATTTTTTTTCCATATAACTCTACTTGCCATAATTGTTTTGTTTTGTTGAATTTTATTATATTTTAAACTATTATTCCGTACCTGTAT